>NW_024582087.1:749690-765919 GCF_017639235.1 Corvus kubaryi | reverse complement strand
CCCCCCCCCCCCCCCCCCCCGCCCGCCTCAGCCCCTCAGGGGCGAAGGGGACGGGGAGCGCTGGGGAGCGACATGGGGACAGGGGGGCTCCGAGAGGGTCCCCCACGGCTCGATGGCGTCGGGGCGCGGTCGCCCGGACACCGCCCCTTCCCCAGTAACAATGGCGTGGAGGGGAGGGGGCGCCGCTGCCGCGAGTAGGGCGTCGCCCCTCGCTGAGGGACAATAGACACCCCCTTCCCCTCAGCTATCGGGGCGCGGGGGAGACAGGGACACATACGAGGAATGCCCCCCATTGTCTCCCTTCCCTTTGTCACCGCGACGCCCCAAAATCGGGCAGCGACGCGATGCCCGCGAGCGGGGACAAAAGCGACCCCCGCCTCGAGCGCCTGCGAAACGCCCCGCAGCCCCCCCCTCACCTTGACACCCACCCTCGGGAACCACTCCGCCGCCCGCATCAACGGGGCGCCGGACCCCCGTGAAGCACCGACATTTCCTCCCTCCGCCTTCTCAAGGCGCGGCGGGGGGAGAGCCCCGCGGCCGCGGCCCGCCCGTGCCCGCTCCCCGCTCCCCGCTCCAGCGGCCCCGCCGCGCACCCACCTGCCCGCGCCGCCGCTCCGGCCACACTCAGCTCGCGCCCGCCCCGCCGCGCACAAAAGCGCCAAACAAAGGCACGTGACCCGCCCCGCCCCGCCCCGATTGGCCGAGCCCGCCGGCACGTGCCGCCCGTTGCGGGTGGGGGGGCGGGGGGGGGGCTCGCGCCCACCCCTCACAAGCGTTCCCCCCCCCCGTGGGGCCCCCCCCCGCCCCTGGCGCGCGGGGCATGCCGGGAGTTGTAGTTCGCGCCCGGCCGGGGGCGGCGGCCCCCGCGCTTGGCCCGGGCCGGGCCGGGGGTGCGGGGCCGAACCGCGACGTCCCCCGGGCCCCAGGGACCCCCCCGACCCCCAGAGCCCCGCGCTGGGATCCCGCTCCTGCCCCCAGAGCTGCTGGGACTCCCTTTGTGTCTCGCCCCTGCGGTGGGGAGGACAGGGGCATCAGGGCTGGTGCTGCGGCCAGGGGTGTCCGACCCCACAGGGGGAATGGTGGGAGTGGAGCTGTGGCTGGGATGACCAGAGCTGCGGCCACCTCGTGGCCATGGTCACCTCAGAGCCATGGTCACCCGAAGCCACGGTCACCACAAGATCACAGTCACCTCAGATCCATGGTCACCTCAGAGGCACAGCCACAGATCTTCAGGCCATGGCTACCTCGGAGCCACAGCCACTTGCCTTGAGACCTTGGTCACCTCTCAGACGTGGTCACCTACATTAGGGCATGGCCACCTTGGGGCCACAGTAACTTCAGGGCTCTTGGTCATCATCGAGATGACCACCATGTCCCTTCGGTTACCTCGGGGTCACGGCCGCCACAGGACAACCCCAAAGAGACCCCGCAGTGTTTTGGGGGCCAAGCCACCCTCTCCTTTGGGGTGACACCAGCGAGCCCGAGCACATCCAAATAAAACATCATTTGTGCAGATTCCATGGAATGGGCACGGTGGCTCCACACGGATCTGCCCTGGGAGTGTTCCCCGTCCCAGGATAACGCCACTGCCAGCCCCAGAGGAGCGTTTCACTCCCAATCGTGCTTCACACACATTCACTCCATGTCCGCATGTTCCGCACAAATGAATCCCGTGCAATTCCCGTGGTGGTATCCACACCAAGAGTCAATCCACACAAAAGGCAGATGGACACACAGCAAAATCCTCTGCTACAGCCCCAGCCCAGCAGCCTCCACACCCACAATCCCAAAAAAAGGACTTTTCTGGGACCCCCCCCCCTTGTCGTGCACCCTCTTAAACCCAAGGATTTTGCACCCAAAAAAGAGGAATCCTACCTTGCGGAAGGTTAATATTGTGACAGAAAGGCAGGAAGCTTTCAAAACAGATTATTTTAAACACTTGCCCTGTTTTTTGCTGATCTGACGTCTATTTCCATGGAAACCACATCCAGCCGCCGAGCTGCTAGAATTGGGAGAGGCTTCTGCCGGAGTGGGCATGGGAAGAGCCATTTTCCAGCTGCGTGGTAGAACCTTTTCGTGGGATTGACGGGATCCCAGGTTCAAAATCTGAAACCTGAAGCGGCCTCTTGGCCCTTTGGGATCGTTCCTGGCAGCTCCGTGGGGCTCCCAGCTCCATCCCAGGGAAAACACATCCATGTCCCCCGCAACACACGTGTTCTCCAAGGAAACGTCTTGAGTGCTTGGATGAAACGTTGTGGGAGACAAAGCAGCCAAGAGCCCCTGCCACCAGGCTGTGTTTCACTTTATCATTTATTAATTACCGCCCGTGCAGCCCAACAGTGTGTTGGAGGCTTTAATATTAATGCTTTTGAGTCAAATCAATGAGCTTATCCTGGGATGATCCCTGGATTTCCCAGAGGAAACGAGGCTTCCTGGGCTTGGGGCTTTTGGTCTGGTACCTGTGCGAGGGCCCTGAGTCAGTGCTCACCCCTGGGGAGAGGAGGAGGAAATTCCCTTTGCAGCTTTTGAAGGAGGGATGCAGGCTGAGATAAAGCTACGAGCCATGCCAGCGCTTCCCAGCTGATTGTCTGGGGGAAAAAGGAAGGAAAAAATGGAAGAAAAAGACCTGACTGTAGCTTACCTTCCTCTGCAGATTGGCTTAAAAGCCAAAAATATTTCCTTCGGGTAAGAACTGTCTTATGTAAGAGGCAACTTATTGACGAGCTGGGAAGAGGATTTGGGACCTGCTCTCAGCTCTGGCATTTTCCATGCCCTATCTTTTAGGATGAGGCTCTTCCCCAACCCCTTTACAACACCTGCCACCACCGGTTTTGATTTGAACCAAAATCTTTGAGCTCTGTTGTGTTACAAAGAGAAACAAGAGCTCCCAGCAGGTGGAAAGACACGGAGGCAATCTCATTTTTGGCCTTGTTGCAAGAGTGGTTTTATTTTGGGAGCGTTTCATAAACCCTGTTTGTTTATGTGGCATTTATTTTTGCCTGATCTCGAGGAGAATGGAGTATATGAAAAGCTTTTATTTAATTTGCATTTGATTTGTGTTTATTGACACATTTAGTGCAGTTCCAAGCAGACTCTTCCCTCCTCAGCATGTGGCTGTGGTAGTTTTTATCAACTGGATTCCTTACCACCAACAAAAGCTTTTTTTTTTTTGCTTTAATCCCAGTTTTACCACTAGAAGAGCAGGCAGCAGTGGGAGAAACATCCTCCAACACGTCCCATTTAGCCCCAAAACGGGTTGGAGAAGAAAAGCACCATTTCAAGCCCGAATTGAACATCAGAATGAACTTCTGGTAGATGAATTTATGCCTTTTGAGGAAAATAAAGGATCCCAGCAGGACCTGCAGAAGATACTCCCAGAGCAGAAAGGACAAAGGCTCTGTAAATTGGGAATATGACCAGTGGCTGTGGAGAATCCCAGCTGGTGATAACAGCACCCACTTCAAATCGCGTCCCCTCTCAGTGCTCCAGGGGGGCTCAACCCCACCAAAAACCAAACCCTAGGCCCCTCAGCTCTGGGTGAAACACAAAAACCCAGGTCTCAGCAGAGGGCTCCTGGTACGTGTGAATTTAGGACGTGACGTGATCAGATTTAGCCCAAAGATTAAAGCCTCTCCTCTGATGTGCTTATCAAAACACCCCACAAAGAGACTGACATAATTAGGTGACAACTCAGCCCACGGCAGCTCTTTTAACTTGCAAAAATATTTAATCTCCAATAACAAAATGTGGTTTCTGAGTATTAAATTGCCAGCCTTGAGCACTGGTGGTGGTGGAGGGACTGACAGCTTATTTGTTAAACAGAGGATGTTTTAGAGCACCTTGGTTAGTGATACTTGCAAGGGCTTGCTAGGGCTGGCAGCAGCCCTGAATTAGCAAAGTTTATTTTAAAACTAGAAATCCAGGATATTATTTGACCTGAGTGGATCAGTTTAAGAGATTTAATAGCCAGCCTGCTGAGGGAAGCAGGATTTTAAGAGGAACTCAGAGGTAGAGAAGGGCTCCAAGATTCCTTTCAATCCACTCAATGGTCTTAGAGGTTTTTTCCAACCTTAAAAATTCTTGATCTTCAGATAAAAATACACTTTAATCCAAACACAGCCGAGGAGCCCACGGAACTGAAGAACAAACCAAGACTTTTAGGGAGTGTCTCCCTCACAATGAAAGCTTTTCCACAGGCAGGAAACGTTTAAGGTAATTGATATTTGTTTACTGGAGGTGTTTAGGCTGGTACTATATTTATGCTGGAAAACACCATTAAGAAAATGTTCCCTTCGGAATAAATTTGCACTTCCCAATGTGCTGTTGGAAATAATGGAATTTTTGCGAATCAGGCAGGTTGTTTTTTTGAGAAATTCACTCGGAATCTGTTAATTCCTCCCTTAAATGAGACGAGGAAAAGCGCTGAGCACAGATGGCGACCGCGCCTGCAGCCACAGGGATGAAAATATCAATTAATTGCTTTGATATTGGGGCAACAGAGCCCTGAAATGTCCCGTTCACCCCTTCAGATGCAGCCACGGGGCTGCGTTGCCTGATAGCCAAATTCTGTGGTGATGGGTGTGACGAGGCTCTGGAGAACAAGAAGAATGGGAGATATGAATGAAATAAAGACAGAGGCTGCAGGAACACTGTTCCCCTCCTAAAAAATACCCAAACACTCAGAAAGGGCCACAGACCCTTAAGTAAGGCTGGGGGTCCTCACCACGAGCAGCTTCATCCCCACTGCAGCAGGGTCTGGTTTTTCCCCTGAACTGATCTGCCTTTGACCCAGCCTGGGTCAGGAGCAGCAGAATTCCCTTCCCAGCCTGCCCGTGGATGTTTCCCACCCTTTAATCCCTAAGAAAATGGGGGTTCACAGGCCCAAACCCCTGCCTGCTGTTCTCCCCCAGCTCTCAGCTTTGCGAGCTGCCCCTCCGATAAACCCGAGCTCGGCGGCACGAATTCCACAAGTTTCTTGGAAACAGATGGCTGGGGAGAGGCAGGGGCGAGGGAAGGGCTCCATCACAAGCCCAACTATTATTAGAGAGCAGAGGCTTCGCACCAGCCCCGCTCCCGGAGCCGCTCCCGGGCCCCAGCGCTGATCCCGCAGGACATTCCCATCCGTGCAGGTGCGTTCTCCCTGCCTAGAGCAAGCCCAGCTCCGTGCGGGTGCTGCTCCCACCCCCGCCCCGTGTCCAGAAACACATTTTGGGAGCCATCCTGGAGATCCCCTCACGCTGCTCCCCCCTCTCCTCGCTCCCAACCCAGCCTCGACGCATTTCTCTGCACCCTCCCCGCTTTTCCCGTTCTGCTCCAAACCCGAGCCCGCAAATTTGCATTCCCATATGGAGCACCGGGAGCTTCTGCTATTCCAGGAAGCCCGTAAACATCTCGCTGCCGAGGGTTCAAAAATAGCCGTGCTGCTCCGAGCGGCATCACCCTGCGAGCGCGGCGGGCTGGGCAGGAGCACGAGGGAGAGGGCTCCGGGTTTGGGGTTTTTCCGTGCACTAATTCCATTCCCAGAGTGTCAGAGGCAGCCATTTCAGCTGGGATGCAGCAAAGGAGACGGTGGGATTTTGACAACCACATGGAATAGCAATGCATGGAGGAGCTATAAAATATTCAACAGCCACAGAACATTCCAGCACAGACATTTGCCGCGGATCTTTGGAAATGGAGGGGGGGGGGGGGGGAGCTGCAGAAAGGCTGGGTATATCACTAATTATTCCCCAGCTCCTTATTAGTTGCTTGAATTTAAAATATGGATTCAGCTCCACCAGCAGCTCAGCAAGCCCATTGTGCTATTAATACTTCCCTGGCGTGATATGGTTAAAAATACTCCCACCCTTTCAAGACAAAATGTGGCTTGGAAGTGTCACGAGGGGAGGAGTTGAGGGATGGAAATCCTCTTAAAGGAATATGACTTCCCCAATATCAAACAAACAAAATGAATGGGCCCGTGAGAGCCCCCAGGCTGAGCCTGTTCCCACAAAGAGCAAATCCGAAAATAATTCTCAGTGCAGAGCTCTCGGGCCACCTGAAATCAGAGCAGTTTCCCAGGCAAAATCGGTGCACAGCCAAATGGGAACAGGGTTTTATTTTTCAGGAGCTCTCCCGCCTGGGGAACAGGTGGGTTTGCAGCTCTCAAGTGCCTGGGTCCTGCAGACTCACGGCACGAGGCTGAAATTCCGGCCAAAAGGCAGGATTTTGAAGTGTCCCCCCCTCCTCACATCCAGGGAATGCAGCAGATCCCAGAGCAACAGCCACAGCTCGTTTTTCCGTGGAGTATCTGTAGGCATTTATGGGTGGGATCTATCAGACACCGGGGCCTCTTCCCACAGGATTTGTGAGCCAAGGAATTGAGTCTGGGTGCCGGGGCTGTGGCACCTTTGGACTTCAGTCCAGATCTGCGCTTCCACATTTCAGATCCTCTCAGGACAATGAGCAGCTCCCCTCCCATCTGCCCCGACAATTCCGCATCCAAATGGGTTAATTCCTGCTCCCTTCCCCTGGAATCTCAGCAATACCAGCGTGGAAACAATACCTGCACTTAACATTTGCTCCGTGCTGCTTGATCCCTTTTTCCCCCCTACTAATTTGAACCCATGATAGATCAATATATAAATTAGAAGACAAAAGAACCCGACACATGCACTGTGGCTGGGAGAACAGACAAAGCCAGACTTTCTGGTGGAAAAACATCCATCTTTTATACAACAAACCAGCAATCTGCTGCTCTATGCCAAAACTAACACCCTGAGAGGCACCCCCGTGCGACGGGCAACACAAGGGCTTTGTTTTAATTAAATTAAAAATAAATAACTGCCCCCAAAAACAACCCCCAGCCAAAGCCTTGTGTGGTTGTCAGAGGGTTGTGATTGACACGAGACAGCCTGAAGGGGTTTGGGGGCTTTGGTGTCACCCAGGGAGGGCTGTTGACAGTCTCAGCACCCTGGTCTGGGGTGAAAATATGAGCTAAAGGGTTAAAAAGGAGGATTTGGGGTCTCCTCCACACCCAGCTCCCCACTTTCCATCACACTGAGGGGAAAGGCAGGAGCCAGCATCCACAGGCTGAGCTCAGCCTGTCCTTCCTAACATGGGGGAAAGCTGGATCTGGACCAAAATGCATCATTTCAGTCTGTCTCAGTGGCTTTTTCAGAGCAGAGAGACCTCACACAGCCCCTTCTCTCCCTCAGTTTCCCTCCTCAGCCCTTCTCCGCCCTGTTTATTCAGGAATCATCCCTGGCGTAGCAAGAGACAGCTCCAGCCTGAAATGGGGCTTCTGCTGCAGAGGGAAAACTGCTGGAAAAACCAATTGTGCCTCAAAAATCCCCTGGGTGCGGCTGGCTGAGGGAACAGGAGCCCTCCTGGCCCGTGCTGGTGCATTTTGGAGGGCAGGGAATGGGGGGAGCGCCGTGCCTGCAGCTTGGAGCTGCTCCAGATCCCGAGGGTCTGTCCTGCCCCAGGGCCCAGCGTGGGAGGAACGTGGGAACATTTCGACGTGGAGCTGACTCCCTCGTGACTGGGAGCATGCAGGCTCCTCAGCTTGAGGATTAGATGATAAAAATTCACTTCAGAGAACAAGAAACTTGATTTTCCTTCAGGATTTCACCCAGAGCAAAATCGTGATTTTTCCAGTGGGGAAAAAAAGGAAGTCCAACATGAAAGCAAGTGAATACTCACCAATCAAAGGGATTTAGGGAATTCTGCTCAAGGAGGTGCTGCCTGGGGTTGGGGCAGCGCCGCACCTGTGTCCACGCTGGTCTTCGGGGCTGGACACTGAGCCCCCAGAGCTCATGTGTCCCCACTGCTCCCACTGGACTCAGCTGGAAGGGCCCTGCACCTCCACGGGCTGTTGTGAACCCAGGCCTTACTATTTCCTTTAAAAACACAAGAAAAGGGGAAAGAAAAAACAAAAATCAACAAAAACCACGAGAGCCTTACGGTAATTACAAGGAGGTTTAACACGTGTCTGGATTTGCATTAATTAAATCGACGGGGAAGCTCCAATTGAGCAAATGAGGTTTTCTGTAAATGGCAGCGAGAGCTGGAGCTGGGAACTCCAGTTTGCTGCAGGATGTGCAGGGATGTGCTGCTGGAAGGGGCTTCCAGGAGGCAGGGAGCCGCAGGGGTGGGCAGGAGCTCTGAGGTGTGAGGAGCTGGGAGTGTGGCTGTGCTGACTCTGTGGGATTTCAGCTGCAGGAGTGGGAAGCTTTGGGGTGGAGGCCGGTGGGAGAGCGCAGAGAAGCCGTGGGGAGAAGGAATGTGCCCATTCATACCCCAGCCATGCTGCAAGCACAGCTGTGAGGGGAATATCAATGGGCAGCGCGGTTTGTTTTGTTGGGGGTTTGGGGTTTTTTGTTTGTTTTTAAAGCCACCGGTTTGAATATCGGAGCGGGGCAGCCACACCGGGATGCTCGGCTGGAAGGGAATCTTCCAACATCCCTCGGGGTAGGGGGCGGCTGCGCTGCCATCCTGCAGGTGGGGGCCCCCAGGGCCGACCCCCCAAAGTAATGCGGTCAGTATTTCCTTCCCACATCCCTGAGAAACAAAATCCCTCTGGATTTAGGGGTGCAAAACCCGCTAGTTCACATTCAAACCCAAACCTCGGTGCTGGCAGCCCAGAGGTGCTGCTGGAGGCAGACCACATCCTGGCATAACCTTTAACTCCTGCTTTTGGCCACAAAACCTCCCTGTGTGGCACAGGCAGCCTGGAGCAGCCTGGGACACCCCAAAGAGTCCCATCCTGTCGCTGGGAATGATCTCAGTGCCTTCCTGGGAAGCACCAGCTCCGGCAGAGCTCTCGCAGCCCCTTCCTTTCCCGTCAGCAAAGCAAGCCCAGGAAGCTGGGATTGGGGATGTGCTGGGTTTGGGCTGGGGCAGGGTTAATTTCCCTGCAATGGCTGGGCTGGGGCCGTGTTTGGGTTTGTGCTGAACGCAGGGTTGATAACACAGAGATGTTTTGTTGTCTCTGAGCAGCCTTTGAACAGTGCCAAGGCCTTTCCTGCTCCTCATATCATCCCCGGGGACCAGGCTGGGGGTGCACAGTGAGTTTGGAGGGGACACAGCCGGGACAGGTGACCCTGACTGACCCCAGGGATATCCCAGACCATGCTCAGGATACAAACCAGGAGGAAGAAGGATGAAGGGGGGAACGCTGGGAGGGATGGGTTTGTCTTCCCAACTCGCCCTCGGAAGTGTCTGAACCCCTGCTTGCCCATGGGAAGCAAGGGAATGAATTCCTGGCTTTCCCCTGCTTGCACACACAGCTTTTGCTTTCCCTATTAAACCGTCTTTATCTCAACCCACCGGTTTCCTCAGCTCTCTGATTCTCTCCCCCATCCCAGCGGCTGCGTGGGGCTGCGATTAGAGCACGCCAGGGAAACACCTTCCTGGTGAGCCCCGCCGGGATTTGTGCCGCATCCTTCACGGCCGCTGGCCCCGGGGCTGCCGCTGTGATGGAGATCTGGAGCAAAGCGCTGCTTGGGAGAGAGCCTGGGCGAGGAGATGGCTCCGGGCTGCATTTTAAAGCAGATGCAGTGAGTCAGTGAATTAGGAGAATGCCCTGCGAGGGCTCCTGCACCATCCCACAGAGAACAGAGGCCGGTGGAGCAGAGGGAGGAGGGTGTCTGCCCTGCCCAAGCGGCCTCAGGGCTTTTTTGAACTCTCTTCTGGCAGGATTTTTCTTCAGATGCACAGAACCAAGGCGGGAGTGTGCTGGTGGCCAGCTCTGGAGCGGGGAGCAGAGGGATGTGGGGCAGAGAGGAGGATCCCTGGCACGGGGGACGGGAAGGAGCAGCTCCCCGAGAACCGAAGGGTTAACGACCGCCAGAGCCCCCCCTGAGCAGAGTCGGTGTCTGCCACCCCCTTCCGAAAGCCTTTACATAAGAGCCCTGCAGAATTTACAGTCTGTCTCAGCTGTGCCACGGCCGGGCCGCTCCCCGGGGGCTGCCAGCGCCGAGCCCGGCCCCGCCAGGAAAATGGGATTTGATTTCTGCACCAGCCACTGTCTCTCGCTGTTAGACCGGGACCTGTCGGGCTCTGCGCGTCCCCCCCCCCGGCTCAGCCGCACGATTCATCACACCCAGCGACCTTGAATGTCCCCCAGCCACCCCAGCACGGCAGCACAGCCCTGTCCCCACGGGCTGCCACACCCCAGCCTGAGCACAGGGCTGGAAACGCTGGTTTAGGTGTAAAACGTCTAAAAATTAATATCTGGAAGGCTTAAAAGCCGCTGGGTCTTGTGGTTCTGCTCACATCAGTCCTTTGTGTGTCACTGGAGGAGACATTAAAGATGATGTCCTGTCTGCTGGATGTCCCCTCTGCTGCTGCAGGTGCTGTGCCTTCCCCCGAGGCCATCCTGGAGCATCCCCAGCCCCAGGGCTCGTCCTTCACTCAGTGGCTGGGAGCTGAGGACGTTCCTGTCACGGTGGCACGAATAACTCCGGCGCTGGAGGAGCGAGATGCTGCTTTTCCATTCCCTTCCTCCCCTGGGAACGGGCTTTGCTGGCGCTCGTGTCACCCCCTGTCGCCTGCAGCTCCTCTCGGGGATGGCAGGGGCCGGAGCTGCGGCCGCCCCGGTGTCCCGTGCCCGCGGCGGGGACAATGCAGGGGCAGATGGTGTGGCAGGACCGGGCCGCTCCCGGCAGCTGCCGAGGCGGCGTGTCCAGCATCCCGCTGCCTCTCCCACCCCAGAGCCAGGCAGGACCCCGGGCAGGGCTCTGCTGGGGTAAATCCCCGCAGCTCCCCCGGCTCCAGCCCTTCCTGGACACGGCTGAGGATCGGACCCGCCTCAGAAAGCGCCCCTTGCTCTGACAGCTCTGGTGTGACCCGGGGATGTGCCGTAGGTGCTTCCAGAGCTTTATTCCCACTGCCAGCACGTCCCTGTTTGCAGCAGCGTCGCTGTTCGTGCTGCACAGCCAGGCTGGGCTGCTTCCCTTCCACCCCCGAGGCCGATCCCAGTCTCCATCCCACATCCCTGCGCTGCTGGGGTGCTCAGAGACTCCTCCTTCCAGTCAGCCTGCTGAAAGCCGTCCTCCTTCTTTCCCCCTGCAGAGTTTAGGCGTGGAGTCAGCCATCTGCACGGATTTCCAGGACAATTACAGGATTTTCCTTACCCTTGTGCTTGGAGCCCTGGCGCTGCATCACTTTTAGCAGTGGCTGAACCACCCCCAACCCACAGCGAAGGTGTGGATGGCCTTTAAAGCCCTTCCAACCCAACCCCCTCTGTGGTTTCATTACTCTGCGACAGCCAACTCAGTCTTTATCCCTGGGGATTTTATTCCCTCAGCCCCACAGCCCCCACCAGTGCAGGCACAGGAGCAGGGAGGGCTCTCCTGGCACATTCCCCAAGCACCTCGGTCACCAGACGTCCCGTGAGCGCTGTCCCCAGATCCTGCTTTCCTCAGGGGTCCTCCTGCCCTTTGTGGCTCCTCCATTCCGGGCAAGAAGGAGTCACTTTCCCAGTCCCAGCCCCCAGCAGTGCCCTCGGAGCAGTCACAACTTCGAGCGGCAGAAGGGCACGTCCGGAACCACCGAGTCCCCAACACCTTCCAGGAGCTCGTCCCACTGACCAAACTCCTCCTCCAGCTCTGCACGGGGCACAGACGGTGTCAGGGTTACCACAGCCTCCCCTCCAGGTGACCACAGCCTCACCAGGTACACCAAGGGGCAGCCACCGGACCCCTGTGCTCTGGGAAGCACCAGCCCCAAGCTCTGGGGGGCAGCGGCCACCCCACAGCCCCCCTAAACCAGGGAGCTCTCGTGCCCCCCCGAGCCCCCACCCTGCTCCCCCACCCTGGGCCGTACTGAGGTGCCTCTGCAGGAAGGCCAGAGCCGCCCGGCTGGTGATGGCCAGAGCCTTGTGGGGGTCCAGGGTCCCCCTGCTGCCGAAGATGCGGCTGTAGAGCTTCCCAGTGATGAAGGCAAAGTCACTCTGGTCCTCGTGCACAGTTCCCCTGGACAGGGGAGGGATGTGCATCAGTGGGATGTGATCAGAACCCAGAGGTTCTCCTGCTGGGACACAGCCCTTGGGTGCTCCCTCCCCTGACTCACAGCACGGTCACAATCCTCGTCTGGCTGTTTCTGGAGCTCAACCTCTTCATTTTGGCAACACTCTCCGGAGTCTGGAACTTCTCGGTGTTGATGAAGAGCACGGGCTTGGGCACCTCCGGGTACAGCACGTTCTCCAGAGGGAACATCCAGGCATCCAGAGCCACGGCACACCTGGAGCAGGACAGGCACCCACCACCGGGATGAGCCCCGTGTCCCCAGAGACTCTGCGGCTCCTCATCCCTGCCATGGCTTACCTGAAGCTGGGCTCCTTCACCAAGGCCAGCACTGCTGTCACCCCCCCGAAGGAATGGCCCATGACGGCCACTTTGGTCAGATCAAGGCTGTCCTGCAAAAGGGAGAGGGCTGAGGAGTCTGAGCCCAAACCTCACTGCTGGAGGTCACTAATTAGGGAAGAAGAAGCCAAGGGAAGATCAGCAAAGCCTCCCTGCAAGGGGGGAAAATGCCACGTCCCACTGCTGGTGTGATGGGACCTGGCTTCCAGGGGAGGAGAGGCTCCAAGAAGCCGAGGGGTGGAAGGCTGGGGCTCTGCACGGACCCTTCTTGTCCCAGGAGGAAAAGTCTCAGGCGGCCAGGACTGACCCTGCCACCACGGGGCACCCAGAGCCCCCCCCAGCCAGACCTGGATACCTTCAGCATGGAGAGATCCCAGTCCTGGTGAAGGATGTTGGGGACGGATCTGCCGCCGGCGATGCCCTGGAAGAGCCGCAGTGCCCGCACGCATTCCTGCGCTCGCTGGTGAACCTGGAACAGTCAGCCCTTCCCTGGGACACCCAGCTCCTCCATCCCACAAACCTGGGGTCAGATCTTCCCCCCAGTGCCCAGCCAGGCTCGTTTCTCCAGTGCTTCCCTCCGAAGGGGCTCTCTCTGAACTGCACCAGAGGCCAAAGCAGGCGCGAGGCGGCAGCGCTGCGGCTCCCACAGGGATACAGCACATCTATTGGGATGGTTTCTTTTTGATGTTTGCTTTTAATTCAGTTAATCTGGTAGAAGACGGCTGGAGATGAGCAAAAGCCTCTGCTCTGGGGAAGGAGCGGAGGAGGGAAAGCCCAGGATCCTCACCAGCCACCCCCAGCCGAGCCACCCCCTGCTCCAAACCCCCACGGGGACCCCAGACCCCCTATCCCAGGAGCAAACCTGGGTGTCCCCCTGAAACCCAGCCCAGGGGATCCACCCAGGAGCATCCTAAAATCCCAAATGATTCAGGGAGACGATGCCCTGGCTTGGAGCCACTTTGAGGCCACGTCCTCTGCTGCTCCAAGGACACCAGTGCTGGTGTCTGTGCACATTTAAGGTGACAAGTGACAAAAAACTCCAATGCAAACCTGTCTCCTGCTCCCTGTAACAGAAAATGCCAGAATGGAGATTGACCTGGAGATTCCTTCTATTTACCACTTACTTCTCTTTCTCCCTCACCATTTCTGCTCGTGGGTTCAAGAAAACTGTTTCCCTGTTCTGTGCAATGTGCCATGAGGCAGAGCACACACAAAAATAACAGGCTGGGAGGTGATTTAAGGCTGCCAAAAGCACCTCCGTTCCTAGAGAGCTTTTCCACGACTAATCTTCACTTGCTGTTGTCCTTTTAAATGAGGCAGAAACAAACAGAGGGGGGGAACTTGGCTCAGCAGGAAGCCTTCCTGCTCCCCAGCAAGCAGCTGTCTGGGATAATCCCAGAGAGACAAAAGTCCAAGTGGGAACAAACCCAGCAGCCGGTGCAGAGTTGGGCTGGGCTCAGAGTCCTGTTCTCCCCAGGGTGTGGGGGACATTGTCCAGGGACGTGGCAAAGCCCAGCCTGGCTCCTGCCAGGGTCAGCTGGAGCCGGACAGACGGACCCCAGGAGGCAGAGAGAAACAGGCTGAGCAGATTTTTCTCATCTCCAAGGAGAAAGCTCAGCCCCAGCATCGTGGCAATACAGGATTGGGAAGAGCATCCCCAGGGATGCAGGGCCAGCTCTGTTTGCAGGAGGGATTTCAGACCTCCCCTCTGCCCACCCTGAACCCCCCGCCCTGGTACCTGCTTGTTTCAGAAATAAAACTCCTTCTGCCCTTGGGGCACCCTTTGGAAGGGGATCCACTCCTCTGTCCCAGCCTCTGCCGTGCAGAAATAGGTGGTGGCAGCAGAATGGTCCCTGTGGGGGCAGGAGGGACACCGGCAGCTCCTCCCCAGGGCACGATGTCCCACCAGCCCCAGCACAAATTTGGTGGGGACCTGGGCACCCCACCTGTGCTCCAGCGCTGCCACCACGAAGCCCCAGGATGCCAACTCTGTGCAGACTGAGGAGTACAAGGTCCTGGAAGGGAGATGGGAGCAGAGGGGTCAGGGTAGGTCTGAGTGGGGCCACAGAGGGCCCCTCACATCCCTGTCCCAGCCCCGTTACCGAAGGGCTCCCAGGCCGTGGGAGAAGATGATCAGGGGGTACCCTCTGCTGCAGGGCTTGAAAGGCCCCTTCCAGCTCACCGGGACTTTGCAGGAGCCTGCGGGGAGGAGAAACCCCCAGGAAAGGGGGGCACACGGGCCCTGGGTGCTGCTGCCGCTGCTGGAACAGGTCCCTGCTCAGCTCCAGCTCTGCCTGCAGCATCCACCTGGGCACAGGGGGTGGGCTTGAACCCCACCAGGGAGGGGTCCCTAAGGAATCTTCACCCAGGGAGGGGTCCCTAAGGAACGGGGAGCCCCCAGGGTGGGGCTGCCCCCCTCACCGATGGCGATGCTGAACAGGGCCGAGCACCAGTGGCGGCCGAGGGTGACATCAGCCAGACCCCCACAGTACTCGGAGCGCGGGATCCAGGGCGGCTCCGTGGCCCCTGCCCGGGGCAGGCAGGGGTAGAAGAGGCGAAGGAAGAGCCCCTGAGGGAGACAGGGAAGGGGGACACAGTGGGGACACCACGGAGGGGGGTGGCCGTGTCCGAAACCAGCTGGCTGCGGCCACCCTGCTCTGCATGGAAGCCTGTCCCTGTCCCCATCCCGATCCCCGTCCCCAGCTCCGTACCTGCCGCGTGTGGCCCACCATGACATCCGTGCAGCCCACCTGGTGGGGTCCCTGCCCCGCGGGCAGCGCCAGCATCCCCCCCATGCTGCCGGGCCTGGGCAGAGACACGGGGTCAGTGTCCATGGTCAGTGTCCATCCCACCCCAGGGACCCCGACTCGCTCCCTCCTCCTTCCCCACCCCTCTCCCATTGCCCAGACCCCGGGCAGTCCCCAGCAACCCCAGCGACTCCCAGTTCCACCCCTGTGCTCTAATTCCCACGGGCACAGCCCCTCGGGGCTGCTCAGGGATGAGACCCCCCCCGTTCCTCTCCCGGGCGTGGGATGGTGGGGCTGCCCCACGGCCGCCCTGCTGAGGGTCCTGTGACCCCTCGGGGACAGGGGCTGGGGAGGCCGGACACTGCAGAGGGGTCAGTGCGGGGCTGGCACCCACGGGAGCCCCCGAGCCCACGGGGGACGGGACCCTGCATCCCCCCCCAGCGCAGAACTACAGCTTCCAGCAGCGCCCGGGGCTGCAGAACCACAATTCCCAGCATGGCCCTGGCCCGGGACCACGGCTCCCAGTATGCGCTGGGAGCCCGGACTACACCTCCCAGTACGCTCAGGTGGACTACAGATCCCAGTGCTCCCAGTGCCCGTCTCCCAGAGCCGTCCCTGCAGCTCCCAGTGCTCCCCCCAGCGCTCCCAGTCACCATCGCAGCTCCCCGTAGTGCGCCAGTTCCCAGTGACCCCCGGTTCCCAGTGCTCCTGCCAGTTCCCACTGCTCCCCGCAGCCCCCAGTGCCTCCCAGTTCCACCCCAGCTCCCAGTGCCCTCACCCCCGCAGCTTCCAGTGCTCCCCAAGAGCTCCCGGTGCCCCCACTCCGAGCTCCCCCTGCAGCTCCCGGTGGTCCTCTCAAGCTTCCAGGGCTCTCCCAGCTCCAAGTTTCCCTCTGTGCCCTCCCAGCTCCCAGCAACAACCTCCCCAGCACCCAGTAGCCCCCAGTCCCCCCTTCCCAGACCCCCTCCGCACACACCAGCACACCGGCTCACAGCTCCCAGTACGCCCCAGTGTACTCTGCCCTATCGCTCCCAGTGCCTCCCGTGCTCGTGGACTACAGCTCCCGGTAGCCGGACACGGAACAGGAACACAGCTCCCAGTGTCACCAGCACGAAATCACAGCTGCCACTGACAC
>NW_024582087.1:748148-749680 GCF_017639235.1 Corvus kubaryi | reverse complement strand
AAACCACAGCTCCCAGTGTCACCAGCACAAAACCACAGCTCCCAGTGCCCCCAGTTCAGGGCACAACCCCAGTTCCCCCATCGCGGCCGTGGCCCCTCCGTAGGGGCTGTGGGGAGCTGCACCCCAGCCCCAGGGCTGCCCTGTCCCTGTCTACACCCAGCCGGGTTCCTGCCCCCGGGACGGTCCCCTTGTCCCCTCCAGAGGCCAGGGGTGCTCTGGGGCTCTCACTGCCCATCCTCGCGTTCTCTGTCCTTCGCTTAATCCGCTTTCTGGAGCTAAAGCGGCCCCAGGCCCTCAGTAATCCCCTCTGCGGCCAGGGATTAATTCCCTGCGGGGCCAAGCCAGCCAGGCTGGCAAATAAATATCCAAAGGTTTGGTGAAAACCGTCTCTACCAAGCTCCCACACACGCGGCCCCACTCCAGACTCCCGGGAGTGCCTGGGGAAACTGAGGCACGGGCTGGGTGCTGGAGAGAGTCCTGGCATTGTCACTGTCTGTGTCCCCTGGGTCCCTGGGGCTGGGGCAGGGAGAGGGGACCCCAGCACAGCCCCTCAGCGATCGATCCAGCCGCAGGCTGGGGCTGGCGGGGCTGTCACACCCATGGCCGGGATCCAGCGCTCCGTCGGGTCCCGGCTTGCCCGGCCGTGGAGGCAGGGCGGAGGGCGGCTGCCGTGGCCGCGGATGCCGGGACAGGGTGGGAGAGACGAGCCCCGACCTGTCCCTGATGCCCAGCCCAGCCCACGCCCGGCTCGCCGGAATGGGGTCAGCCCCCCCCAGCAAGCCCAAATCACCGCAGCAAAGCCGCCCTGGGAGAGGCTCCTGGATGGAGGTGGTGGGCGACAAGTCGGATGCTCAGGGCCATCCTGCTGTTGCCTCAAACTGAGCCCAGGGGGACTGGGGGGTTCATTGGTGAAGCCCGGGGGTCCTGGTTCTGTGGCTGTCACCCACACTGGGCTCACACAGTGTTTACAGGGACCGTCTTTAAAGGGGTTAACTCGGCCCGCATTCCCGCTTGGCTCCTGTTCCTGTCACCCCACCAAGAGATCTCGCTCTGATTTGGGGGGTCAGGCCGGGCCATCTTTGCCCCCTGACAGGGTGAACCCCACAGTCCCCAGGCCGTGGGCATGGCCGTGTTGGGGGCTGGCGTTGGCTTTGTCAGGATGCAGAAGGGCTCGTCCCTCCTAACCCTGCCTGGGGGTCACCTGAGACCAGAGGTGTCCTTGGAGCCCGGGGACCGCTGGAACCCAGCGGTGCCACTGGTGGAGGTGGCCCCAGCCGTGTTTGTATCCCTGCTCCCCATGGCTGCCCCATGACCCCATTCCCGCCCTGTAACTGCCCCGTACCTTTGGGGGTCCCCCGGGGCAAAGAGGTGCTGGGGGCTGAGACCTGGGGATCACGGGGGACAGAGGGACAGGAGGACACGGGGACACAGGAGACAGGGGGACACGGGACAGGGGATCATGGGGGACAGGGAGACAGGAGGACACGGGGACACGGGGAGAGAGGATCACGGGGGACAGGGGGACACGGGGA
>NW_024582087.1:729807-748048 GCF_017639235.1 Corvus kubaryi | reverse complement strand
CGGGGACACGGGGAGAGAGGATCACGGGGGACAGGGGGACACGGGGACAGGGGACACGGGGGACAGGGGTACACGGGCACAGGGGATCACTGGGACAAGGGATCACGGGGGACAGGGGGACACGGGGAACAGGGAGACACGGGGACAGGGGGACAGGGGGACACGGGGGACACGGGGAGGGGGGACAGGGGGACACGGGGACACGGGATCACGGGGGACAGGGGGACACGGGGACACGGGGAGAGAGGATCACGGGGGACAGGGGTACACGGGCACAGGGGATCACGGGGACAGGGGATCACGGGGGACAGGGGGACACGGGGAACAGGGAGACACGGGGACACGGGGGACAGGGGGACGGGGGACACGGGGAGAGGGGGACACGGGGACACGGGGACACGGAAACAGGGGGACACGGGGGACAGGGGGACACGGGGACACGGGATCACGGGGACAGGGGGACACGGGGAGAGGGGGACACGGGGAGAGGGGGACACGGGGACACGGGATCACGGGGACAGGGGGACACGGGGATCACGGGAAAAGGGGGACAGGGGGACACGGGCGCGGGTCGGGCCCCGCGCAGCCCCGGCCCCCCCCCGGGACACCCCGGCGCGCGCGGGGACCCCCCCCCCCCAGTCCCACGTGGGCGCGGCCAATGGGCGCGCGCCGCGGGGCGGGGCTCCGCAGGACACGCCCACTCCCGTGAGAGCGGGGCCAATGGGAGGGCGGGGCGGGGCCGAGCGGGGCGGGGCCAGGGCGCCGTGTAACAGATGCGGGCGGGGGGGGGGCACGTGGAGCGCGGGGGGGACGCGGGACCACCGGGACCGGCCGGACAGAGGGGACAGGGGGACAGCGGGACAGCCAGCCCCGCGGGGACTGACAGGCGGACAGGGCACGGCCAGCCCCGGGAGGCGACAGGGGACAGGCAGCCCCGGGAGGGGACAGGGGACATCCAGCCCTGGGCGGGACAGACAGACGGACGGACGAGGGACAGCCAGCTCTGGGAGGGGACAGGAGACAGACAGTCCCGGGGGGACAGACGGACAGCGGACAGTCAGCCCGGGGCGGGACAGACGGACAGGGGACAGCCAGCTCCGTGGGGGACGGCGGACAGCGGGCAGCTAGCCTCGGAGGGCACAGACAGACGGACAGGGGACAGCCAGTCCCAGGGAGGGACAGGAGGACAAGGACGGGCAGCTGGGGTCTTGGACAGGCAGTCGGGAGGACACGGGAACAGAGCCCAGCGCACGGACAGACGGACAAGGTGACGAGGGGGACGCTCACGCCCAGCGCCCCAGCCCCGGAGCGGGGCTGCGCGGAGCCTCCCGCAGCGGCTCCTCCGCCCGGCCGCGCACCGGGAGCCCGGCGGGGCGGTTCGGCGGCTGCTCCGCCGCCTTCCCCGGCCGGGGATGCAGCCCGGAGCCGCGGGCAGCCGGCGATCGAGACTCCGGGACACGGCGGCCCGACACCCACCCGGGGCCGCGAGTCCCCGAAGGTAACGGGGGGACCGGGCAGGGGAGGAGCAGGTTGGAGAGAGGGGGGGCTCCGGTGGCTGCGGGAGGGTTTATTCCCAGGGTTTTATTCTCAAGGGGCCTGGAGAGGGGGATCCCGCCGCAGGGATGTGTGGAGCCTGGGCTCACTTGTGGTGACACGTTTGGCGGCGACAGGACGGTGACGACGCGACCTCTCCCTTTCTCCAGGGATTTGAAGCTGGGCCAAGCGATGGAAATGTCATTGTCGCGGCTCGGGGGCCCGGAGAAGTGAGTGGCTGGGACACCGGGGCACTGGGCTCTGCTCTGCAGCCGGACACCAGGACGGTCCCGAAAAACCAGCACAGCCCTGGGCAGAGCAGGCAGCAAGTGGGGTTTGTCACAGACTGCAAGGGCACAGGACAGTACCTGGGGGCCAGGAGTCTTCCCACCACCCTCTTGGGGCTTGCGACATCGGCCTCTCGACCAGACTCTGGCACCCATCTGAGCCTGATGAGGAGCTGGGGCTGTGTGTGAACCTATGCAGACCAGGAAGAAATACATTTTCCTGACTTTCCTTGCCTCTTGGCTCCTGCTTTTCCTCTTTGGAGGGGACCAGCTGCGCCGTTTCTCTTTCTTTTCCGGGAAGAAAGCCGAAGCCCGGAGGAACTGGCCCCGCTGGACAGATCGGTCCCTCCTCAAAAGCTTTGCAGACGCCGAGGAGCTGCCAAGGGATGGGGACCCTTCCCTGCTGTCCCCCTGGGAGCGGCGGGCGGCGTGGCTGAGCGTCTACAGGAGCAGCAGATGCCGGATGGAAACCTGCTTCGACTTCTCCAGGTGCGAGAAGCACGGCTTCAAAGTGTTCACCTACCCCCAGGAGCGGGGCCAGCCCGTCTCGGAGACCTACGGCAAAATCCTCAGCTCCATCGAGCGCTCCCGCTACCACACGGCGAACCCCGAGGAAGCCTGTCTGTTCATCCTCAGCATCGACACGCTGGACCGCGACCACCTCTCGGGCCAGTACGTCCAGAACGTGGATGAGAAAATCCGCAGCTTCCCGCTCTGGAATGGCGGCCGGAACCACCTCATCTTCAACCTCTACTCGGGCACCTGGCCCGACTACGCCGGCGACCTGGGCTTCGACATCGGCCAGGCCATCCTGGCCAAAGCCAGCTTTGACACCGAGAGCTTCCGGCCCGGCTTCGACGTCTCCATCCCTCTCTTCTCCAAGGACCACCCGCAGCGTGGCGGGGACAGGGGGTGGTTGCACCAGGACTCGGTGCCCCCCAAAAAGAAATACCTGTTGGTGTTCAAGGGGAAGCGGTACCTGACCGGCATCGGCTCCGGCACCCGCAACGCGCTGCACCACATCCACAACGGGAAGGACATCATCTCCCTCACCACCTGCAAGCACGGCAAGGACTGGGAGAAGCACAAGGACACGCGCTGTGACAAGGATAACATCGACTATGAAAGGTGAGTCAGAGATGGGGCGCGAAAGGAGGGTCTGGGGCGGCGGGACACCCCACAAATGTTCCTGCCTGTCTGCGGGGCGCAGCCGTGACTGTCTGTGGTGGCTGGACCTCCAGAGAGGGAAGTTTTGGGCTCTCCTGAAATGGATGAGGGTTTCATTGCACAGTGGGGAGCGAGGCGCTGACTGCTCAGGGTTTTCCTGCTCTGTATTAAAGTTGGAGTAATCTGGCGAGAGCAGCTCTTATCTGCAATCGCTGCCACTGCCTCTAATACGATTTCCCTTTTTCCGAACGCTGATGAATGATGCTTTTCTTCTCCCCCCTCCCGCTCTCCCCCAACATAAACGTTTCTCTTGGAGATGAGCCCGAAACATCCCCCCCTGACTGGCTCCACTGAAAATCCCACAAAAGTGGCGGGTCTGTGGGCGTCCCAGTGTGGGCAGCCCCGAGCTTAATTGGTGGTGGTGGGTGGGGGTCCCCTTGTGTCCCCCATCACAAATGGGCACGGTGGCAGCAGCGTGTGATGGACACACTGGTGGAAAAATTGGAGGGACAAAGTTCTGTGAGTTTGGGGGTTCCATGCTACAGGGGCACACACCAGCTCCTCACCTCCCCATCCCATCACCAGTTGCCCAGTCCAGGGCTGGTAAACACAGACCCCATCCCACAGACAATGGGCAGGTCCCCATCCCACTGCCTGGGGACATCCCCAGGACACCCGGCTGGAGAGCAGATGGGGAGAGGCCACGTTGGGCATCATCCTCAAAGCGTCTTAGGAGGTGCTGGGAGGTAAAAGTGGAACTGGGGTGCTGGCACTGGGATTAGCCAGGGCTTTGGGATGGGTCAGACACCACATGGCCCTGTCTGGAGGGTGCCACCAGCCCAGCAGGGTCAGCACTTGCAGCGAAGTCTTTTTGAGATGGGGCATCGCAGGACAATGGGGTTGGCAGGACAGGGGGCCCAGGGTCAGCCCCACCCTGTGCCAAGGGGCATCGGGATGAGAATTCCCCCCACCCGCCCACCCAGGTAATCTCCTAATGCTGTTTGCAAATACAGGGAGATTTACACCTCTCCCAGGACGGCTTTGGGCAGCGGATCGATGGGGAACACGTGGCACAGGGCAGCGTGCTCCTGTGTGACCCTGAGCCACCCTGCTCATCCCTGTGGGACACCGGGCAAAAAACCACCATCATCTCCATCAGAGCCAGCTCTGCCCAACCTCCCGCAGGGATCGATGCCCTCCTGCCCCGGGAGATGTTCCCAGACTGGGACAGGGGACAGGCCAGCGGGGAGGGGACAAAGTGATACCCCAACAGCCCCGTTCACCCGGTGTGTTGGTGCTGTCGCGGTGGCGGCAGCTCGGGGAGCAGAGCAAGGCCTTGCAGGGGGTTCCATCACCCTCCTCATGCCCCAGGGGCTGCCCCAAACAATCCGGTTCTGTGCTGGGATAAAGGGCGGCTTGTGGCAGCGCTGCGGAGCGGCCGTGCTGCCCCGCGTCCGGAGCAACCAGAGCGGGCTGGGAGAGGCTCCGTGGAGCCGCCGGTGCCGGTGGCACCGTGCCTGCCCGGAGCCGCGGAGGGGCCGGGCGAAGGGAGCGCGGCGGGCGCCCGTCCCGGCTCCTGACAAAACAAGGAAGCCCTGACGGCGATTGCCCGGAAACCGCAGCGCGTCAGGAGCGAAGTATTTCCATCGGGAGACTTCGGCCCCGCAGCCCGGCCGGCGCCAGCCTCCCCGCGGCTCCGCGGCTGAGGCGAGGGGAAGCTGCCCCCGGGACGCGTCCCGCTGCCCAGCCAGCCCCGGCAGGGTTCGGGGTCCCCGAGGAACGGTGGCAGCAGGGTCTGGCCGCGGGGATGTGGCTGTCGCTGCTGTGGTTTCATGAGAGGGGTCTGGGCACTGTCACCCCTCCCGTTGCCCGGCCAGGAGTTTGGGTGTTAACGAGTCAAGGGTTTTGACATCCTTTGGAGACATTGGGGAGGTTCATCCAGAGGCGGACTTTATTGTAAAACTCTGTGCCTTGGCATCGGGGCTGATTTCCCACATCCCAGAGTGCTCCAGCACCCACGGAGGTGACATCCTCAATTCCCAGCCTGGCATCAGCACCACGTTCCCACCGCAGGGACACCCTTCCTCCTGGGGACCAACACATTTCAAGGGCGCTTTTTGGCCTCCCACCCACCCGGCTGGACCATGCGAGTCCCCCTCAGCCCATCCAGGCCCGGCTGCCCCTCCCCGCGGGCAGGAACAGACAGGGTCTGTCCCGACCTAAAGTCAATATTGGATTTTCCGGCGCGGCCACAGGGACCCGGCAGCGGCCGAGCCTCTCCCCAGCACGGCACAGAAGGGGCTTTGACAGCCCCACGGGCAAGCCCGGCCGGGGGCCCGCGCTGTCGGCACCCATTGATTCCCCCCCCGAACGCTGCCAGGGCAGGCAGGGCTGGTCCTGCCCAGCAAGTCTGGGCACGGCACAGGAGTCGCTGCAGTTTCGGGCTCGGGGGTGCGGGTGGTGGCCTTGCGTGGGGTGTCATTGCTGGAGGGTGGGAGGAGCTGGGTCGTGCCTTCTTTAAGGGGTGCCCAGGTACATCCCTTCATCACCCAGGACATCTCTGCTCCCACAAAACCAGGGATGTTCAAAGCCAAACTCAGTCCAAACCAATCCTAACGCTGCCCTGGGCTGGCTCCACACCCGCCAGGTGCCAGCAGCATCCCCCGGATGCTCACAGGGGGGAGGGGGCCATGCCTGACCCCCACCCCATCTCCCACCCCAGGTTTGACTACCAGGAGCTGCTGCACAACTCCACCTTCTGCATCGTGCCCCGGGGCAGGCGCTTGGGCTCCTTCCGCTTCCTCGAGGCTCTGCAGGTACAGGGTGGGCAGGGGGACAGGGGACCCCCTCACTGGGGTCTGGGGGCTCTGTCCCAGCCTGTGGGGTCCCTCCACAGGCCGCCTGCATCCCGGTGCTGCTGAGTGATGGCTGGGAGCTGCCCTTTGCCGAGGCCATCGACTGGGGCAAAGCTGCTGTCGTGGGCAGTGAGAGGCTCCTGCTGCAGGTACCGCATCCAGATCCTGCCCCACACCAGGCACGAGACCCCCAATCCTAATGCCAGTGGAGCCCCCAGCCAAGTCTGGGGGCGAACCCCTCACAGCGAGCCTGGCAGTCCTCCTGGGGGCAGATCCAGCCTGGAATGGGGGTTCCGTTCCAGCTGCAGCCCTGGGGCACTGTTCACCTCGGGGGGAAGGTGGGGGAGTGTCCTTCCAGACACAAACCCTTGGGAATCCTGAGCCCGATCCTGTTCCAGGGAGAGGAGGTGAAGCACCGCAGGGGGATGGTGGCACCACATCCTTGGGCAGGGGCCGTTCCTTGGGATAGTTGGAGGTGGCAGAGGCAAGGAGCCCTGCTGGGGGGCAGCTGAGTGAGGACCCCGCTGCTCCACCCCACACAGATCCCCTCCGCCGTGCGCTGCATCCACCCCGAGCGCGTACTGGCTTTCCAGCAGCAGACCCAGTTCCTGTGGGATGCCTACTTCTCCTCCGTGGACAAGATCGTGCACACCACGCTGGAGGTGAGCCCCCCACCCCGAGTCCCCCTCCCCAGCTGCCAGGGTCACCGCCGGGGTGCTGGGAGCATCACTCGGGCCTCTGGCAGATCATCAAGGACCGGCTGTCTCCACACCGCTCCCGCTCCCGCTTCCTCTGGAACGCGCTGCCCGGGGGGCTCCTGGTCCTGCCTGACTTCTCCACCCACCTCGGGGATTTTCCCTTCTACTACCTGCAGCACGGTAGGATCCTGCCTGCCCTGGCTGAGCACGGCAGGCTCGGGGCGTGCCACAACACCTGTCCCTTCCCACCCTTTTTTCAGGCTACAGCCCCTCCATGAAGTTCACAGCTTTCATCCGGGCGGCCTCGCAAGCAGGGTCCCTGTCCCAGCCCATCCTCAGGCTCATCCAAGCCGTCTCAGGATCCCAGTACTGTGCCCAGGTGGGAGGAGCTGAGTCCCGCGTCACTCAGGGCAGCTCCCAGGGATCCTGCGGGATAAATGGGGCCGGGCCCTGTGGATCGGGAAGGGGATGGGTTTAGGGATGAGAGGAGGTGGCTGACAGTGTCACCTTTGGGTGGGCAGAGCTGCGTCCCCAGCCCTTCGGGGTGGAGGTGGGACCACCTGGGGGTTTATCCTGGTCCACACTGCCATGAGATGGTTTTGGGATGGTCTGGGCTGGAGCAGGGAACCCAGAAAACCCCTCCGGACACACCTGTCCTCCCCCTTGCAGATCGTGGTGCTCTGGAGCTGCGAGAAGCCACCACCCCCGAGCGGGAAATGGCCCCAGACCACGGTGCCTCTGACCATCATCCAGGGCAGGAGGCAGGTGAGAGGGGCAGGCAGGGAGCTGGGGCACGGGCAGGGAGCCGGAGCAGCCACCCACGGCACAGCCCAACCTGCCTGTCCTCCCTGCATAGCTCAGCGACCGCTTCTTCCCCTTCGAGGCCATCCAGACGGACGCGGTGCTGAGCCTGGACGAGGACACCAGCCTCTCCACCAGCGAGGTGAGGCCGTGCTCCCGGGTCCCTTGGGTGCTCAGTGGTCACCACAAGGCTGTCCCCATGTCCCGCATCCTCCAGGGGCAGCGGTGATCCCCTCCCGCAGCTCCCCGCGGCTGGTGACACCACAGAGGGTGACACCGCAGAGGATGACGCTGCAGTGGGTGATGCCGCAGTGGGTGACACCGCAGTGGGTGACACCGCAGAGGGTGACACCGCAGAGGGTGACGCCGCAGTGGGTGACACCGCAGTGGGTGACACCGCAGTGGGTGACGCTGCAGCAGGTGACACTGCAGTGGGTGACACTGTGCCCATCCTGTGCCAGGTGGACTTCGCCTTCTTGGTGTGGCGCAGCTTCCCTGAGCGTATCGTGGGCTTCCCCACGCAGAGCCACTTCTGGGACCCCGAGCAGGGGCGCTGGGGCTACACCTCCAGATGGACCAACGAGCTCTCCATCGTCCTCACCGCTGCTGCCTTCTACCACCGGTACCCGGCCGGGGCGGGGCTGGTGGGGCCGGGGGGCTCGGCCACATCCTGCCCCTCACCCCACTCTTCCCCCAGGTACTACCACAGCCTCTTCACCGAGTACCTGCCCGCGGGGCTGCGGGAGCTGGTGGATGGGCTGGCCGCCTGCGAGGACATCCTGATGAACGTCCTGGTGGCCGCTGTCACCAAGCTGCCACCCATCAAGGTGACCCAGCGGAAGCAGCACAAGGAGCTGGTGGCCCAGCAGGCAGAGTGCAGGGATGGGGCTGCGGGGACCCCCCCGCCCGGGCAGCGGAGCCCCTCAGCCCCGCACTCTGCTCCTGCCGAGGTGAAGGGCACGGCCGGCAGCCGGCCTTTCTCCCAGCGGCAGGACTGCCTCAACCAGTTGGCCGACTGGTTTGGTTACATGCCCCTGGTGTCCTCCCAGCTGCGCCTCGACCCCGTCCTCTTCAAGGACCACATCTCCGTCCTGCGCAAGAAATACCCAAGCTTGGAGAAGCCGTGAGGCTGCCGGGGTCGGGGCCGGCTCCGGGTGCCCCGTTCCCGGGGCACAGAGCCCTGCGGGAGCAGGCGGCCGCTGCTGACGGGGTTTTACTCGTTATTGGGTTTTACCAGTGCAATAAAGGAGGGTGGAGAGGTAGGATCCGGATGGTGGCTGTGGGATGTGGGGGGAGCACAAGGAGCACCAGCTTTTGGGTGCTCCAACACTTCTGCCATCGGCATGCTGGGAATAACCCGGGCAGGCTCCCCCAGCCCTGGGTGGAGGGCGAGTCCTTCACCTTCCCGAGGGCAAACAGAGCAGCGATAAGAGGTGTGTGTGACCTCCCTCCCTCGCTCCAGCTGGGTCCCCTGCAGTCCCTGGGCAGCCCAGCACCCCCTTGCCTCGCAGCACTCCCCGGAGAAGGGAAGAGGGGTGTTTCAGCTGCCTTTCCTCCCAGCTGAATAGAAATAGGGAATATTAGGTGCTTGGCCTCCAACAGCCGCTCTCAGGCTGCCACAGCCCCGGGTCTGCCCTTGGCTCCTGCAGATAGCGGAGATAACACCCAGACCCAACATCCCCCCACGCACCCCGTGTGCTCTGCTTTATTTCCCACACATAAAAAGTCCCCCCGGGACGCGAGGGCGGGAGTCAGTCGCGGGGGGGCTGGCATTCCCGGCAGTCCCGCATCTCCTCGGAGTAGCTCTCCACCTGGATGGTGGTGGTGTGGAAGCGGAAGGCGCCCTGCAGCCGGGAGCTGGCCTCCTCCAGCACCTCCTGCGCGCTGGCAGCCGCGTCTGCGAGGAGAGGATTTGGGGATGTCGGGGTGCGGGGGAACCCCGACCCTCCCCAGCCAACATTGTGACACTCACTGATGGCGATGTGCACCGAGAGCAGCGGCTGTGCCGCCGTCAGCGCCCAGATGTGGAGGCTGTGCACGGCCTCCACGCCCCGCACCGCCAGCAGCGTCTCCCGCACCACGTTGAAATCCATCCCTTTGGGGGTCCCTGCGGAGGCAGAGCCGCGGGAGCTGCAGGGACGGGGCCCACGGCACCCACGGGTGACCCCGCGGCCCAGTCCCCCTCCCCGGTGGGTCCCTACCCTCCATGAGGACGAGGAGGACGTCGCGGAGGATGGTCAGTGTCGTCCCCAGCACCAGTGCGGAGAAGAGGAAGGTGCAGATGGGATCCACGTACTTGTACTCAGGCTGGAGGGGGTGGGGGGGGTGAGGCCCCTCCAGCACCATCACCTCACCCCAAATCCCCATTGGGACCGGTAGGGCGGGCACACAGTCCTCTCTGTCTCTCCCTGTGCCTGGCCACAGCTGTCTGGAGCTGCTGTCCCCATGTCCCCAGCACCTCCTTTGCCCCCAGCACCCCCTTTGCCCGCAGTACCACCCAAACCTTGAAGAAGATGATGTAGGAGGCGATGAGGACGCCGACGCTCTGCAGCAGGTCCCCCACGACGTGGACGAAGGCGGCACGGACGCTGGCGTTGGGCTGCTCGCCGGCTGCCCCGTGGCTGTGCCCGTGCCCCGTCTGGTGCAGAGCCACCCCCATCCTGCGGGCAGGGCACTGGTGACACCCCGGGGGCCACCAGGCTCAGGGAGGGGACACCCTGGGAGGGCGAGAGCCACGCGGCCGTACGTACACGAGGTTGACAGCCACGGCGCAGGCGGAGGTGATGAGCATGACCCCACCCTGGATGTCGTAGTCCCCCGAGAGCAGGCGCTGGGCCCCCAGGTAGACCAGGACCCCTGTGACCACCCAGATGGAGAGCACGGAGAGCAGGGCCCCCAGGATCTCTGTGGAGAGACCCCACCCCACACTGCTGCCTCACTGCCGGGCCATTCCGAGCACCATCCCCGGCTCCCCGGCAGTGCTGGGACAGTGGGGACATCTGGCACTCATTCCCAGGGATGCTCCTTGCACAGGGCTGGCGGCGCCTCTGCCTTGCCCTGCTCATGGTGCCAGGACTTTGCCAGGGCTCCCCAGGTCCCTCAGGGCACCCCAGAGCACCTGGTCCCCATGGGGAGGGCACCCCGGGCTGGTGCCACCGCTTACCTGCCCGGTGCCACCCGAAGTTCATGGTTTTGGTGGGGGGGCGTGAGGACACCCAGAGCGCAAAGAGGCTGATCATGATGCTGGCAAAGTCCGTCAGGAGGTGGGCAGCGTCCGTCAGGATGGCCAGACTGTGCGCCAGGTACCCGCCTGCGGACACAGGACATCGGGGGGACATTGGGGGGACATGGCAGGGGTCCTGCCCCGAGCTGGGCACAGATCAGCTCATCCCGTGCCACAGTGGGGTCCCACTGGGTGTTTTGAGCCACAGGGAAAGCCAACAGGGAGCTCTGGCCGCAACCACAGCAGGGAATCAGGACAAGAGGGGCTCTGGGCAGCCACTCGGAGTGACCCCACAGCGATCACCCCACTGGACCCTGCACCCAGCACTCACCCACGGCTTCCCCCACCATGAAGAAGAGGCAGATGCCAGCGGCCAGGTAGAGCTTCCTGCGTGCTCGCTGCTGCTGGCCGGGGTGGCCGTCGGCCCCCCGCGTGTGGCAGTGCTGGCCACGCCGCGTCCCCAGCTCCAGGGCGGGCGCCTGTCCCTGCACCGAGCTGTGCCCGTCCTTTTGCGCAGCCCCCACATAGAACCTGCCGGGCAAAGGGGTGGCTGGGGCTGGGCTTTGGGGGGCGGGTTGGACCCTGAATGCTCCCCCCAGCCCCTTCCCCGGCCAGACCCCACTCGGGAGCCCCACGGCAAAGAGGGGACACGACATCCGCACCCCCCCGGGCACCCCCGTACCCGCCTGCGCCCTCGCTCAGGAGGTGCCGTTTCTCGTCGCCAGCTGCCATCCTCCTCCGGGTCGGGAGGTCGGCGTGGTGACCCCGGCGTGTGGCCGGCGCTGGTGGCAGCCGGTGGCCTCGGCTCGTGTGAAGAGCCGGGATTCGTGTGCAAATCCCGGCTGGAGGAGGGACGGCCAAGCCGGCTGCAAAGCGCCCGCGGAGCCTGCCCCGGGCTGGGCCCCCTCGCCCGCCACTCGGGGGGCTGCTGGTGTGGGGGGATTGCTCTGGGACTCCCCCATAGCGTCCCCAGGAGCTGCACACCCGGGCATGGCTGCAGCCCCCGCGGCAGAGGGGACGGAACATCCCCGTGTCCCCTCCAAAGGCACACGGTGACCGCCCCCCTCCCCGCCTTGGGGAGCCCTCAGACTCCCCAGTTTAGATCCAGCCATGTGATGGATAAGCCTGGAGCCCGATCCCCCCTTCCACAGCCGGGACTCCTGCCCCCCGCCCCGGGTGAGCGGCGTTAATTGCCCTGGGGCTAATTGCGCTTGTGGCCCAGCTCTGGGTGCTGCCTCAGTTTCCCCCTTGGTCCCTGCTGAGCCGGACTTGTGTTTTTGCAGGAGAAAAGCGTTTACGGGGTACTTTTGCATTTAGGATGTAATTTTTGCATTTATGGTGTATTTTTGCATCCAAGGTGTATTTTTGAGCTCAGTCCGCAGCAAACCAGCAGCTCGATGCCAAGACCATCCCCATTTCGGGGGCTGGCCCAGCCTGGAGCATCCTCAGCCCCTCTGTAACACATCCCCAACCCCGAGCGGGCTCTGGACAGGGCATCCCCCCACCAGGAGACAAATCCTGCTGGGTGCCGACCTGTTACATCCCGGGCAGGTGGCCAGGAGCTGCTGCCAGCACTGCCAGAGGTGCTAATGAGGCTGGAAATTAAGAGTTGGACCGACCGGACTCTTGGACCGGCTCTGGCAGGGACACCGGTGATGGCACCAGCCTGGCAAGCCCAGTCTCACCCCCGTGCCCACCGCGGGGCTGGAAAGCCGAGAGCGAGAGGTGAGGAAGAAACAACCACTCAAAGCACCGGTTTTCTTTACAAAATACACAAATTTTAAATCCGTGACAATTATATACAAAACAAGGGAATTACAAAACGTGCGGAATTGTCCTGTTTGCACCCGTATAGAAAAGTGTCCTGTGCTGGAGCAGGCGCCGGCTCGCCAGGCTGCCGGTCCCTGCCGTGTGTCCCCCCCCATCCCGAATCCGTCGCCGGACATCCTGTGCCCAGGGGCGTTTCTCCCGCGCCGGCAACGTTGCTGTGGCTACAGGGAAGCTGCCGAGGGAGAGGATGGGGTGATCAAGGAGGGTCTAAGCCCCCAAAGCTCCCCCACGGGTGCTTGAGGGTGCTGGGGAGGTGGGTTCAGCCCTGCCCCTTACCCATCACTGTCCTCTCGGGCGCTGAGTTCTCTTCCACCTCTTCTTCCTCCCCATCAAAGTACTCCTCATCTTCCTCTGCTGCAAACAAGTGGCCAAAGGTCACCAGGGGCCACCAGGAACAGCAAATAGTGTCACCAGGTGGGTGGGAGTCGGTAAAGGAGCACTGGGGGCTGAATTACCGGGGTCGAAGTCCAAGGCGTGGACGGCCTCGGTGAGGTGGTCCAGGCTCACGGAGAAGGCGTCCATGCTCTCATATCCCGGCTCGATCTTGTCCAGGCGACCGCCCTTGGAGGCCTCCACGATCCTGGGCAGGGAGAGCATGGATGTGTGTGTCCCTGTCCCCTCGCTGAGCGGGGGGAGCGTGGGGCACCAGGGCAGGGCATCCCCCCACTCGCCAAATCCTGCCCGTGGGGCTTGGATCATGGAAATTTCCCCAGTCTGAGCACTTACGTTTTGATGAGCTGCTTGGCATTCTGTGGAGAGGGAGAAGGGGAAGGAGGAGATGAGTGAAGCCACACACAGTGTGACCCCCATGGGGGCACCAGCGGGGAGGGGGAAGGTTTGGGGGTCTCACCATGAGGAAGGCAGCCCCCCCGGTCTCCTCGGCTGCCTGGATGGCTGTCTCCACCAGCCGGCTCGACTTCTCCAGCTGCTCCTTGTACTGGCAGATGAGGCTCTGGATGAAGGCGGTCTTGTCCGCCTGCTCCTGGGAGATGCGCTGCAGCAGCTCCGCCTTTTTCTCCTCCAGCAGCGCTGCCAGGGCGTCAAAGCGAGCACAGAGCGCCCGCTTGGCCGCCTCGCTGTTCTCCTGCGGGGACAAGGGATGCCACCTCTGTGTCCCTCCAGCACCTGCAACATCCCAAGGGCTTCCCATCTCCACGGGCTCTACCCCACTCCCGGCCATCCCCGGCTAAGCTTTCACCCCCGGGTTTTTGTGGGGCTCCTTTTCCCCCTTTCCTCACCTCGGTGCTCTGGCAGGAGTCCTCCAGCTGGGAGATGATAGTCTGGATCCGGTCATTCCCCGCCACGAGCATGGAGATGCAGTTGTTCAGCTCAGTCTGGTGAGGGACAGGTAGAAGAAATTTTAACTCCTTTGGAGAGGAGAACTTCTCCCATCCCAACGCAGGGACGGGCTGGGCATTGCTTGTCCCCAGGTCTGCTCCCCCACACCCCTCACCAGCCACAGCTGCTCTAAATATAGTCTGTCTCCTGGGCGAAGTCACCCGGGGGCTATTAATACCCCGTGAGCCAGTCCCGCTGTTATTTGTGACTGTCCTGGCTCAGCACATCGCCCCGGCCCAGCCGTGTCCCCCGCAGCCCCCCCGGGTCCCCCCCACGGCACCTTCTGTCCCTGGAAGACGGTTTGCAGTGGGGCCACCTCGCAGTCCTTGTGGGCGCCGAACACTTTGCACATGGAGCAGGTGGGGACCTCGCAGGTGACGCAGTAGATGTTGATCCGCTCGTCCTCGTGCTCCTTGCACATGGGGTGCTCCCCCTTTTTCAGTGGCCTGCTGGAGAGGGTGGCACGGCCACGGTGACGTCCCCGTCACGGTGACATCCCCACCAGGGCGATGTCCCTGCTGCAGGGACACCCCTGCCACGATGGTGTCCCCACTGCGGCATCACCCCCAGGGTGGTGACACCCCCACTGATGCTGCACAGTCACCCCAAAATCAGGTCCCCAGGAAAGAGGCCAGATCCTGGCATAACCCCACAACTGCTCCTTGGGGAACCACCAACCTCTGTGCCTGTGTAAACCCCAGTATGTCCCAGTTTAAACCACCGTGGTGCTGGGCATGGCAGTGGGTGGCGCTGGGGACGGGGGGGGGCTGCGGTCCAGAGGCGCTGCACCACTGCCTAATTTTAGCCTCGTGCTGCCCGGATTTATCGTCACCCGTCGTGTGACCGGGGTGGGGGCACCCAGAAACCCCCGGGGGGTCCCGGACGGGGGCTGCAGCTCAGTTGTCCCATCGACAGCAAGGAGGGACATGGGCACAAGCCAACCCTCTGAAGCAGGGACAGGGCTGGGCCCCCCGGACCCCCCGGCAGCCGCGGACACCTGCCACGTGCCATCGTCCCCGTCCCCATGGCTCTCACACAATATTTACAGTGGTTCAGGGAATTTGGCCGGGGCCACTGCTCTGTCTTGAGAGCCTCTGACCCCTCTGTCCCCCCCCAGCCCCATCCTTGTACCCACTGGGGCCCCCCCAAACTGTCCCTCTGCCCCTTATCAGCCTCAGTGCCTGTTGTCATGAGCAGAGCCTGGATTTGTTCCCCACACCTCTTATCTCCCACCGAGTGTTCCAGCAAGAGCTTTTGGGGGGCAGCAGGACGTGCCCAGCTGCCACCACCCCCCCAGGGACCCGCCATCCCCCTGAGACAGCCAGAGGCACAAACTGCTCTGGACAGGAGGGAGAACTGGGTTGGAGGAGGAAGTTTTGGGTCGCAGGAGGAAGATTTTGGCTGAGGGAAGAAGGTTTGAGTGAGGAAAAGATTTGAATCAGGGGTCATTGAGCCAGCAGGAAGACCCCCAGGTGTAATCTCTTGGGGTCTCAGTGCTGGAGCTGGGGCACGGGAAGGGCGGCATCACCACATCCCCATGTCCCCATATCCCCCTGTCCCCCGCAGCCCTGGCTGCCCGTGCCCACCTGGAGCACTCCTGCTTGTAGATGTCGATGATGTTCTCCACCAGCAGGTTCCTCTGCAGCCCGTAGACGCCGTGGCGGTCCAGCAGCACCTCGTGGCGGCATGAGGGGCACCGGAACCGGCCCCCCGAAATCAAACTGCCCCGGCTCTGCCAGTACGGGTTGGCGGCCTGGGAGGGGAAGACGAACATCAGGGGGTCCCTCAGTGTCCCCACAAACATCCCAGTGCCCCCCAGCCCGGGCGTGGGGATGGAATGGGCACGGGGACCCTGCCTCACCTGGAAGACGTCGTTGGCGCACTTGCGGCAAAGGTTGTGCTGGCAGGGCAGGATCACCACGGGCTTGCTGAACATCTCCAGGCAGATGGGACAGATGAGCTGCTTCTCCAGGCTCTCCATGGGGCTGCCATCCTGCAGGATGCCGGCTTGGAAATCCATGGGCTCGTCAGGGCTCTCCTCTCACCGCTCTCGCTGCCGGCACCCCTCGCCCTGCTATTTATAAGGCGCTCGCTGGTCATGCGGATCCCAATCCCGACGCGGTGCCGCGGTGTCGGGTGTCCGGGGACAGCACCTGTCACACGGTGGCGAACCATCGGGAAGGGCCAGTAAACAAGATGGGCACAGCCTGTCCAGGAGGCCCTGCCCGCCCGTGCCGTGGACATGCCTAAACCGGAGCTGTGGGGTAAACAGGGCCACGCGCTGCCCCGTGGCCAAATGGCTGCATGCCCTGGGAGCAGCACGGCCTGGGGCTGGACCCCAAAACAGCATCAGGGTGGGGACAAGGAGGGGCAAAAACCAGCCCCGTGGTCATTAGGACATTGTGATGGTTCCAGAAATCAAGCAGAGCTGGGCCAGCTGCAGCAGGGGGTGGCTTATCCAGAGTTTGTCCCTTTCCCCACCCAAAACATGACCAGTTCTGGGGTGCAAACACACCTTGCCAGTGGCTCCCTGTGTGCTTGGAGGGGAGAGGCAGCTCTGGGGAGACGCAGCCCCTGTCCCTGGCACATGCAACAGGGTGCCCCCTCCCCAGGCAGGGGCTGGGGGCTCCTCTGTGTCCCCAAACACAGTGGGGGCTGCTCAGGCTGTTCCCCACACCGGTGTCACGGCCATGACCCAGCTGGCTCCGCTGCTGGGGTTCAAAACCTGACCCAGAAACGCTTGAGGGGGCAGAGGGTGAGCACAGCCCTCGCTGAAAACAGCCCCGGACATGATGCCCAGCCAGCTGGCCAAGGGTCAGTGCTGGCCAGAGGGAGAGCTGTCAGCACGGGCAGCTGCACCGCGAGGGTAACTCTACCCTTGCCACAGATGGGTCACGGCGGGGGGACAGGCTGGGGCCTGCTGCAGTGACCACAGCGACTGCAGGCAGGAGGGGGGGCAGGGGTGTGTGGGCACACAGGTGTAGGTGTGCAGGGATGCAGGGATGCAGGATGCACAGGTGCACGGATACACGTGCGCATGGATGCACAGGCACACGGCGTCGGGGTGCACTGACCCCCTCCTCTCCCCAGGCCTCCCCCCACAGCTGCTTCGGGGCTCCTTCCGCCCCAGCTCACGTGTGGAGCAAGTGACTGAGCCGGGACCTGCCAAGCACATCTTGCAAAATTGTTCCTGTTCTGACCCCGGCAGCTCTGCCAGGCGCTGGCAGGGGAACAGGGCTGGCTGGGCACCGGGGAGGGCAGAGCAGGGGTCTGACACTGACCAGACCCAGACACGACCTGGCCCTGCCCAGGGTGACATTGATTAACTAATTGCTTCTGGACTCGATTAAGGGGATTCACAGGAATGGAGGGGTTGTAATGCCCTAAGCAGCTTTCCGAACCCACAAGGGGCTCATTGGCCCCTAATTGGCTTGGGACAGCTTAGGCAAGACCCAGGGCACTAATCACCCCCGGGATCCTTCCCAATTAACCCTGGAGAGCCCACTTTCCAGGGAATGAATCTCCCTCTCCTTGGTCTTTGCAGGGCCCTGAGCAGTGGGTGGCCCTGGCTTCTCCCAAAATGTCCCTGTGATAGCTTTGCAATGGTTGAGGAGACAGCAGGATCTGTGACAGGAGCCCTGTGCCCCCAGCTCCTGGACATGGGGGGCACTTCCAGCCCTGCAGCCTGGCGAGGAAAGGGGCACAGAACAGGGAACAGAGAGGGGCGGCAGCTCTTGTGTCACCGCCACACAAAGCCAGAGCACAGCCAAGGGTGTGAGGGGCTGTAGTGATTTTTTCTGGCCACCAAGCAATAAATCATAGAGTCCCGGAACCGTTTGTTTTGGAAGGACCTTAAAACCCATCCCAATCCACCCCTGCCACGGGCAGCGACACCTTCCCCTATCCCAGGCTGCTCCAGCCTGGCCGTGGGGACTTCCAGGGGCACCCACAGCTTCTCCAGGCAACCCGCGCCAGGGCCTCCTCACCCTCGCAGGGAACAATTCCTTCCTGATTAATAACCAGAAATGTAAGTAATTAATTAATTGATTAATTAACATCATTAAACGCCCTCCGCGCTCGCCCCGCCCCGCCGCCCCAGCTGGCCAATCACAGGGCGCTGCGCCCGGAGGGGGCGTGACCGCGCGGTGGGCGTGGCGCGGTGGGCGTGGCCGCGGCTGAGGAAGGCGGGCGGGCGGGCGGAGCGCAGCCCTAAGATGGCGGCCGGGCGGCGGCGGCGGCGGCGCTGAGGTAACGCGGCTTCTCCCGGCCCGGGGGCGGCCTCGCATTGCCCCCGGCGGGTTGTAGCGGGGCGGGATCCGCTCTGCAGGTTGGGGGGGGGCCCGGTAAGCACTGCGGCGGGCAGGGTCCAGCGGGCTGGCATCGTTCCCCCCATCTGGGGCGAGCGGTGCGCCGGTGCTTCCCTTCACCACCGCAGGTGGGGGCCCCGCGCGGCCGCCCCGAGTAGGAGGGGGGCATTTGTATTATCTCTGTTATCTCTATTATTTATAT
>NW_024582087.1:655364-729407 GCF_017639235.1 Corvus kubaryi | reverse complement strand
CGGGCAGCGCCGCGGGCCGGGGCAGGGCCGGGGGCGGCCCCGGGGCTCGGCGCGGTGGCACGGCCGCGGTGACAGCCGGCTCCCGACACGGGGCGACGTTCCGTGCCCGCTTGGAACCCGGTGTGCCCGTGTTTGAGTAACGCAGCGCAGTGTTTTCCTCCGGAGTTATTCGGCCGCTGGTGAAATTACAGATCCTGCCCTTGTTGGCCCATCGGATCTCAGTGTTCAGGCTCTGATCTGAAGTTGCAGCCCCGCTACAGGTGCAGCCTCGGCCCATCCCGTGAGTGGATTCTCCTGGTAACGCGTTTCTCACACACGTCACATCTTGGTTCAAAACCTTAGTGCAAATGTGTGTCACACAGCTTTGCTGAAAGGTTAAAATATCTCTGTAGCATTGCCTGAGACTGATGATACCTTTTTTCTCTCTCTTTTTCTTTTTTTTTTCTTTTTTTTTCTTAAAAAAAAAAAAATTGCCTAAAGCAGTGGAAATACTTGAAAGCTTCCTACTAAAAACAGGCGTTTGTTTCAATGTGGTCCTTATTGCCTGGTTTACTGACATAAAGAGAATTACCTTTATCACTGGCTGTCTTAAAGCTATTGTAGTTCTGATCTACCAGTGTGATTTTACTTACTTGTTTATTTATTTACTTTTGGTTTTGCGTTTCATTCTGTTTGACCAGTGATCCTTGGCTAGCCAGGCTTTTTTTTTTTTTAATTTATTCCTGTCTCTAGTCAGTGTCCCGTTTTGGTTTGGTTGTGTGAAGGTGGTGCTGGTGTTTGGTTTGTAATCTTGTAGGGCAGCGTGCAGGGACGGTCATAAATCTGCAGCAGGGTTTGGTGGCTTTTTTTTTTTTTTTTTGTGTGTGTGTGTGTCTCTCTCTCTCTCTGTTTTACTTTCAGAGCAATAACTTAACTTTTGTCCTTGCTCTGTTGAGCAAAAGTGAAAGTTAGATGCTGGGTGCAAACTTCTGCAATCAGTTATCCTTTTTAACCTTTCATAGCTGTAGATTCCTCGTGCGGAGGAGACTTGGTGAAAAATCAGTCGCCTCAAAAAGTAAACCGGGAGCGATTGAAGCTTTCTCTTCTCTGAGCAAAACAGCTTAATTATAACAGAAACATTTGCTCCTGCAGTCACCTCCACAAGAGGCAGTTAATTAAAATCTGTCACTGCCCAACCAGGGGCTTCAACTGGAACCTCCTGTGCTCTCCAGGCTGGATGGGGAGCATGACACCCTCCTGTTATTCCTGCAGATGCTCACGGAAGACACTGAGGGAGAGGAGCAGGAGCGTTCTCGATAGTCCTGTCTCGGCACGATACCAGTCTAGGTTTGAATTGTTGCCACCTTGAACGCACTGGGCTGTATTTGAAATCTTAACGAAAAGATGTAATTTCACTTCCACCTGGCCCGTGGCAACAGGTGCAGGTTTATGGAGTAGCTTCTGGAATGTTCTAGCACTCGACCCCCGTTAATGGCGGGGTCTGGGCAGGCCCAGCGCTGCCACGCCAGCCCCTAGAGGGGAAAATACAGCCCGGTTCCTGTGCCTAAGTTTTAGTTCTGTGGGTTTTTCCCCCTTCCCCAGAACCTTTGCTCTTGAAGATGGTGAGTAGCCAGCCTAAGTACGATCTAATTCGGGAGGTTGGTCGTGGCAGTTATGGTGTGGTGTACGAAGCGGTCGTCAGGAGGACCTGTGCCCGCGTGGCCGTGAAAAAGATCCGGTGCCACGCTCCGGAGAACGTGGAACTGGCTCTGCGCGAGTTCTGGGCCCTTAGCAGTATCAAGAGCCAGCACCCCAACGTCATTCACCTGGAGGAGTGCATCTTGCAGAAAGATGGCATGGTGCAGAAGATGTCCCATGGCTCCAGCTCCTCCCTTTATTTACAGGTACACGAAGCCGAGGGAACGGGGTGGAAGGAATCGGTAACAATGTGGAGCTGGGGGGAAGGAGGTGGGGCAGCCAGGGTCGTGGTTTTGAGGTGTGCTCAGATAGGTGAGGGGATTGTTTGCATTGCTGACACCCAGAATTTAATAGAGGTCTTTAAAAAAACTGAACAATCACCTGGATCTTGGGACTTGGAGCCGTGCTGCTCTAAAAGACTCCAGAATTTGTATTTCATGCAAATCTGCTTTGATAATTTGCGGAAGCCCCACAGGTGAAGCCCAGGGGAGGTGCAGGCTGTGGAGTTCTTGGCAGCAGCCCTGCTGCAGGTTAAAGAGCACTCCTGTCCTGGGATAGAGCTTGGAGGAAATGCATCCTGGGTGTCCTTGGAAGAGGAAGTCACTGTCTTGTTTTGTAGGAAGCCAACACTTAAAACTCTTTCAGAAACAAGAAGCAATTGGTAGCACATCATGAGCTGTTTCTTTTTTTCATAAATAAATATTAGGCTCTTGAAAGAGGGGTGAAGGTATGATAAATAAGGGAATAAATATCAGTCTGAAAGCATCCTTTAAGTTTGAAGGTGTGTGTTTTTGAAGAATAAGTAGCTCTGGGAAGACACTGAAAGATAATCTAATTAATTCCCTTGTCAAGAAGCAGCCCCAAGTATAAATCACCCCTTGGCAGCAATTTGTGTCCCTGGTTTAAAAAGCCAGCAGCCTGCTCAGTGTTTGCTGTGTTATCCCTAGTCAGCTCTCATCATTTCAGTTTTCATTGTCATTCCTGCTGTCTGCTGTGGGCCTTTTGTTGGTGAACAGCCCTGCAGATCCCGTTGTGCCGGGTGCTGTCCGAGCCTGAGAACCAGGATCCTTGGCTTTGCCAGCTCCCTGTGGCTTGGGAGCCGTTCCTGACTTGTTCTCATGCAGGGATTAGGCTAAAATTATACTGGCCAGCTCATGGGGGAGAAGTCAGTGCCTTACCTTCCTGGTTTTAGTGGAGCTGCCAGGGATTGCTTCCAACTTGAGGGCAGATGTGCAGGGAGGAGCTTTGAAAGCCCCAGGGTGGAACTGTAAGGTGGGGGAAGAGCTTCCAGCTCACCCCCAGCGCTGGTTTGGATGGTGGTGCTGGAGAGCAGCTGGCACAGGCACCTGGCCCCTGCCAGGCACAAACACCACAGATTGTTGTGCTGCTCCAGAGGGAAGAGCAAAGGGCAGAGCTGAGCTGACTGGCAGGGTCACTTTCTGGTAGCCTGGGCTAAACTAAGGACAATGAGACACCCCTGTCCTCTCCCAGGTGATGTCACAGAGCTGAGCTGCTGCTCTATGTGAGGAGACTGAGGAAGGGGTGTCACCCTCTCCTGGGGCAGATTCTTAGTGCCAGCTGAACCAAATCTGTGGAGTTTGAGTCCTGAATTAGCTTTGTCTGCTGGTGCTTTGCCACTGTGACAGATGTAGGGGGTGGATTTTGTTGTCTTAACTCGCACAACATCTGCAAGTTCAGCTCCTGTGACTCCGTGGAGGGCAGAGCTGTGTTGGTGCCCTGTTGGCAGAGGAGACTCCCTGCTCTCCTGAGATACCTTAATCTCACTGTTCCTGACTACAAACCCTAAATAAGACATTTTTTAGCTCTAAAATAGATTTACTGTTTAAATTGGTCTGGGAAGATAGCTGTGAATTACTACCATTTCTTTTCTTGAAAAGGTCCCTTTTTAAAAGCACTTCAAGATGCCTCTCTGAGTATTAACACACAGCATAATTTTTGAAAGCCAGATTGATTTAGTATCCATTGGTTTACTGCTAACAGGAATAATTGCAGGACTTTGCTTGCAGAGCTGCCTCAGAGGAGCTGAAGAAGCAAATGCAGTTGTGTAAACAGGATTAGTAAAAGTGATTGCAGGTTTTACTTTGCTTTCGGTGTGAAGCAGCTGTGAGAACTGGCTGCTCAGCTTGTGTTCCTGAAAATACCATGCGGATAATGATGGTGGGAAGGGTGTTCCGTGCTCAGCTGTGCCTGTAGATCAGTGTTCTCCTGAGCTCAGGGGTCCTGTGTTAACTTGCTGGAATTCATTAATGTGTCAGGAATGGAGAACAGGCTTTAAAAATCTCTCACGGATAAATACAGCTGCGTGGAGTTACTTGTGAGACTTTGTTTATCCCGAAAAGCTGTTGGCAAAGTGGGTGGGACAGGCTTTGTCAGGGTGGGACGCTGTCCAGCTGGGACAGATGGGAGGGTAATGGCCACTGGGTATCTTTAAAAATTCTGTTATCAGGGTCGAGCTCCACTTCTGGGCAGGAGCCTGAGCTTGATATGCTCCACACAAGTGAAGATAAGGAGGCTGGCAAATACATTGTGATTTTTTTTTTTTTTTTTTTTCCTTTTCCATAAAAACATTTGCATAATGTTTACTTTTCCCTGTTGCAATATCTTGCTCTCTGGATTGTTGAGAGGAGGATCAAACAATCCTAGAATGGTTTGGGTTGGAAGGGATCTTAAACCCCATCTCATTCCCATGGGCAGGGACACCTTCCACTATCCCAGGTTGCTCCAACCTGGCCTCGGACACTTCCAGGGGTTCAGGGGCAGCCACAGCTTCTCTGGGTAGCCTGTGCCAGGGCCTCAGCAGCCCCACAGGGAAGAAATCCTTCTGTATAATTAACCCAAATTTCCCCTCTCCGTGAAGATCCTGCTTTCATTCATTTTTTCCATCATATCCTTTCATTCTCATGTTCATCAGGTAGTTACGACGTTTCTTTTCCCCGTTGCAGCTTGTAGAAACCTCATTAAAAGGAGAAATAGCCTTTGACCCCAAAAGTGCTTATTACCTGTGGTTTGTGATGGATTTCTGTGATGGAGGAGACATGAACGAGTACCTGCTGTCCCGAAAGCCCAACCGCAAGACCAACACCAGCTTCATGCTGCAGCTCAGCAGCGCCCTGGCCTTCCTGCACAAAAACCAGATCATCCATCGGGACCTCAAGCCCGACAACATCCTCATCTCCCAGAGCAGGGTGGACGCCAGCGACCCGGAGCCCACCCTGAAAGTGGCGGATTTTGGGCTGAGCAAGGTGTGCTCGGCCTCCGGGCAGAACCCCGAGGAGCCCGTCAATGTCAATAAATGTTTCCTGTCCACTGCCTGCGGCACCGACTTCTACATGGCCCCCGAGGTGTGGGAGGGACACTACACGGCCAAGGCAGACATCTTCGCCCTGGGCATCATCATCTGGGCCATGCTGGAGAGGATCACCTTCATCGACACCGAGACCAAGAAGGAGCTGCTGGGCAGTTACGTGAAGCAGGGCACGGCCATCGTGCCCGTGGGCGAGGCGCTGCTGGAGAACCCCAAGATGGAGCTGCTCATCCCCGTGAAGAAGAAGTCCATGAACGCCCGGATGAAGCAGCTGATCAAGGAGATGCTGGCGGCCAACCCGCAGGACCGGCCCGACGCCTTCGAGCTGGAGCTGAGACTGGTCAACATCGCCTTCAAGGACAGCAGCTGGGACACGTGAAGGGGCTCGGCGGGAGCTGCCTGGCAGGCAGAGCCTGAGCTCACCTGCAGGGGGTGGTTTTCACCTCACTGGAGTTTCCCGACAGGAATGTTGAGTTAGCCACGGTGTAAAATCCCAGAGTGAGACGTGAGGGTGTTCCTTGGTGTGCACTGGCAGGGGGATGTTGAAAGAGCCAACACTACTTGATTTCCAGCACTCTGTCATGGAGTGTCTCATACATTCCAGTTTCCTATGTCAGTATTAGGAACTCTCATGGAAAAAAAAAAAAAAGGAAAAAGGTTTGCATGCTGGCAGTGCAAATCTTGAGGCTTTGTAATGTAATCTGTGTATATATTTATGTACATGAGTGACTGGGAGCGTGTGGCACTTAAATTATTTGCTGTGGGTCTGGATGACTGGGGTCTGCTAGAAGACTGGGTGAGGAAGGTGGGTGAGAAACACTCCTTCTTCCCCAGGCCTGAATGACTTTATTATTTATTTTTGTTATCTGATTTCAGAGACTTGACTTTGTAAACAAAAAAAAGCAATGCAAGGGGATCAGCTGCTTTTGAAGTGCTAACGTGGCTGATCTTAGCACTTAGAGCTTAATGAGCTCATCACCGAGGGAGTCAAATTAAAAATGTACAGTCAGGTGCTGGCAGGGGACTGGGTCATTGATCATTTGATTTTGCTTTTATTTATCGATTAATCTGCCTTTTCTCAACATGCTTTCTGCTCTGGTGTCTATAATCCAATAGCACCTTGAGGATTTATCACAGCAGAATTCTGTGCCATTCCTCAGTTGATGGAAACACGGATGAGGGAATCCAGCAGCATGTTCTTAAAATCCTTCAAAATGCAGTGGCAGCACAGTTTTCCCACTAACTGGATCCAGCTGATAATCCTGGCCATGGCCTTTTCCTCTCTGGCACTGCCCCTGATCCAGTGGGGATGAGGGGACAGAGGTGGCTCTGGCCCGTGGCTCACACCTGGTGTCAGAGCTGGGAGAAGGCTCGGTGACAGGTATGTGAAGGGTGCCAGCCTGGGTTGATTTATTTTTTTTTTATTTATTTCTCCTCCTTTTAAAGAAGTGATCTTTATTTGAAAGCGCAGATGGGAGGATGGGGAGCTTTGGAGCAGCTGGAAGCTGCTTATCCCCAGCTCTTGTTGCACAGAGCAGATTGAGGCTGGGAGAGGTTTTGCTGAGGCCACCTGACTCTGCAGGGCTGACAGAAGCTCTTTGTACCAGCACAACACTTTGTTCTTTTGGGTGCAGGACTGACCTTTTCCGTGCAGTTTGACCTTTTGGAACAAGCGGAGTTAAAATTGCCTTTAAAGCTGCAGGAAAGGCCAGTTTTCTTAATAAATTCAATTTAATTTTTTTCCTCCACCCAAATATTACTTGAAAATGGCTGTAAGTATTTCCATGTATAATTTGCTTTTTGAATACTGTTCCCTCTTAGTGCCTGGGGAGCAGTTCTGGGCACTCAGTGTTTATTCTTTGAGTGTGAATAAACTAAATACCATTTTTTTGTTTTTTCCAAGAGCAAAAAAGATTCTGATTCCACCCAGCTGCTGAGGCTTTACAGGCCACAGGTGGTTCTTAGCTGGTGCTGTGTGAGGCTTTACAGGCCACAGGTGGTTCTTAGCTGGTGCTGTGTGAGCTGGTGCCCGTCACCCAGCTGGCCTTAGTTTGTAATTCTTGTTATTTTCTTTCACTTCATCGTTTTAGGGAGTGATCCTCAGACAAACACACTTCACTTCTGTGCCAGCTCTGCCTCCCAGTTCTCACATCTCAGCAGGGTCACTGGATGAGTAAAGTTTGAAGGGGGTTTATAATTCACGTTAAACTTGAGAGCTTTTTAAAAATAAGGGGGTGAGCGTCCCCTTCTCTCACCCAGGCAGAAGTCATAACCAGGGTGTGAACCTCCTGCAGAGTAACACTGCTCCCCTCTGAGGTGCTTTGTGACTCACCCGATTCCCCTCTGCAGGGTTCCACTGCCTGCAGGGCAGAAATGAAGGAATGGCACAGGGAAGTCTTGGGGTTTTTGACTCCCGAAGTGTTTCTTTGCACTGATTGCCACTTTATAGGTCGGGGGTGCCTGAAATCCCCCTCATGGTGCTTATCCTCGCTGTTGGGTGACACTGGTAGTCCTCGAGCTCTGTGTTCTCTTTGAGTTTTGTTGTCTGAGGTCTTTGTTTTGAGAAAACAAATCAAGTTGTTGTAGCAGCTGCGGGGTCGTTCACCAGCGTGACACGAAGTCAAGACACTTTCCAGCACTTGGGAAAGATTTTTTTTTTCCATGTTTTTCTTTAAAAACTGTAAAATATATTTTATGGAGAATTTATAATGAGGAAAATTATTGTGTAATTTATTAAGTTCATGACTGTTTTTGAAATAAAATCTTGAATTTCAATGAAGTTTTAGGACTTTTTATGGGGAAGTGCTTTCGGTCAGTGCAGTGTCAGTGCTGCCCTCCAGGGACAGCATCCTGCTGCTCCCACATGCCCTGAGAAACCTCAGGAATAAAGGTGAGGAAACTTCATTACTTATCCATGACAGGCAGGTGTAGCCCTCATTTTCATGTTTTAATTAGCAGTGCTCTGGACAGAGGGTTCTGCAGACTGGAAATGCTGTAAATGAGTTCCTCTTGGAATTTACCCACAACAAACCCAAGCCCAGTGCTCTCCCCTGTGCCTGCACCTGTGGATTCCTGGTGCCAGGAGTGGGCAGATTCCCACCTGGCAGGAGCCTTGTGCTTAAGTCAATGCAGTTTGGATTTAGATTCCTTTTTTTTTAGGGGGTAAAGAATAAAGACCTTTAGTAAAGGAGAAAGTCCCACTTTTGGTTTAGTTCTAAGAGTGGTGATTTTAAATACAGACACAAGCTGAGTTCCTTCCCCACAAAATGAAAAACAAACCATATATATATATATATAAATATATATATGACCCATATATATATATAAACTATATATATAATATGTACTGTACTTTAAATATATTTAGCCCATAGGGCGGGCAGGGAGCTCTGCAGGGAAATGCCCTGGTGCAGAAATTAGATATAATTGAGCCCCATCTGGGCTGGGAGAACCCGAGCTCAGCTCTGCTTTCCTCGATCTGCAGAGGCTTCAGGCTGCAGCTTGCCCGTTCCTGGGCTGGGGTTGGGAGCTTGCCTTGTTGGTGTTTTTGCTTTGTTTTGGTTCAAGCAGAGTCTCCCTCGGCACAACCCACGGCGTGCTGGCAGCTGGAGCTTTGGGGGGAGATAAATCCCCCTCCAGGGAGCCCCAGCCTCCACCCCACCCCTTGGAAAGGCCCTCCCTGCACGGAAACAACTTCCCCCCCACCCCACAGGCTCAGGTGGCCTTTGGACTGCGGGTGGCACAAACAGCCCCTGCTCTGTGTGGCTTTTCCCTTTGCTCCATCTCTTCCCCTGCTCTGTGCCCCGTGAATCTTCCCGGGGGCCATCGGTGGCTCCGTGCTTTGGATCCTTCCTGGCAGTTTGGGGACGGGAGGGTTTGGCCCAGGGAGAACCAGCTGGGAGCATCTGAACACCAACTCCAGCGGGTGGTGCTGGCCGGGGCTGCTCGGTTCCCCCTTTGGTTGGAGGGGCCGGTTCTGCAATTGCTGTGCTTCAGCACAAGAAAGGCTGAGGGATGTGCCTGGAATGCCACAAACCATCCAGAGCGTCTGAGGGACACGGGGGAGGTGGGAATACCAGACTGAGCTGCTGCAGATGCTGTTGAGGAGCTCTGGAAGTGTTTTGGGGGAATCTGAAACCCCATTTTTAGGAGCAGGGTGCTGTCAAGTGACCTGAGGCTGGGCCAGGCACCACGGCTGGAAGAGGAGCCTGGGCCGTGTTCTTGCTCATTTCAGAGGCCCCTCTACTCTCAGGTTTGGGATGGAACCAGATGCAGCAGTGGTGGGTTTAGCCCCCCATCCTGACCCTGGGCTTGCTTCCCTCAGTCCTGGCAGCTCATTCCATCTCTGTCTTTCCTGGCTGTCCCTGTGGTCCCAGCACTGCCCAGCCCTCGCCTGCCGTGGGGTTTGGAGCCCCTTTGAGGGGTTGGAACATCCACAGGAGCCTCTCCTGGGCCCGGCTGCTCCAGTTCCAACTCGCACCAACACGTGGGTGCCTGCCTCGGATTAGGTGCTGGTTTCACATTTATTCATGCCCCTTTGAACCCTTGATATTTTTAAACTTGTCTAACAAGCCTTCCACCCCTGCCCTCTCCTGAAGGAAAGCCTGAGCCCTCTTTGGCTCCTCCCCGGGCGGTGACATTTGCATGGACTTCGGGCCTGAGGAGCTGCTGTGGGCTGTGAAAGTGAACCAGCCAGTAGAGACAGCTGGCCGGGCCACCAGGTGCTGCATTCCCAGCTGCACCCAAGTGATTTCTGAAATTATGTTTTGAAAGGAGAAACGTATCTGGAAAGAGCTCAGCAGGACACGGTGGCTTCTGGTCACCTGGAGGGGTTGGAGCAGTGCTGGGAGCAGGGTTGGTTCATCAGGAGAGGAAAATGCTGTGGAAGGAGGATCTGTGCTCTGGGACTCGTGGCCTTTGGGGACCTTCTCAGCCTTTTCTCACCCTGGAAGTTTCCACAGCTGGCCCCAGCTGTGGCTGGGTTTCACCTGGGGTTGTTTTGCTTGCCCAGCTCTGTGCTCCCTTCCAGCCGCATGGAAGAGCAGAGAGAGCTCTGAGTAACCTTAAATAAAACCAAGGGACTTGAGCATCCACATGACCCCAAAAAGCCCCCTGGTGCATCCACAGGAGGCTGAAAATGGGGTAAATGCCTTCCTAGAAGTCACAGGGACAAAACCTTTATCACCAGGAAAAGCAGGAGCTGCCTGGGAGTTTGATGCCAGGAAGAGCCCCTCAAATCATCCCTTTTTTTATCCCAAAGGGAATCTGCCTTATCCAAATATTCCAGTTCAACAGCAAGTGCCTGGCAGGTGCTCCAAGGAGGGTGATGACTCTGGGACAGGCATTTGGGAAGAGCATCCCATGGGGACAGGCTGCATCCGCCAGGGAAAGGTGATTTCAAGGCCGCTCTTATTCACTTGTGGCCACAACAGCTTCCAGGATTCCAGCTTGGAAAATAAAACACTTCCTAATGAACAGTGACTCATGTTGCCTGGAGTTAAAATTAAGGTCCATGAGGGAATCCAGGGGCAGATCCCAGAGCTGCCACGGGTTTCTCTGTCACTTGGCCTGATCCTATTCCCTGTCTTCCACCGAATATTCTCAAGTGCTGCCGCATCCTGCACACAGAGCCCAAGTGTTGCCTGCTTTGCTCCTCTCCAAGTTTATTAGAATAAAAGAGGTGGTTTGTCCCTTCCTTGCTTTCACTGGGAATTTTTTCCAGTGCCTGCAGAGCTTGAACAAGGCCTGGTCCCTCTCATCCTGCCCAGCTTCCATTTTAGCTCCCGTTTTCGTCGGCACAGGAATCCTGGCCCCAGCCCCTTCCTGGTCCTGCTGCCATGGCCGGGAAGGTGCTGGATGCAGCCCCAGCCCCGTTCCCGGCACTGGCTCTGGAGCAGCAGCTCCTCAGGAAGGAACTGGGGTGGGGACAGAAGTGCTCGGGGACAGGTCCCCTCTCATCCCAGGATCTGGGGCCGAATGCCGTGGCTTTGTCCCCACTGGAGCCTCCCCAGTGCCTGTGACCAGCCTGGGCCGGGCTGTGACCCAGCTCTCCATCCAAACTGGCTGCCAGAGGGGTGCAGGGAGCTGGTGGCTCCCCAGGGAGCCCTGGGGGCTTTCTCTGGCCCCGCTCCGAGGGTCTGGGAGCCCAGATCAGGGTGCAGCAGGTCCTTCCCCCTCTGCTCCGGTGCCACGTTCGCAGCCCCCCGGGCTGGAGCTGGGGATGGAGGGGGCCGGGATTGTCCCTGTGGGAGCACTCGGCCCTCGGGGAAGGGAAGAGGGCAGCGGTAAAAATAACCTCTGGGCCAGCTCCAGCCCATTGTGGCTTCCTGCGATTTACAGCCCTTCCCGGGGGGAAGAGGCAGGCACCGGCCATCTCGGGGCTGGCTTTGACCCTTTCGCCGCCACCGGAGAAGGTGCCAGAAGGACCTTTCCTGCCTGGGCAGGATCCTGGGGAAGGGGATTGTGGTGGGCTCCTGCTCCTGAGCGGCCCCCAGCACCCTGGGGTGGGTGTGGAAGGAGAAGCTGCTGGAGTGGACATGGTTTCCCTGCCCCACTGCTGACCCGCCGAGAGACTCGGAGGCAAAAATCTCTGCTGCAGATCCCGAAATCCCGGCCGGGTTCCCGTAAGGAGGCGGAGGGAGGGGGGGAGCTGGCAGAGGTGAGCTGGAGCTGCTGGAGGAGGGGGGTTAATGCCGGGCAGGGCCTGGGGCAGGGCTGGGAAGGGGGATCAGCACGGAGTGGGCTCCTGCCGGCCGGGCTGAGCTGGGCTGGCAGGGGTTAATGGGCTGGCTCTTCCTCTTCCTCTTCCTCATCCTCTATATGAGGCTGCTGCCGGCTCTGGGCTCAGTTTGCCGCGGCAGCCAGAGGGGCAGGAGCTGCGTGAGACTGGAGCATCCCATCCCTGCATCCCATCCCTGCATCCCTGCGTGGGCTCAGGTGAGCGAGAGCATCCCCCACCTGCCTGGCTCAGGTCCTGGCACAGGTCCTGCCCCTGGGGAGGGTGAGGGCTCAGCCTGGGCACCTCGTGCTCATCCCTCGGGGCACAGGGCCAGACACCGCGTGCCTCAGTTTCCCCGTGTGTACTCCGGGGTGGGTGCAGTGTGGAGCCCGTGGGCTGCGTGTGGAGCTGCGTGGCAGAGGGCTCGTGGGCTGTTTGCTCCCGTGAGCTCTGCTCTGCCCGGCCCCGTGTCCCTGCTGTCACCCAGGGCTGGTGATGGAGTGGCTCTTCAGGGCCCTTCAGGCCTTTTCTGCACAGTGGGACCCATCCGCTTCGGGCATCTACAGCCCCAGCTCCAGACTCCTTCCCCCACCGCCGGATTCACACATGGGCGCTGGGGTGAGCTGAGCAAGGGCCAGAGCACCCCAGGGCTGCCGAAACCCCCTGGTTCCGTGCCCTCACACACGGAGAAAGGGAGAATCTTCCCTCCCAGCCCAGCCTGGCTGTGTGGGGCACGGCTCGGGGACCCCCAAACACCCCCAGCCGTGGGGCAGCTTGCCAGCTCTCCTGAGCACAGCTTTGTTCTGCCGCTCGGGAAGACGAGGCGGCGGCCGGCTCCGGTATTTTTTCCTGTTGGAAGCCGCTCCAGGGATGCGGGTGAAGCCGGCGGATGCTCGGCGCTTCTCCCTTCCTGCCCGGGGGCTGTTCCTGGCTGGGCTGGCAGGACTCGCTGCCTGTGCGGCATTTGAGGGGACCCTCAGCTCTGCTTCGGCCCCATCCTCCTCGTCCTCCTCCTCACCGCCGCACCCTCGGGGCTCACCCTGACTCTCCTCTCTCCTCCCAGGGCTGAATCCAGGAGCCGAGCGAAGCTTCAGGAGCCTCCCCAGCTGCCACACCGGACCTGCCCGGCCACTCCGAGGGGAACAGAGCGATCAGCAGCGCCGTTCCGGGGCGATGGTGCCCTTGGGCAGCCCCAGCCTCGCCGTCTGCGCCTCCAGCAACCTGCGCCTCATGGCCCCCGGCCGCGGCTCCCCCCTGGCCTGGCTGAACCGGAGCCCCGAGTGCCCGCAGGGGCCGGGGGGCAGCGGGGGCCGCAGACCCAGCGCCGTGGAGCGGCTGGAGGCCGACAAGGCCAAGTACGTCAAGTCCCAGCAGGTGATTAACAGGCGGCAGGAGCCGGCGCTGCGGGGCTCGCCCCGGCTGTCCCCCCACGGCCGGCGCCTGCTCGCCCGCCAGCAGTGCAACGAGCTGTGTCCGGGCTCGGAGCTGGGCCGGGACGGGCCCCGGAAGCTGCCGTGCCCGCAGTCCCCCGTGTCGCGCCGCAGCGGCAGCCGGCGCCTGCTGAGACCCGACTCGCTCATCATCTACCGGCAGAAACGGGACTGCCTGGCCGGGGACAAGGAGAACACCAAGGGCTCGGGGCTGGTGCGGCGCCTCTTCCAGGGACCCCTCAGAGACAAACCCCCCAGCTCGCCCCCTGCCAGGGCGCTGGGCGAGGGACCGCCGGCCCCCCAGAGCCCCGAGACCCCCATGCTGTGGGCGCCGGCGGAGAAGGAGGAGGCGCGGACGCCGGGAGGCAGCAGCGGCGGTGACGGCGGTGGCATCTTCCCCGTGCCCGGCAGCCCCGCGGCGCAGCCCCCCGGTGCCCCCGGGAAGGAGCCGCTGGCTCTGCGAGTGTCGCTGCCGCTTTCGGAGAAGGAGCGCTTCTTCAACTACTGCGGGCTGGACCGGGCGCTGGTGGAGCTGCTGGGCCGGGAGCGCTTCGGGCCGGCGGGCTGGGACAACGCCTCGGTCCGGCCCCCCGGCTCCTGCGAGTCCGAGCCCGAGCGGGCCTCGGGGGGCAGCGAGGGGGACGCGGGGCCGGGCGAGGAGGAGCCGGACGTCCGGCTGGGCTCCGCCGTGTCGGTGGTGGAGCGCAACGCCCGTGTCATCAAGTGGCTCTACGGCTGCCAGAGAGCCTGGGCGGCTGCCAAGGAGTCCACGGTCTGAGCGGGGACGGCCTGGCCGCGACGAGGACACCCGTGTGGCTCCCGCTGGCTGGACGTGGCCCCTCGCCCTCGCTGGATGTGGCCCACGGGCTGGTGGCAGCCATGGCAGTGGGGATGCTGCAGGCAGGGAGAACCACCAGGTCCACAGGCTGAGTGTGGTGAGGGCACCCGAGGGGCAGGTGAGGAAGGGACACCCCCGGGTGAGTCTCTCCAAGGCCTCAGGGCCGCAGGATGCTGTCTCCCTGCTGTCCCCCATCATCTCCATCCTCCCTGTCCCCTGCCCAGGAGGGTGGGATGGGCCTGCAGCCCCCACTGACCACCCGTGTCCTGCTCCAGCTGCAGCCTGGGGGGTGGGCAGAGCCCGAGTCCCCTGTCGTGGGCAGTGCCCACCCCACAGCCCCCTCCTCCCCAGAACAGGGGCTGCTGGGGCCAGAGCAGCCCTCAATAAATCTGTTTGGGTTTTTTTTCTAGCCTGGCAGTGTGTGCAGCTGTGGGGGGGATGCTCCAGGGCTGGGGGGGCTGCTCCCCCTCCCCACCTTTGGGGTTGTGCTGCTTCAGGGGCCCTGGGGCTGTTGGGGGGGGGTGAGGGCAAGGAAAGCACCAGGCAGAGCTCAGGGAAAAGGGGCACCCTCGGGGTCTTTAGTGCAGATATGACACCCAAACCCACGGCAGAGCCCTCGGGCACGGGCAGGGCGCTGCCCACCAGCAGTGGGGGGCCGCAAGTAACTGCTGGAGAGTCCGGCTGGTGCATCCTCCTCTAGTTGCCCTTGGGGGCGTTTTTATTCCGGATTTCGGCCAGCTTGCCAGCCAGGAAGCCCCAGTGGAAGGCCCCTTCCTCTGGCTCCCGCAGGTCACTGCCATCGTCACCCGGCGGCTCCCCAGGGCTCTCATCCGGCTCCGGGGGCGGCACCTTCTTGTCCGGCCCCGACGCCTGCTGCCACTTGGTAGCAAAGAGATCCCAAAATCCAGGTGCCTTCTCAGTGTGGGGCATCTCGGACGGCTCAGTGGCCAGCGGGCTGGGGAGAGAGTGGGGACGGAGATGTCGCTGCAGGGACTTTCTCCCCAAGCCCCACGATGCCCCCCCTCCATGCCGGCTCTGCCCCGCCCGGCCGCACGGGTGCAGGCCGGGTAGGGGGATGCAGGTGATGGGGTGGGGGCTGTGGGGGCTCGGCAGTTCCCAAGGGTTGGATCCGGGTTCTGGGGTCCCCCCCAGCGATCTGCAACTTACTGGTCTGGGCAGGGCTCCGGGCTGAGCAGCTGGTGCTCGTCCTCGCGGGTGAAGAGGGATGAAAGCGTCCGCCAGCCCCGGGCACCCACCCCCTGCACCTGCGGGAGGCAGCGCCGGGGTCACCGGGGACCTCCGGCTCCACGTGCCCCCCCTGCCCCCGCATCCCCCAACCCTCTCCTCACCTTCCTCGCCAGCTGGGACACGGGGCTGGCTCCCTCCTCCATCAGCGCAGGGGGCTCGGCCGTCTCCATCAGCTCGGGGGGGTCTCCCTGCAACGAAGCCCCCGGTGAGGGCAGGGGTGCAGGCAGGGGGAGGGCAGCGAGGTTGGCCACCCTATTTTGGGGACCCCCCACCCTACCTCGTCCTGCAGGGCCCCGTCCGGCCGCGGCCCCCCCAGGCTCTGCAGCACTTTGGCCTTGTAGAGCCGCCAGAAGCCCTGGGCCATGGCGAGGGGTTCAGCGGGGCCGGAGCCGGCGGGAGCCGCGGGCAGCGGGGCAAGGGGGGGCCGAATGGGCGACCCGGCGATCCGGTGGCTTCATTAAAGTTTCAGCGGCCACTTGCACCGCACAAAAGGAATCTGAGCCCGGGCTGAGCCGGGGGCAGCGCGGGGGCGGCCGCTCTGGTCACCCCCAAAACCCACCCTGACCCCCGCCGCAGCCCCCCGTGCCCCTCGCCCACTTGGGACCCCCAGGGCAGGAACACCCCCGCCCACGGTGCAGAGGAGGCTCTGGAGCTCCGCGCTCCCCCCGCCGCGTGTCCCCATCTATAATTGATCACGGGCGAAACACGATCAGCGCCGGGACGCGGCGCTGAGCCCTGCCCGGCTCATCACAGCGGTGACCGGGGCAGCACGGGGAGCACGGGGACACGGGGGGAGCGCGGCGGCAGCGCGGGGACGGTGGCAGCGGGGCTGGGGGAGCGCTGGGGACGCGGCCGTGCCCGGGGAGCGCTCCCGGTACCGGGGACACCGGGGGGGCGTGGCTTACCGCGATGGGCGTGGCCTGTTTGGCGGTGGGCGTGGCTTACCGCGGTGGGCGTGGCCGCGGCCTCGCTCTCGCGGTTTGTGGGCGGGGCGCGGCGCGCAGCCGCCGCGCCTGCGCAGTGCGGCCCCGGCGCGGCGTGCGGCCGCCATGTCCCCGCGCAGCGGCCGCCGCACCGGCGCGCACCGGGCGCACTCGCTCGCCCGGCAGCTGAAGACGAAGCGGCGCCGGCGCGACCTGGACGAGATCCACGCGGACCTGAAGCCCGAGAACGCCGCGCGGCTGCTGCGGCAGGAGATCGACCCCGACCTGCCGGGCTGCGCCCAGTTCTACTGCCTGCACTGCGCGTGCGTGCGGCGGGGGGCTCCGGGGGGCTGCGGAGGGGGAGCTCCAGCCTTGGGATGGGCTTGTCCTGGTCCTGGGGGGTCCGTGGTTCCCGGCGGAGGTGGGGGACTTGTCCTGGTCCCTGAGGTTCCTGGCCGCTGGCATGGGGTTATCCTGATGCTGGGGGTCAGTGGCCTCTGGGAGAGGGGTGCTCAGGTCCTGGGGGGTCCCTGCCCCCTTGGGGGGGTTGCCCTGGTCCCAGGGGTAATCCCTGGCTCCTGGCGAGGGGGACTCCAACCCCTGGGGGAGTATCTTGTCCTGGTCTCGGGAGGGACCCTGGCCCTTGTGGAGAGCTTGTCCCGGTTTCAGGGTGAGCTCTGGCCCGTGGAGGATTGTGGTGGGACCCTGTCCCCGGGGTAGGACCCTCCCCAGCTCTGCTTCAGTCTTGGGGTCCCCCTCACCCCCATCCTTTCACACCCCAGGCGCTACTTCGTGGACCTGAACAGCATGAAGGAGCACTTCAGATCCAAGGTGCACAAGAAGAGGTAAGAGGGGGCAGCCCCCCAAATTCTCCGGGGTGAGGGGGGTGGCAGGGGCAGTTGTGGGCTGGTCCTGCTCAGAGGAGCAGGTGGAAGCTTCATCCCCTCTGTGCCCCCCAGGCTGAAGCAGCTGCGGGAGGCTCCGTACACGCAGGAGGAGGCCGAACGTGCTGCCGGGATGGGCTCCTACATCCCCCCAAAGAAGGTGGAGGTGCAGACCCAGCCCCTCGAGGAGGTCACCGAGATGGAGACATCCAGCTGAGCGCAGGGACGGGGGACTGAGAGGCTGAGTGGCTCTGTAAGGACGTCTTTGTCCTCAGTTTTGCGAAAAAACATGTCCCAGGACAGCCTGCCAGCAAAAACCACCCTGCTCCTCCCACAGCCCCCCTGGCCAGGGCCCTAACGAGGAGAAGGAGCCAGCAAGACCCTGGGTGCCCTCGCTGTGTCCTTCTTCTCCAGAAAGAGACAAGCTGCTTGTTCTCTGAGTGCTGGCAGGACTTTCTCTCTGCTTTTGGAGCAGTTTTAGGTCTCTGTCCTTAGGTCAGAGGTTATCCAGCGATGCACCCATTAAAATATGTCAACTAACAGTGTGGCAGCATTGAATGTGAGGGTGATGGTCCCCCCAAGGGGTGGGGGGGACACCTCAGGGTTGTGCTCTTCCCCATCACCCAAAGGTATCTGTGCCAAGAGCCTCATCCCAGAGCTCTTGCCTGGCAGGGTGCTAAAAGTCCCTCTGCCCTCCTGGCAGGGAGTTCCCAGGCAGCTTTTTGGGGGGGAATATGAGCTTGAGTGACCTCTTCATCAAGCACTTGGGTTTGCAGCGAGCAGCTGGTTTGGGCCTTGAGAGGCCAGTGCTAGTGTCCCCTTGGTGAGGACACTTTGAGGCTCCTGTCCTCAGAAACTCAACTGCAAATGATCTCATGTTCCTGGAGGGCTGGGGCTTCCTGGCGTGATCAGCCTCCCTCCCTGGTGTTTGCCACGGCTGCTGCTGGTGCCCCTTAAGGGGACATTGTGTGACAATGCCACCAAATTCCTGTCCTCGATGCATCCCTCCTGCCACGCTGGGGGCTGGGAATGCGCTGGGAACAGATGACAGAGCAGCAACACAGCTGTGCTGGGTAGGGGAGGGTTTATTTCCACGCAGCCTGCCTGGATTTGTCCCCCCGGCCCAGGGGCATGGGGAGCTGCGGCTCGGCGGGGGGGCCGGGAAGGCTGCAGCCGCCATCCCAGCGCCATCCCAGCGCCATCCCAGCGGGATGCGCCTGCCCGGGGGACGCGTCACCGGCCCTGTGTCCCCCCTGCCCCGTTACCTAATGGCGCTGGCCTCATTCCAGTGGGGCTGCAGCCACAGCACATTCCCACGGGGACTGGGGGGCTCCATGGCCATCGCTGGGGTCCCCCAGCCCCTCTGCTTCCGTGGGGGATGGAGATGGATGCAGCTCCCGGCTCTGCCGTCCCTCTGTCTGTCCGTCCAGCCTCTGATCCGGTGGTTGGTCCCGATGTCTCCTCGTGGCTCGGGCAGGGTCTCAGCTCCGGAGCTGGAAGCGGCTCCTCCGTTCTCCATCCCGGCTGCCCAAGGCAGGGACAGGGGGGGACAGGCGCGTGTCCCCCATCCCCGCATCCATCGCGTGCCCAGGCGTGGCGGGAAGGGCTGGATGTGGCGCAGGTCAGCTGGAAAGTGGCCGCAGCTGCAGCTCCGCTCGGGCGGGGGCCAGCGGGTGGAGGGGAACCCCAACACCCCCCCGGGGACCGTCCCCACAGCCCCGCCAGCCCCCTGCTCACGGCTCCGGGGGGGCCTTGGCGGGGTCAGCCATTCTCCGGGCGCTGTACAGCGACAGGCAGAGTCCGGCGGCCGCCAGCAGCAGGGCCAGGGGGGTCAGCAGCCGCCCCCCCGGCTCAGCTCCACGTCCTGCTGCCAGCTGCATCTGTGGGGACACACAGGAGAGCAGAGGGGAGCGGTGGGGTACCCCCAAAGCCCGCGGTGACAGGGGCCTGGGGCCATGAATGTCCCCATCACACTGGGTGGTGGAAGGGTGATGGGGGCAGCTTTGTGCCCCTCTGGGCATCTCAGGGGCGGGTTTAGGGTGCCCCATGCAGCGCTTGTGGGGCTCCATCGGCAGCATCGTCGCTGCTACCGTGGAGCTGGGATACAGCCGGGAACGGCTCCCGCGGCCAGCAGGCCTGGTGGGCAGTGTGGACAGGATCCCGGGGGTCCCCATGGGCTCCCCCAACCCTGCTCGCCCCTTACCTGGAGCAGACGGAAGTAGCCCGGGGTCAGGCGTCGGGGGCGGATGATCATGGCGTGACGGGGAGCAGTGGGATCGGGCCCCGTGGGGCGGCAGCAGCGGGGCTGGGACCCCCCGAGCCCCCGAGCGCGGCGAGGGGCTCCGTGTCTGTCGGCGGCCCCGCGGCCCCTCGGGCAGGGCGCAGCACCGGGCGGGCGCGGAGCAGCAGCTGTCAGCCGCGATCAGCGCACGCTGCTCCCCGGAGCGGACACGCCGGGCGGGGGGGGCCAACGCCAGCTCAGGGTGGATTTGGGGGGGCTGAAGGGCTGGGCTCAACTATGGGCAAGTCCTTCCGCAGGCCTGTATGGGGCTGCCTCAGCTTCCCCCCCTGCGAAGGGGTGTGAGTTATATTTTGGGCGGGGGTGACACCCCAAAAACTCCAGGGCTGAGCAGGGGCTTCCCTCAGGCTCTTCTGGGCTCTGTGTGGCCAAACCTTGCACCCACGGGGCACCTGGGGGTCTCCCACTGGTGCCACAAGTGCTGTCGGGCCTCAGCCCTCGCTGCGGGCAGCGTTTGGGGGGTGACACCGGCTGTCATTTCCCGGGGCTTCCAGCGGCCGTGTGTCACCGTCCCGGCTGTGACTCACTGCGGCCTCGCCCCGTGGATCGTTCTGGGCCGTCCCGGGCAGGCGGCCGCGGCGCTGAGCGGCACCCGGGCGCGCCAATGGGGCTGCGGCTGCCGGCGCAGGTGGGACCGCGCCCGGCGCAGGTGAGAGCCGCGCCCGCCGCCGTTCCGGCCCCGCCGCCGCTCCGGCCCCGCCGCCATGGAGCCCGTGCGCTCCTGGGGCCCCGCGCAGGCGGCCGCCTGGCTCCGAGGTAAGACCCTGGCTGTCCCCCGGGCTCTGGGGTGGCGTGTCCCCAGCTTGGGGACGTGTGGCTGGGCTGGTGTGGCTAGGGGTGACAGTACTTCCCGTCCCTCATCTCCTCCCTGGGAGGGGCATTCCCTGGATGGCAGGGGGGTGGAGGGGGGTCTGGCCGTCCTCAGCGTTTAGGTTGAGGCCGGGTGAACTCGTTGCATGGAGAGGACTCTCCCATCAGCCAGGGGTCACCCCTAGGGTCACCCGGCCAGGAGCCAGAGGGACACTGGCAGGGGGGACTGATCTGTGGCAGGGCTGGACACGGCGGTGCAGGGGTACCCCTTCGAGGCCTGGGGGCTATCGGGGCCTGACCTGCTGGGGCTGGACGCGGGGGTCCTGGAGGCACTGGGCGTGTGGCCCTTGGGCCACCAGGAGCTGCTGCTGGAGGCCGTGGAGCAGCTCCGTAACCTGGTGAGTGCCGGCATCCCGGGGGCTGCGGGATCCCAGGGAGGCAGGGGGGAGCAGGGGGACATGGGGGTTCCCTGGGCTGACAGAGGAGGATGTGGGATCACCCTAGTCTGGGTGGAAGGGGGCAGATGGGGACACAGGGGCACCCTGGACTCAGTGGAGGGGGGTTTTGAGGGGACCCTGAGCTGGACAGAGGGAAGGACATGGGGACACTGTGCGCTGGGTGAAGGTGGGGATGTGGAGGCACCGCGGAGACTGCCCCGCCCGTCCATCCCCTGGCATCCCTGTCCCCCCCAGGACACAGGGCTGGTGAGCACCAGCCTGCGGACACTGACGGAGAGGCTGCAGGAGCTGGCACAGGGCATCCAGAGCCTGGTGCAGGAGGGGCTGTCAGCAGGGGATGCCCCCCAGCCACCCTCCCTCACCCTCCTGGCCCAAGTCATCGACCTGGTCGGGGCTGCCAAGGAACTCTTCTCCTGGCTCAACAGGTCTGGGGCGGGTGAGGGCACCCCTGGGTGCTGGGTGCCCCCCACTCGGGGGGCTGAGTTCTGTCTTCCCCCAGGTACCTCTTCTCCACCCTCAATGACTTTTCGGCCAGCCGGGACATCATCCTGCTCTGTGCCCAGCTGGCAGAGATGCTGCATGTGGTGAGTGCCCAGGGCTGGCTGCTCTCCTGACCCCCAAAGCTCTGCCGGCTGGAGGTGGGAGGAAAAGCTGGAGTGAGGGGAGGTGGGATGCAGGGGGGTTCCCCATGGGGTTCCCCCATCTGGGATGGAGCCATCCCTTCATGCTCATTCCCACATCTCGTCCCCTAGGACCTTCCAGCGGCTGAGAGGAACAGTGGGATCCTGCAGATTGTGAGTGCTGGGTGAGGAGGGGGTGGCAGGCCCGGGGGGCTGCCAGGGCTCCCCTCACCCCCCGCTGTCGCCCGCAGTGCCAGCACATCGTGGGCATCTGCGAGAGCATCGTGGGCTGCAGCCCCCCGGCGCTGCTGGACTGCAGGGCTGTACTGCAGCGCGTGGGGCTGGAGCTGCCCCCCGGCCCGCAGGGCAGCCCCCCGATGTCCCCCAGCACCCCGACACTGCCCCTTGGCCTGTGGCAGCACCCCCTAACATCCCCTGACATGCCAACGCTGCCCCCCAACCCATGGAGCAGCTCTCCAGGATCCCCTGGCACCCCAACACCGCCTTCTGATCTTCTGGGGAGCCCCCAGCCACTCCTCACCGCCCGACTGGTGAGTCCGCTCCACCCCAATGCCCCCTCTGCCTCGGAACACCCCAGCCTCCTGCTCAAACCCCCATTTGGGCCCCCCCAGGGCTTTGAGATCACCTCCACCAGCTCCTGCCTGCACTTCGTGTCTGCGACCACCTCGGAGGTGAGTGAGGGGCTGCCCCTCCCTGTCTGTTACCCCCTGTCCCTCAGTCACCCTGTGGGGAATATCCCCCATCCATGGGATCCTGTGAACCTCTTAGGGCCCTATTCTGCCCTCCCCTGACCCAGAGCACGGGGGGCTGCCTGTGGCTGAGCCCATGCAACTCATGCCATGAGTGAGCACAGCCTGGGCATGGGGCAGCCCCCTCTGCACCCCGACCCCACCAGCAGCTCTGGCAGCTGCTGTGCAAAGTCGGGTTAATGGCTAACCCCCCTGGCTCTTCCTGTCCGGGAGAGTTCCTGAGTGGGATTAGCTTGGGAGGGAGGGAGAGAACCCAGGACTGGGCACCCCACTGTCCCCTTGCCTCTGCCCAGGCCCTGGCTGCCCACGGGGACCACATCCTGCCCGGAGATGAGATCGTGCAGGTCAACGAGCAGGTTGTGGTGAGTCAGGGGGATGGGGGCTCGAGGGTGCTGCTGGAATTGGTGGGGAGGACATGGACAGGGAGCTGCAGGGCTGGGGAGTACTGGGGCTGAGATGGGGAGGATTTGGGGGGATGCAGGAGTTATGACCAGCAAAAAGCAGGAGCCATGGCTGGGAAAGGTCTGGGGGACACAGGAGCCATTGCCAGGAGGATTTGGGGGATGTGGGATCTGTGGCTGGGGCGGGTTTGGGGGATGAAGCGTCCATGGGGCCGGGGCAGTGGCCCACAGCTCACCCAGGATGTGCAGGTGGGTTGGACACCCATCAGCCTGGCAAGGAAGCTGCTGGAGAAGGGGAACACGGTGACTCTGGTGTTGAAGAAGATCCCCCTCGACCTGCCCAGCTCACCCCCCTCTCCCAGGCAGCAGGTGAGTGATCCCAGCGATCCCAGTCCAACCCAAGTGCCGCACTGGGCTGAGCTGGGAACTAGGCAGAGATGCTCAGAGCCGGGCATCTCCCATCACACTGGAGATCCCTAAAGCTTTGGGGTCCATGGTGGGGTGGGCCTGGCACTGACACTCCATCCACAGCCCCTGGGAGCATTTTTGGATGCTGCAGATTCCCCTGGCACCAGGAGTGGTGAGAGCCCAGGCAGCCCAGTGTCCTTGACCTCCAGGTGAGCCCCATCCTGACACCCCAACACCCCCAACCTGGCCAGCAAGGAGATGTTTGGGTGCAGCCAGGGCCCTTTCCCTGCCCTTTTTTAGGGGGAGAGGTGCCAGCAGTGCAGCAGCTGCCTGTGAGCAGCCTGGGAAGCTGCCATGAGTCTTAAGGAATGAAAAAACAGGGGTTTTGTAATTAATTCACTTGGTAACGTTTCCGTGGGGTTGGAACTATATTTAGACATGACCCTTCTCCTCTCCCGGAATGGAAAGGCGTGCGGAGAGCCAGCGGCAGCGCAGGCAACAGCCGAGCTGGGGAGGCCGGTGGGACTGAGCTGGAGCTCTGCCACCACGTCCCCTCCAGCCCCATTCCCAGGGCAGGGAGAGCCGTGGGTGCCCCAGCCAGAGGTTGAACAGCGCTTGGGGAGGTTTGGGGCTCAGGGGTCCCGTTTTTCTCCCAGCATTGAGGCCGACTTGGACTCGGGACCAGACTCTGCCCCGGATCCGGTCACTGACGAGGAGGAGGAAGAGGTCGAGCCAGATCTGAGGCTGCCCGGGGCAGCTGTGGAGGAGCTGCCGGGACGGGGTAGGACGGGAGCAGAGGGTCCGGGGATGGAGCAGTTCCCCCCAGCCTATGAGTCTAAAGCCCTGCTCGCTGTTCACAGGTGCTGCAGAGGAGGAGGTGTGGGACAGTGGCAGCCCCCTGGGAACCCCCCTGGACACCCCCCTGGGCACGCCCCCGGGCACCCCTGCTGCCACCCGACCCTGTGCCACAGAGCTGAGCCCCGGGGCAGCCCCCGCCACGGGGACTGGGGGAGCAGAGCCCAGCCAGCTCCCTGGGGAGGTGAGAGCTGGGGAGGACACGCTGTGGGGTGTCAGAGGCTCCCCTCTGAGCCCCTGCTGTGGGTGTGCAATTTAGGTGTCCCTACGGGCTATGGTGCTGCTGGGGGGGCTCAGCAAACACTGCCCTGCCCTCGCCTCCTGCACTGCCACTAAAATCTCATCTCTGTCTCCCCGCCCAGGACAGCCCCCACACAGGACGCAGACCGAAAGGTGAGCAGGACCCTGCCAGGCTGGGCTGAACAGGGCTCTGCTCCCCCTTCCCTCCCCTGACACCCCCAACGCTGTGGTGGCAGGAGTGGCGACCCGGCTGAGCCGCCGGCGGGTCTCGTGCCGGGACCTGGGCCGGGTGGACTGCGATGGGTGGCTCCTCAAGAAGAAGGACCACGTGGGCTTCATGGCCCAGAAGTGGAAGCGGTGCTGGTTTGTGCTCAAGGGCCACACGCTCTACTGGTACAACCACCCCAACGTGAGTGGGGGCACTGGGTGTGCCCACCCCCCGCCTGGGCAGCCGGGATGTTCGGGGTGGTGCCGGACATGGCTGTCCCTGTTCCTGCAGGATGAGAAGGCTGCAGGACTCATCAACGTGGCCACCTACAACCTGGAGAGCACGAGGGAGCAGAAGAAGAAATAGTGAGTGGGGTCTGTCTGATTTTCACCCCCAGCTGGTGGTGGAAGAGGGGAGATGCTGTCCCAAGGGCACGTGCTGATGAGTCCTGCTGGGAACCACCTGCACGTCCCTATGGGGCTGGTGAGGTCCCCACAGGGCTGTCACCTTGTAGCACTCTGCCCATACTCTGAGCAAGGCCTACACTGTGTTACTGGTGTTATCTGGGATGAGGCTGAGGACCAGAGCATCTCCCATGGCAGGAAAAAGGCCAGATCCCTGGGCTGGGTTGGAGTGGGGGAGCTGCAGTGCTGGGGAGGAGGGAGGCGGCTCGAGGCTGGCCCTGTGTCCCCAGAGCAGCACAGGCAGCCACCCCCTTGTCCTCAGCGTGTTCCAGCTGTGCCACCAGACGTACAAGCCCTTTGTCTTCGCTGCTGAAACCTTAGCTGACCTGAGCATGTGAGTAATGGAGCCAATGGTCAGCGCTGGCCCTGCCACCCTGGGCTGGCCAGGACCCTCCTCCCCCTGTCTGTCCATCCTTTCCCTCCCCAGGTGGGTCAGTCGCCTTGTAACAGCCAAAACAAAGTACACGTTAGCCCACCAGGCAGTCCCAGACAAGGAAGAAGGTAATGGGGCCATCCTGGGGTGGGAGCCGGGGTCGGTGGGAGATGGGGACCCTGCAGGGGGGGGTCCTGATGGGGCAGCAGTGCCTGGTGCCACAGCCCTGGCGTGGGACCGCTTAGCCCATGATTTGGGGGAATGTGAGAGGGGGCCGCAATGATTCTCAGCCCTGGGAAGGAATTTTTGTCTTTTCCCATGGCCTCCAGACTGCTACAGTGAGACAGAAGCTGAGGACCCCGACGATGAGTCCCCCAGGCATGGATCCGACTCGGTGAGTGGCCCTGGGGGACATCCCCGGGACAGAGGGACAGAGGGACAGAGGTTCCTTGTCTCACCTCCTGCCCCGTCTCTCTGTCAGCCAAGGAAGAGGCTGCAGAACACCCCAGAGAAGGCACAGCTCTCCCCAGCCGGCAGCGCAGCCAGCAGCCCCCAGGGCAGCCCCCGGCCCTGCTCCCCCACGGGTAGGTGCTGGGGGGGAGACATCTGACCCCCTGTCACCTTGTGTCCCTCCCGTTTGCCTGTGGGTGTGCCGGGGGGTAACTCGAGTTGGCGTGTGTTTGAGTGGGATGAAGAGAGCCTACAGGAAAGATGGAGAGGGATATTTTTTGAAGGCACGGAGAGACAGGGCAAGGGGGAAAGGATTTAAACTAAAAAGAGTAGGTTTAGACTGGATATTTAGAAGGATGGTCTTCCCTATGTGAGTGGTGAGGCCCTGGCACAGGGTGCCCAGAGCAGCTGTGGCTGCCCCATCCCTGGAAGTGTCCAAGGCCAGGTTGGATGGGGCTTGGAGCAGCCTGGGACAGTGGAAGGTGTCCTTGTCCATGACAGGGGGTGGAGCAAGATGATCTTTAAGGTCCCTTCCAATCCCAACCACTCCATGAGCCCCTGCCTTCGGGGCAGGGTCATGCACAGGGGAGCCCTGCTGGGTCTTGGGGCTGCCTTTCTGCTCCAGTGACCCCCTGTCCTTGCTCAGACCCGGCTGGGGAGGATCTGGAGAGCCTGATGCGGTGCCTGAGGCAGGGAGGGGTGTCCCTCATCGGGCAGCGGCGCTTCCTGACGCAGGAGCAGTGCCGAAAGTCCTTCCTGCGGCGCAACAAGAACCCCCACATCAACGAGAGGGTGCACGCGGTGCGGGCTCTGCAGAGCACGCTCAAGGTGGGACCCCGCAGCCCCCTGAACCCTACAAATGTCCCCTGCCCATGCATGGCCCCCCCCCAAAACGTGCCCTTGCTCCGGGCAGGCAAAGCTGGCGGAGCTGCAGGCCCTGGAGCAGCTGCTGGGAGAGGCCGCGCTCACCTCGGACACGTTCAGGCGCTGGAAGGAGGAGCACCAGGAGCTGTACCAGGAGCTGCGGGAGGGCTGGGCAGGGCGGCAGGGTCAGGGCCACGACCAGGGGGATGCTGGGGACCAGCACGGCCCCCACGAAGAGGCAGCTGAACCCTGACATCCTGCCAGGACCTGGCGTGGACCGGTGCCAACAGGACGTGGAGAGCAGTGGGTGCTCTGTGCTGGGGGGGCGTTTTGGAAGGCTAAGCCCCCAGCAGGGCCCTCCCGCAGGGGAAGTGGCTTCTGTGACAGTCTTAATTTTTCCCAGTTCGTCTTGCCTTCGCTGCAGGTTGGCAAGGGGGGGGGATTTTCCCGGGGAACGTGCCCCCGCTGTGGTGCTGCCAGCCGGCCCGGCCACGGGCTCTTCTGCTGTAAATAAATGTGTTGACAGGGGCTGGTCGTGCCGTGGTTTTCCTTGGCGCTGAAATCATCAAATCATGGAATTGTTTAGGCTGGAAAGAACCTCCAAGATCATCGAGTCCAGCTGTAACTCAAGCACTGCGGTGTTCACCGCTCAACCTCGTCCCCAAGTGCCACATCCACGTGTTTTTGAACACTCCCAGGGATGGTGACTCAACTACCGCCCTGGGCAGCCTGTGCCAGTGCTTGACCACCTTTCCCACGAAGAAATTCCTCCTGACGTCCAACCTCAACCTCCCCCGGTGCAACTTGAGGCCGTTTCCCCTTGTCCCGTTGCTCCTCCCGTCAGGGAGTTGCGGAGAGCGGGAAGCTCCGCCCGACCCCCCTTTCCTCCAGGCTGAGGTCCCTCAGCGCCCGCCCTACGGGTGCCGCCCGCGGCCACTCTTCCCCCGCCAGCACCCGCCGCTCCCTGCACGGCGCCGCGGGGGCGGGGACGGCGTTCAGGAGAGCCAATGAGCGATGGGCATGGGCGGGGCCAAGGCGTTCGATTGGCTGCGATGGCGGCAAGCCACGCCCCCTTTTGCCCCGCCCTCCCGCCGGCGGAGGTAACGGTCGCGGCGCGCGGGGGTGGCGGGAGAGGCGCGGCGGCTGCAGGTGAGGGACGGACCCCGACCCCGACCCCAGCCCCAGCCCCAGCCCCAGCCAACACCCACACCCACACGGTACCGGCACCGCCATCACCGCAACGGGACCGTCACCGGCCACCGGCAGCACCACTGCCACACCGGCACCGCACCCCGCACCCTCAGAGACCGCCCTCCCCTCCCCAGCCCTTCAGGGCCCGCTCTCTCAGCTCCTTATGGCCTTCCCCCCTTCCAGCCCCTCGGGGACCGGCTCCCTCTCCTCTTCAGGACCGGGGAACCGACACCCCCTCCCCCGCCTTTTTTTGGATCAGGTCGTGATGGACGGAGCCCCCAGACCCTCAGGGACCGGCCCCAAAGGGTCTGTCCCCCCCCCCCCCCTCCACCCTTCAGAAATTTACCTAAAATTAGGTATATCTATCTACATTAACTATACCGAAATTAACCATAATAAGCACTACATTTATCTAGAAGTGTTTTATTTCTTTGCTGAGTGAAATGCTGTTTCTGATTCATTATCCTATCGTATTCCCAATGCCTCTTCTATGTTGTAAAATCTGCGTATATGAATGTTTTCTAGGAATTATTGTTTTCTCTGAACTCTTCGAATCAGTTTAACAAAAATATATAAGAGCTGCCGATTGAGGATTGAGTATGGGTTTGTAGAGGCCTTGAATTTCTGCTGTGTAGATGTAAATTGCACTTGCATTTTCAAAGACAGGAAAGTCTGAAGCACTCAGAGAAATAGATAAATTAACCCAAAACTCTGGACAGATAAAGCTTGCTATTCATGGAACAGCAAGGCTGATTTTTGAAGGACTTTTTTCCTCATGTAGTTGCTCAGTGACCTCTACAGAGGGCAGAAATGATCTGGTTGAGAGTTAAGACTTTTAAAGAGAAATTTTTAGTCTCTCTAGACGCAAATTCAGTGTGTAGGCACCGTGGTGACAGGTGCTCTATAAATACCTGCCAAGGGGTAACAGCTATAAGGTGCTGCTGAGTACCTGGAGAATGGTGCAAACAGGAATTCTGTTTTCTCAGGCATAAAAAAAAACCTACAAGGTTTTGTTTGTTTTGGGTTTTTTTTTTAAGTATTACCTCTGTTGCTGCAGAGAAAAAAACCAGGTATTTTTGTGAGGAGAAGCTATTTAAATACTAAATGCTGTGTTGCTCTGATGAGTAGCTGATGTGTGTGTACCCTTTGCTTGGTTAGTGGGAACAGGGTGGGGGATTATACTCACTTAAAATAAGGTTTTTATTCATTTATCCAGTAATCTAGATAGATAAGATGGCTGCTGCTGAGAAAGATCCAGACCTGAGGCTCCTGCAGAACAATCCATCAGGTAAGGACAGTCCTTTCTCCAAAGCCCTGCTGCTGTCGGATCCTGTTTCAGTTTCTCTGAGGAGACATGTGGCCCTCAGAAGATTCTCTACCAGAAGCTTTTTGTTCACAAAAGTCTTACTCCTGAAAAAGCATGCGAGGGTAGAGAATCATTTGATAAGGAATTTCTCCCTTAAGTTGATAGCTGGTGAATCTGGGACAGTTCTTTAGAGTTAATGCAGAAATACCTCTTTAACTTGCCCAGTTTTGTCGTGCTGCTGCTGCTCCTTTTAGTCAGAGCACCAGCTGGGTGTAACATGACCAAACTGATCAATGGGAATATAATTTACAACTTCTGCATTCTGACTTCCTTACCAAGATTGTTTTTCAGTCTCCTGTTGATATTATTTGACTTCCCTGTGCTTCCTGCCATTTCCTTTTGCAAAAGATATTTTTTACCAGGAACACGGGGAGTGAAGCAAGGATCAGTTTGAGTTTTGGAAGCACTGGTAATTACATATGGCTTAATTAGGTGTATTAAAAGGCTCTTCAGTCCGTTGGCTAAAGCATAAATATCCCTGTTTTTTCCCTCCAGACCCCAGCACCTATCAGAAGAGCAAGTTCTTGGAGACTGACTGGAAGACACCGATGCTGTCCGTGAAGTCGCAGAGCCGCGTCAGCCGCTGTCCGAGCGTGGCCGAGAGCAGGGATGGGGGCATTGGCACCTCCTGCTCGGACAGCACCGAAGGTGATGGGCACCACTGGGTCAGAATGTAAAAGCTGGAGGGCACAACCTGTCATAATGTCTGGAGACTGTTTCAAATCCAGGTGTCTGGAATGTAACCAAGTGAGGAAGGGACTGGCTGTTTCTCTGAGCTTGGTTATTGTTTCACTGCTGTGGTTTTAACTGACTAAGAACCACCAAGTCACCAAGGTGGCTTTTATTCACCAACAAATGATTTATCAGCAAGTCTGTTGTGTGAATTTTTTTCAATTTTTTTAAAGAAATAATTTATAGGTGCCTTTGTGCAGAAGTGTTTGGCTCTGCAGTGTTAGAGCTGAGATCCCTGCAGCCTGGCCCTCAGCTGTGGCACACTCTGTGGAATTTCCTGTCCCAGCAATCCTTTCCACCTGTATTTTCACCTTCATTGATTCTTTTTTCAGCGATGAGGACGTTTGTGGTGTTCCTTAAAGCTCTTCACACATCCGTGTGTCTCAGGGAGCCTTTGGAACGAGCTGTCGATCTCAGTAATGTGCCAGTGAAATGGAGGCTTTAGCAAGTCTGGCTGTTGGAAGTATTGCTAGAAATACCACGTGAGCACATGTTTAAGTGTTCCATCAGGCCTCTCTCAGGGTAGTAAAACACGCCTTTGGCAGGTGGGGGCGGGGGAGATGATTTCCCTTTGGGAAATGGCCCTTGTGAGCACTGGTGATGTCACAGCCTTGTTTGTAAGAGCCGAGGGTGACCTGCAGCCCTGGCTGCTGCTGAGGCACGCTGAGCTCAGTACATTAGTCAGAAATGTTGTTGTGAGGACCCTCAGCACACTCAAGGAACTGATTGCAGAACCCACACGTGATGTGCTGGCCAGGGAACTCGGGTTCCTGACAGTGACACCAGGGGTTAAATTTAGGGGCTGTAAAATGAAATGGAGCTGTCTCCTCTTCGCCAAGGTGAACGTGCTTGCTGCTGCCTGGTAGCATGGTGCTCTCTGGAGTCCCCAGGCACAGCCAAGCAGGGGCTCAGAGATTTTCTGCCCTCACTGCTCATTTTCGATGAAAGAGTCGAATGCCTTTTTTGTGACAGTTCTGTAGTGTGATTTCGGTCTTTGCAGAGTCTGATTTGGGTTGTATTCAAATTGCAGGGTTTATTCGTTGTTGTAGCGATTCTTAGAGGGTGCAAACAGGTGGGAGGGTGACTTGTTGGAGCATCATGTGGGGATGGGCCTTTGGCCAGAGCCCTGAGGAAATCAAGTGTGTGTTCCTGGGAGAAACCTGGAATTACTGCGACACAGAACGTATCAGGACAAGGAGTGGGAACAGGCACTTCGCTGTTTGCCTTTCTCAGCCCTTGCTGTTGCTGTATTGAAATCTGAGAGTTGCTAAGAATAACCCCGAGTTCCCTGCAGCCAGGTTTGGTGCCCTGCTGGCAGGACAGGAGCTCTGTCTCACTTCCTGTGGCAATAGGTGAGAGCCATTGCTCCAGCTCTAGGACAGGCTCTTGCTCTTGTCCTGGAGGAGCTGGAAGGTCAGATCCTCGGGGTCAGCGATGTTGGAGCCTCATCATGGGCTCAGGGAAGGCTCCTGTTAGCTCTGCTCACGCTTCGGAGTCGCTGAGCTGTGGGACGAGCAGAGCAGGATCACGGGCTCAGTGTTCAGCTCAGTAAGTTTTCAGCCTTTTTATTCAGTATCAAGGACTTGATTTCTAAACCTAGAGAAAGATAACATTATTGATTCAAGATTATACTAGAGCAGCTTAAAAACAAGGATTAAAAATATGGATTAAACTTGGATTCTTCCTGTGGTGGTAGGAAAAGGCCAGCAGGTTCCTGAAACTTGTAGTGAGGGGGTGCCTGAGTCGTGCTGCTGCTGCTTAGGAGGACGTGTTCAGTGGGAAAGGAACTGGTTTTAAAATTATTTCGGAAAGCTCACTGCAGGGTTGTATTTTCAGGCCTGTAATTAGAGTATCACTCTTCTTGTTCCCTAGACTTTTGCAATTCCAGTAGCGGTTCCTCATTCCATCCCATCAAAACCCAGGTGACCATTCCAACAGCCCACGTTATGCCTTCCACGCTGGGTGCCTCGCCCTCCAAGCTGTGCTCTGCAGGGGACCAGGGCTGTTCCCAGAGCTCTCCAAAGCCTGCTGTGCCAGGCTCTGCCCCTGACCGCCCGGGGCTCGCGAGGAACGGGGACTTGAACGCCGGGAAGTCCTCTCAGGTGCCACCCAGGGACCTCCTGCGTCTCTACGGGACTTCGGGGGAAAATGGCTGTGAGCACCCCTGGCCTCCTGCTGCTGATCACACGAGGACAGAGGACACCTGGAAGTTTGACACCCCTACCATCGAGCACACCCTCAACCAGTCTGTCTTTCTGGACAGTCTTTGCACTGACCCTCTGCACAGGTGCCAGAAGTTCAACCCAAGCTCTGAGGCAGGGAAGGACCATTACAAGGTGCTGCCAGAGAGCAAACAGACACTGGGGGCCAATGGAGCCTGCGAGCCCCGGGACGGGACATGGCCCAGCGGGAGCAGGCTGATGCCAGCGGGACTCCAGGCCAACAGTTTCTTTCCAAAACCTGTAGTAACTCCCCCATCCCGAGCGTGGATGCAGGAAGGCTGCACACTGCACCCCCACCAGGGAGTCTGCGAGCTCAGTGCCTGGAAGCAGCAGCTGGACAAAGTGCGGCTGCAGGTGGAGCAGATGCAGGTAGGCAGCTGCCGTGTGACTGCGTGAATTTGAAACCCTTCCTGTCTCTGTAGTCGGGAGTCATTGTCCCAGACGTAGGAAGCGAGGGGGAAAATGTCTCATGCTTCTCCCTGAGTGACACCAGAAGTCTCCTAATGGTCTGTTTTTACAGCTTGTGGTGTCACAGGTATCGTTTGACATGCTGCGTGTGCAGAGCAGCCCTGGATTATGTTACAGTGCTGCACCATCTGCCAGATCGAGAGCTGAAATACCCTGTCTGATAGAAACTGTGAAGATAAAGCATACCAAGAGGTTTTAAACAGTATCTAGAATAGCTTTGTTCTGTATCTAGGGTTAAGAAAGACTTTTTTGGAAAAAATGCATGAAACTGCAGTTTGTTAGGTGGAAAGGGTTTGTTTACCACCTCCCACCAGCTGTACCCTAACGGAGACAAATTGTTTCCAGCGAGCTAGCACAGTGATCTAAAATTATTTGTTAATCTCCAGTTGTGCTTGGGCAAAGTTTCTTGTTCTTGGACATCAACAGAGACTGAAATAGCCGTGCCCTGGCATGCAGATGAGCACACAGTGTGCAAAATAGCTCCAGCAGTGTTGCAATTACCCCCGTGGGGCACAGAGCTCTCCCTCCTTGCTTTGTCTCCTCTTGCAGTTACAAAATGGAGGCACCTGCCCCCATTCCTCGATGTATTCCCCATCCCTGCCTACACCTGACCCAGCTCAGTGGATCAATATCCTGAACTCCAACGAAAACCTGCTCAAGGAGAAAGAGCTCGTCATTGACAGGTGAGGCTTTGATACTGATGTGTGGTTTAAAGACTCCAGTGCATTTCCATTTGGAAAGGAAAAGTTTGGAAAGTACCAAGGAAAGCTCATTTCTCAGAGTCTCTTTTTCCCAGTTGATCTTGTTTTGTTGCAAAGAACAATATAAGGACCTTAGAGAACAACCTGAGCTCTTCTCTCCTTGAAATTAGGATGATGATCCTGAAGGGCTTAAATAAATTAATTTTAGTTATGGTTTTCTGTGCTTTATAAGGGATAAAGATTTCTGTTCACGTCATGATTATCTGGAATGTCAAAACTACTGCCTCTTTTGCTTAAGGACTTTCTGGGAGCTCTTTGAGACCTTTATTTTAAATTTGGGTTTTGTGAGTTTGGGCTGGCAAACAACATTTCTCTTAGATAAGGCCAGTGGTCCACTTACTTTTTTGAAAAAGTAAGTCCTAATGAAAAGCACCTTCAGCATTTGGACTTTTTCTTCCTTATTTTGAGCCATCTTCTGTCTGTTCATTTCATTCCTAAGCTCCAGAGCCAAGCTGGATCCTCCAAAACATGCAAGGCTTGTGTGTTTTATCTGTAATCATTGTTGGGGGAAAGGTTTTGCAGGGAGGGAAGGGAAGAAAATTTAATAACAATTGTAAAAAAGTCTAAATGTTTACCTTTCAGATGATTTCTCTGCAGGCGAGCTCTGAGTTGCAGAATTCTGCTTCTGCTCTGCTTGTCTCTGTGTGGAGCAGCAGTTGTGGTGGCACTGTTTGTGTTGTGCTGCTCTCTATGCTTGAGAACAGTGAATTGCCTCTTCTGTTACAGACAAAGGCAGCACATTTCCCAGCTGGAGCAGAAGGTCCGGGAGAGTGAACTGCAGGTTCACAGTGCCCTGCTGGGCTGCCCAGCATCCTATGGAGACGTCTACATGCTGAGGATGCAGGTACAGCAGGTGTCAGTGAGAAATAAGCGTTGAATCCAATGGCCCTGCCACTCCTGCTGAGGTGTTTGCTGAGCAGGACTGTGCAGAGTCAAATTATCCCTTGTGTGGAGTTACCATCACCTCTGTGCCCCCTGTGATTTCCAGCCCTGAGGTCCTTTGGTTGGATTAAAGCTGGGCTGGTGATGCAAACACCTGGCAGCACTGGCAGGTGCTATTTCAGAGCGTGTCAGATGGGATGAGGACACGGCCCTGGGACTGCCGAGGGCCAGTTTGTAACTCCCCAAATTCAGGGGCTGTCTCTGCCTGCAGGAGCTGCAGCGGGAGAACAGCTTCCTCCGAGCACAGTTCACAGAGAAGACCGAGTCCCTCAGTAAGGAGAACATCGAGCTGGAGAGGAAACTGGCTGCTGCAGAGGTGGATGTGAAGCTGGTCCGGGAGTCGCTGAAGGAAGCGGTGCAGAAACATGCAGAGGAGTTAAAGAAGCAGGAAGAAAGGGTATGATCCTGTTGCTCTAGAGATGGGAAGGTGTGTTTTCTTTGTCAGTGTAGTGCTGAGGTGAAACTTTTCTGTGGCAGTCTGTAATTGCAGGTGTTCTCTCATCTGCCTGTAGATTATGGGTCACAAGCAAAAGCCTTTCCTCCTGCAGTTAGAAGCATTTCAGTACCTCCTCTTTTAACCAAAAAAAGCCTGTCTTTAGCTAAATGAGCAGAAATGAGTTAAGGTGATGTTGTATTTTGGTGTTGTGTGGTGTGCAAAAAGCTAAATGAGTTGGCTTACAGAAGACTGAAGAATAGATAAGAAATTATATAAACTAAACCTGTCTGTAACTGTCCCTGCAGGTAAAGGGAAGAGACAAACACATTAATAACCTTAAAAAGAAATGCCAGAAGGAATCTGAACAAAACAAAGAGAGACAGCAGAGAATCGAGACCCTGGAACGATACCTGGCTGATCTTCCAACCCTTGAGGACCACCAGAAACAGAGTCAGAAGGTAAAACTTCCCTTGAGTTGCAGTGGCAGCTCTTCACATACTTGCTCAGGTAACTTTTCTATGGTTACAATTACTCCCTTTTTGTTGCAGCTGAAGGAATCTGAACTGAAGACTACTGCCCTGCAGGAAACAGTGCTGGCACTGGAAACAGAGCTTGGAGACGTCCAGGCTGCTTTCAGGGAGCAAGAGCTGCAGCTGGAAACCCAAAAACACAAGGAGATGGAGCTTCTGTCCACTGTGCGCAGGTAGGAATCAGGAATCGGCTTCATCTTGGCACTGCAGGAATTGCTGCACAAGAAAGGTCATGCACAGTTTGTGGGCTGGGACGCAGACAGGGCAACACTGGCATCTGATATGAAATTAATTGCACTCCTCCTATTGTTTCCCTCCTTAAAGTAAGGGAGACACCGTAAATAAAGTTGTTTTTTCCCACGGTGTTCTGCTAATTGCAGCTTGCAGGACAAGTTGCAGCAGTATGCGAAGAATCCAGAGAGAGGACCCTCTGCCCAGGATGGGGAGAGGCAGAAAATGGAACATGACTCTCTGAAGAAAGAGTGTGACTGCCTCAGGAAGGTAAGGGGCTGTCCCAGTTGGGAATCCCGCATTTTTCCTTCCACTGAGTCACACCAGGCACTCAGATGAAATCAGGCACTTCTACAGACACAATTGCACTGAAGCAGCAGTTCCTGGAATTCCAGACTGCAGGGTTCTAAAAGCTCTTCTTGATGTGATAACCACACACTTCTCCAGTAATGCTGGGGAGAAGTTGCAGAATGCAGAAGAGGGGAGAGGGAAACCACAAGAATAGAATGTCTGTGGTCTGTTTTTAGCTGATAAATCTAATGGTGCCTTTTAGCCAAGTCCACTCGTAAGAGCATCTGTGATTAGAGCAGTAAATGGACAGGAAGGAGGAGGAGAGAGGATGCTGTCCTACAGAAGGAGAATTCCTGGTGGCATTACTGGATCTGTGTGGCCAGTTCTGATGCCGCTGCTTTTGATTCCAGATTGTGGACAAAAAGCAGAAGAAGATGGAGCAGTTATCCTTGCAAGTCAAGGTGAGAGGTGATGGGGAGGGACCCAGGACTTGAGAATATGCTGTGAAATGAGTTAGACTTAACTGTGTTCCCATGTTCTGTTCCAGAACCTGGAAGAACAGGTGGCCCAGGAAGAGGGGACAAGCCAAGCTCTGAAAGAAGAGGCGATGAGAAGGGAAAATGCTCTGCAGCAGCTCCGGGCTGCTGTGAAAGAGGTCAGGGGATGTTTGGAGTGCCTGAGCAGCACTGTATGAACAATGGATTGTCTTTTAGCAAGGCCCTGAATTCAGTCAGCAGCTCAATCTCTCCTGTTTCCTGCTAGTCAGTTGTCCTGTCAGGGCTGTGAAAGGAGCTATGGCCTGCTGGAAAGCAGGAGAAAGCAGCTTGTGCCTCGGGAACTTCATGGGGATGGGGTGGAGGAGGCCGAGCTTGCCAGCTGAGGGCAGCAGAACAGGAGTCCAAGCACAGCCTTGGCTGAAGGGCCGGGCAGAGCCCAAGCACAGCGGCAGCCCTCGAGGCGAGGGATGGCCAGTGCTGGGCTGCACAACCTCCTGGAAGCTTTTGTTGCACATGGACAGTGCAGTTTCACGGGGCAATTCCCGTTTGATCCAGTCCCCGTGTGGGAGTGACATTCGCTCCTCCGGCCACAGCCTGGAGGGCTGGATGCAAACCAGCTCCTGCCCTCAGTGCTCCACCACGGAGCAGTTGCAGTGAGTGTGGCAGTGGTGCCCCGAGTGCCCACTGACGTGCCGTGTCCGTGTGTCCAGCTGTCCGTGCAGAACCAGGACCTGATCGAGAAGAACCTGACGCTGCAGGAGCGGCTCCGGCAGGCCCAGCTGACGGCCCAGGCCCTGCCTGCTGACACAGCCCGCCTGGCCCAGGAGCTGCACAGGGAGCTGGCCAGCTGCCTGCAGGATTTACAGTCTGTCTACAGCATTGTCACCCAGAGGGCTCAGGGCAAGGACCCCAACCTCTCTCTGCTCCTGGGCATTCACTGTAAGTACAGAGCGATGGCAGGACAAACCCTTCCACTCCTGTGCTGTGGCAGAATCAAGTGACTCACTCAGAGCATGGAAAGTTCTCTTTCTGGGCTTCTGAACGCTCTTTCTGTGGTTGGCTTGCTTCAAAGGTGCATGTAGTAATAACTGAATGTTAAGTAGAACCTCTTTTGCAAGTGTGAGTTGGTTTTTCTGGCTGACTTGCAAATGTTTATGATCCTTGGTGAGAACTGCATGTGAGGAAACTCCCTTCTCTGACCCCACAGCTGTGCAGTACCCTGTGAAGGAGAAGGATGATTTGCTGAGCCCTGATGGACTGGCCAAGAAACTGGTGGAGGTAAAACAGCTTCACAAAGAGGTGGAGGACTTGAGGACTGCAATATCTGACAGATACGCTCAGGACATGGGAGACAACTGCATCACCCAGTAAAGAACACTCCCAAAGTAAGACAGGAAATGAAGACTTGAAACTCTCAGGAGTCTTGTGCTTCTACAACACTAAACTTATTCAGCACTTTACCATCCCTCTGCTCGGGTACAGGATGTGTGACTTATCTGATCTGTGAGGAATCAGGGGGTTTGTTGCCAGAAATGTTCAGCTGCTGACTGGCTAACTGGGATAATTCAGGGCTTCGGTGTCAGGCTTTGCAGTAGCTTTGATCTCGTGGAATGTGTTTTATGCTGTGTTTGCTGGAGCTGGTGTGGTCTCTGATGCTGGGAGATGAATTCTGACTTGCCTTCCAGGCATGTCAAATGCTGAACATGCAACTGTGACAGTTAAAATCATGGCTAAAAGGAAATGTACGCCCTGGTCTTGCTGATAAACCTCCCTGTGCAGGTCCTGTGGGACCAGTGGGACCAGAGGATTATCAGAGTGTTTGTGGGATACCTGGATTCCACGGGCAGGCAGGTGTGCCACTTACACTGCTGGCATTTACATCGAGGTGCTGCTGCCTTGGATTGATGGAGCAGGACCTGCTCTCCTCAGGTAAATGCAACCAGTGTCTTTCAGTAGCCAGCATGAGTTGAGGAATAAAGCAACACTAAAAGACTCTGGAAACGCTCCCCCTGGGCACTGTTACCCCAAGAAGCCTTAAGCCTTTTGTCCCCCTGAAATAGCACTGGGAGTGGGTGTGATTCAGACTGCAGAGGAAGTGGATTGATGCTGAAGTGCCTTAATGAGCTGGAAGAACCCTCTGCTCCCACACTGCTCCGTGCCTAATGCCCCCACTGGCAGGTGAGGAGCTGCTCTTCCTTCTCACAGCCTTTTTAGAGCCATCACAAACAATCCTGGAGAGCCCCAAGTGTCTGTGGCCCCTGCCAGAGCTTCCAAGAGCCTCTGTGCCCCTGGGGACACACCTCTGCTTTACTGGGAGAAAGCCATACTGGTCCCAATGTGGAGGGGGTGGCACAGGGAGCTCTTCCTGCAAGGCAGTGGCCACTTGGGCTTTGTCATAGCCCTGTCCCTCCTTCCCTGCTCCTCTGCAAGTCATGGGATTTCTAAATAAATCATTGTGGGATCAGTTTCACTGTACCACAACCCTCCTTAACCCCAGTGGCAGCTTTACAGTACCGAGTCCGAGGGTGGGACTTCGGTTTTCAGCTTGAGTTAAGAGCAAGATGCCAAGTTATGACAGGGAAGAATCCTGCTGACACTTGTGTTGTTTGGCTGCTCTTGGATGACGTTGGGGCTGCGAGCCCTGGGTTTGGCAGAAATACTTTTGTTATTCCTTTGTGTTAAATTTTAAGACCAAATCTGTTCTGTTCTCGGTGTTTGGCCACCATGGGTGATGGTGGCAAGGAATTGGTTGGTTTGTCCCGCGTGGGGAGCAGGCAGCAGCGTGTGCCTGGCAGTGTCTGTGTGTCTGTCCTGCTCTCCCTGGCTGTTCTGTTCCTGGCTGTGTCTGTCCCCAGGCTGCTGGTGCCGTGTACTGAGCAAAACACATTTCCAGGGCTATTTCTGAAGCTGTTTGTCCTGACTGCCGGGAGCTCTGCTGGCTCCTGCAGGTTCTTAGGGGTTTGGGCACCATCTCCTTCTCCCCTTTGCTTTGGGGGTGCAAGATCTCATTCCCGTGTGCTGTGAGGGGACAGGTTTGCCCTCTGCTCCTGCAGAGGTGATTCTGCGATGAGATTATTGTGGCTGAAACCACCTCAGCTGCTGCCTGGCTCTGTCCCAGCAGCTGGGCTGCCCAAATCCTGTGTTCCCCTCCCTGGGGGCACGTCCCCTCCTCATCCTCCTGCACAGCTGAGCCCCTCTGGCCAGGAGGGTGATCCCATGTGCTGTTTGCTGCTGGTGCAGGGGAAATCTCGGGCTCTTTGTTACAGAACACCCCAGGCCAGGGGGACAGGACAGCGTTCCCTCCCTGTCCCCCCTTCCTCGTGCCACTCACGTCCTCCCCCGGTCCCCCGTGTTGGGCCCGGTCCCGCTGGGCTCAGTGTCTTTGTACCAGCCTCCGTCTCACCGCTTGTTTGTATCGAGTATTTGGAGTATCAAATAAAGCTGCTCTGACCCACTCGTGCGAGGCCGTCCTGGGTGGGGAGAGAAGCGCTCCGGGGCCGATGCCGGTGGCTCCCCCGTGCCCGGCAGGGCCGGTTACTGGCTGCCCGGTGGGAGCGGTGCCGGTGCGGGTACCGGTGCCGGTGGCTGCCCGGTGCTGTCGGGGCGGTGTCCCGGGGCCGAGGCCGCATGCCCGGGCCCGCCGGTCCCATTGGCCCCCGCAGTCACATGCCGGGCGGTGCCGGGGCTCCCGCTCCTCCTCCATCCCTCCGTCCCTCCCTCCCGCCGAGCCCCGCCGAGCCGAGCTTCCCCTCCCTCCCTCCCTCCGCCGGGCTGAGCGCTGGGAGCGGCCGCGATCGCACCATGAGCACCCTCAAGGTCTACAGCACCTCGGTGACCGGCTCCCGGGAGGTGAGCGGCGGCGGGGCCCGGGCTGCGGCGGGCAGGGCTGGGGGCACCGGGGCCCCTCTTCCCGGGGGTGGGCGTCTCTCTTCTGTGCAGCAGCGAAGCCCCCCTCCCCCGCCCCATCCTCGGTGTCCCCTCCCCTGCTCGCGTCCCCATCTTTCCCCGAACCCACCCCTTCGTGCTGGGTGTCCCCCCGCGCGGGCGGGGTCCGTACCGTGGGCACTGTGCTGAGCCTGGCTGGCACGCTGGGTGTGTGCCCACCCTTGGGGCTCCTCTCCATCTCCCCATAACCTGCCTTTCCCACCCGGGTTCCAGATCAAATCTCAACAGAGCGAAGTAACCCGAATCCTTGATGGGAAGAACATCAAGTACGAGCTGGTGGATATCTCCCAGGACAACGCTCTCCGGGAGGAGATGAGGGCAAAGGCAGGCAACCCCAAAGCCATCCCACCCCAGATCGTCAACGGAGACCAGTACTGCGGGGTGAGGCTCGTGCTCTGCACCCAGGGGGTTGGGTGGTGGGCGATGTCCTGTCCCTTGGGTTTGCTCAAATGTTCAAGACGCCTTGTAAGTTATTTCTCGTGAGCTGCAGGGACCAGGTGCTGCCAGGGTCCACGGCCGTTTGGCTTGGGAAAAAGGGGACCCGGGCAGGGGGCTCTGGGTGGCAGTGGGGCTGTGCCCGCTTTGCCCTGTCATCCTTGGCACAAGTAGCTGGTGCCAGCGCTGTGAACCACTGCGGGCTCAGGGACCCTCCTGCCTGTGGGCGACTGTGTGGCGTTTCCCTGCAGGATTACGAGCTCTTTGTGGAAGCAGTGGAGCAAAACACTCTGCAGGAGTTCCTGAAGTTGGCCTGAGCCCTGCTTACCCTCCCATCCTGGACTCTACCTGCATTCCTGAGCGCCCTCATCTCCGACCACCTTCACCTCCGGGTTGTCAGCGCTGTCCTGGCACCGCACTTGTATCCCAGCACAGGGAAAAACCCATGACCAAAACTCCTCATTGCAGCTGCCTCCGACTCCCTCCTGCCGAACCCCGAATCATCTCAGAGGGATCCAAAGAAAGTGTGACGCTCGCTGTGCTTGGCCTGTGGGCAGAGCTGGGCCTGGCTCACGGCAGCTTCCAGTGCCTCTGTAAACAGCAAAGCCTCCGGGGCCGTGCGAGGTGCACCCGGCCCTCAGCCCCCTCCTGTGCCTCGGGAGGGAAGGGCTTAGGGCTGCACGGTACCTCCCGTGTCTCCCAGTTGCTGTTAAAATTGTAAATTCTGCTGCCTCACTTCCTTTTTTTTCCCCTTTTTCTCCCTTCTTCATCTCAACTGCAGAGATTATGGCAACTAAGTAAAGTTGGGTGGGGTTTTTTTGTTTGTCTTAATTTAATGCAAAAATACTGCACAGAATTGGGGGTCTGAGTGCCCACCACAGTGGAGCTGGGGGCAAAGGCTGCCTGGGGGATGGATGGGGCTGGAAGTGGGATCTGTGTTGGTCTGGCCACCCTCCGCCCTGACCAGGGCTCCCTTGTGAGCATTAATGGCTCAGGGCTGCCTCAGAACAGCTGATGCTCCAGCTGTCCAATCTTTCCTCTTTGAGTTGGCTTTTTTGCAATCCTGGACCAAGTGCATTTTGTTTTCCTGCCAAAAAGCAAGTTTATAACCAGTGTTGTCTTCCGAGATGCTATTAAATGTTACTGTACCTTTCACATTGCTACTCTTGCATTTCTTTTAAATTCGGTTTTATTTTGGCTACAGGTTAAACATCACCCTACCTAAGGATCGTGAGTCATTTCCAGCTGAGAGAAGCTGAGTGGGTTGTACGTGCTGTTGCAGCCTGACACAAAGATCTTAGCACCTTAGATTGCTGCTGCTAATCAAAGGCTCACAGGACGTGTCTGAATGTCCTACGGCGCAGTAGTGACAGGTACCAGAGCATTCCTCTCCTCTGCGTGGTGACAGTGGCAGCCCGGGGCAGGGACAGCCTCAGCCAGACATGGGAGTGAAAAACAAACCCCTGGCACAAAGATTGACTAGACCAGGATACAGAGGGGCAGGGACAACAGCTGCTCCTGAATCTGCTACAGGTGGAAAAAGGAGGAAGCTGAGGGAGAGCTGTGTGGGTTGAGTCACTGCTCATGGGGAGCTGAGGAAGCAGCTGGTTTGCTTCCTGTGTTTGAGTTGTGCAGCTCAGAGGGGTCTGGGAAGAGCTCTGGGCACCGTGAGCTTTCACAGCAACTGTGCGTTTGAAATCTACAGGAAGCGGAAATTGCAGCTGAAATAAAGGGTTTTATTGGGAGCCTTTAATGAGGGCTGGGTCTCTGCAAAGAGGGAACCTGCCAGAAGGCCCTGCCTCGCATGAGTGGGAGTGTTGTCAGCTGGGAGTCAAGTGAGAGCTTGTCACAGCTGGAATGGGAAGAATGTGCTGGGGAGAGGGAAAGGGAAAAGTGCAGCCCCAGCCCACGGGAGAGGGAGGAAGATGCTTTATTCAGGGTCCGGCAGAGACGCCGCGGAGGGATTATGCTCTTCTCCAATGACACGGTGTCCTGTTGCAGCATCCAGCGCCGGCAGCGGGAGGGAGGAGGGCGGGTACCTCCAGGCAGGCTGGAGCCTGGGCCCCGCTGCAGCTGGGGGCTGTCCAAGGGAAGGAGCTGTGCACGTACAGGAAGCCCAGTAGCAGGATCTCCCGGCTGAGTCGAGTCTGGCTCAGCCCCAGCACTGCAATGGCTCAAGGCCTTCAGGTTTAGCTTCAGCAGAGACCACAGAGCTGAGCCTGTTTGTCCCCTGGTGTCAGTGCAGGTGAAGTCTGTCAGGAGCAGCTGTGTGTGGAAAGCAAACTGCCCCGGCTGTATGTCCATCCTGCTGCTCCAGAGTCCCTGAGCCCAGCTAAGCAACTGCCCAGTGCCAGGGTGAAGCTGGCAGGCTCCCCTGGGCAGGGGTCAGCCTGTGTAACCCTCACAGAGATGAGGAGCCAGGCCAGGAGCCCAGGCGTGAGCTGGTGGAAGCATCCCTGTGCTGGGACCCGCCTGTTTTGGGGAACAGCAGCCACTGTGAGGCAGCAGGACTGGGCCTGGCCCCCTCTGCCAAAGGGAGCGGCTGAAGGGCTGCTCTGCACTCTTCTCCATCCCAGGTAATGGCACAGTGAAACTAAATCTGGAAAGGAAACCTCTCCCTATTTCCCAGCCAGGGCAGGTTGGGTGACGGTGAGAGGCAGCTCCCTCCCTGTGCAGAGCTCGGGGCGAGGAGCTCTCACCCTGTCTGCAGCCCCGTCCCCTCCTGTTGGGAGGGGTCTCTCCTCCGCAGCAGCAGGGAGGCACTGGGGACCAGCCCACATTCCTGCAGGCTCCTGGAGTTGTCTGTGTACACCCTCTGGGGAAAGGTGCTGATGATCTCATACGAGTCCGAGTTTCCACCCCTAGGAAAGAACAGCACAATCTTTCCTACTCACGGGATCCCCCAAGGTTTTGCTGAGATGCTTTGACCGATCCAGCTGTGGTTATGCAAGAGCAGAAAAAAGGGCTTCCAGCCCAAACTGCAGCCAGCCAGGCACGGAGCAGCCTGTCCAGCTGCACAGCTGCAGTGGGAAGGAAGGAGGCTCGTGCATCCCACCAGCACTGAGCTCATCCTGGGCTCGCACCAAGGCCAGGGCCATGGCCTGCAGCAGGAGTGGGAAGAGGGGAGAGCAAAGGGGGCCCTCAGCCATCTGGAACTGTCCCCAACAGGCTGAGTGAGCCCTTGGGCAGCATTAAATGTGCTGGGACATAGAGCTGGCTGAGCCAAGCAAAGGCTGCAGCTCAGCTTCCAGCACCTTGGGAATGGTGGCACAAGTTGGGTGAGTGCTGGAAGGAGGTAAAGGCAGCGATGGGCCTGGATCTGGTGGCAGTTTGGGAGGACAGAAGAAGTTTATCTCTGCTGCTGTGTGGCAAAGGTGGGTATGAAATGCTCTGAGCTTCTCAGAACCCTGGCACTGCTGCCTGGAGAGTGTCAGTGGGCAGAGGGCTGGGGCTGTGACCCAGCTCAGGCCGATGTTTGAAGCCCCAGGACCTCAAGAACCCTTTCCTGGGGCCCTACAGAGCCAGGCAAGGAGGGGAGGGAGTCCTGGACTACCTGATGTGGGCGAGGTGCTGACGCAGGTCCCCGATGGTGTCTGTGAGCAGCATCTTCACCTCGTACGTCTGCTCCCCGCTCTCGGATCTGATGCGCAGAGTGCAGAAATCAGGGCCAGGAGCTTTAGCCCCCTCAGCTGGCTTCACCCTGGGGACCACAAAACCCTGTCAGCCCAGGAGTGAGCTCCACTCAATGGGCAGAGCCTCTGTGACAGGAGGAGTTTCATGTTTGGGAATGTCCTTGAGGTCAACGAGGCCCTGTCTGACCATGAGCAACCAGACCAACCCACTGCCCAAACTGCTGCTTTACTTTCTCAGCCTGAAGATGCCTTGAAGAGGGTTGTGGACCTTTTTTAGCTTTCTCATTTTAAACCAGTGCTGCCTGGTAAGTACTTTGCCCTACTTCTTTGGTTAAAAATAATCTGCTTGGGGTTTTTTTCATTAGTTATTTGGGTCTTGCCTTGCCAGAGACTGAGTGGAAAAGTGCTATTAGTGAGACCTCCCACCTGGGCATGAGATTCTCCCATTTAATATGACTGCAAAAAGCTCCTTCAATGGTTTTAAACTCTTAGGCCTTGGCTTGCTGTCGGAAAAACTTTCACATAAACTGTGACATTTTGAACAACAGAAGCTTTTTGTTAGAGATGTAAAATATGGCATGTTTGCCATGAAAAATTCAGTGGTTTTCCCAAAAGACCAAACTTGGCCTTTTTTCTAACTATTTCTAAGGTCTAAAAGGGGAAAGTCCATTTACCTCCTCAACTGAACCCCCTGAACTAAACCTGCAGTGATGAAACAGGAGGAAGAGGAGATCCTGACAGGGCAGGGGCGGGGGGCTGTACCTGTATCTCTCCAGGGCAGCCAGCCCAGGTGTTTCCACCAGGATTTCTTTGCTGCTCCGCTGCCCATCAGAGCCCTGCAACCAAAGCAGGTGAGTGTCAGCACTGCAGGGAGAGCAGCCAGTGCCGGCACAGCCCCAAGGCAGGTGCCAAGTGCCACGTGTGCTCTGGTGGAGCTTCTCTGGAAGGTTACACAGAGCTGGGAGAGGCCCAAGGTGGGGATGCTGGTGCTGTGCAGGGAGCTGAGTCCAGGGAATCGCCGCTGGTCTCCTCCTGGGGGGGTCTGGGGAGGTCACTGGTACCTGTGGCACTGCTCCAGCCACGCCTCGGGCACTGCCCACTCTCCCTCTGTGCTTCAGGGGCTTGGAAAGCTCGTTGGGAAACTGCTCCAAGGAGGCTTTGGGACCTGCCAGAGCAGAGGGGAGATATGTCCGTGTGTGACCTTTGTGACAAACATTTTGCTCCCAGAAGAGGCTGATTTGGTGAAAGGAGAGGGCGCAGCAGCCGACAGGGAGAGCTCTCAGCACCCCATCGAGGCCGAGAGCGGCTCTCGGGTTCCTCCCTTGAAGCTGTCCCACTTTCTGCCCCACTGATGGTTTGATTGTCAACATCAACAGTGAGAACAGAGCAGCCTGTTCAGTGCACAGCTGGGATGCACAGCAGGCAGGCAGCTCTGCTGTGAAAAACTGGGACTATCACCATTTTTACAGACTTGGACGTTTTTCACCTTGCGAGGGTGTATTTGTAGGCGTCCATTCCATTCTGCTGGGACAATTATTTTTTTACTGCTTGGTTAAAGGGAATATTTAGCTTTAGCCTTGAGGTGACTGAGCACAGTTGAATGTAACCAGGCAGCTGTTTCTTATGGGTGATACACATGGTGGGTTATTTAGTGAGGCACCCACAAACCCACTGATTTCTGTCTCTCTGTTTGACTTTCCAGCCCCGTCAGATATTGCTTACTCAGACTGCGAGTGTCTAGGAGCAAAATGAGGAATCTGTGGCCTTTGATGTCCCATATTCTTTTGTGAAAGTCTGAAGGGAAACTGTCCCATTTTTCAGTACAGTTACGGTTCATTTGGCTTGAAGATATCTACATTTTTGGAATGAGCTTGTAGGAGAAAGGAGCGGTGTTTGCCAGCAACTCTCCCAGGCCTGCAGGGCTCCCTCAGCATCCTTTGATGTGGTGAAGGTGGAAGGAGCTTGGCCTTTCAGAAAGGCACAGGGCAGATGTGTTTGGAAACCTGCTGAATTTCTATTCTTTTATTACCTCTCATGTCTCATCCTTTAGGAGGATTAGTGCTGAGAGGACCCTGTGTGTGCTGCTGCTGGCTTCCAGCTCCTGAGGCAGCACCAGGCCCTGACCCAGAAGTGTTGCTTTCCTTGCTGAGACCCTCGCATTCCCCTCCTACCACCTGCACTGCCCTGGTAAGGTTTAAAAATCCTCCTCCTCAAGCATGAGCTGCGTTTTTGAGGCAGGTTTTGGATTTTACCTGGGATCTCGGAGGTTTCCTGCACTTTGTTGGATTCTGAAGTACCGACCATCTGGCCAAGGCCAGGAAAACTCCCTGGAAGGTCTTGCTTCTGAAAGACCACGTTCCTCCTGTCAGTGACCTATAAGCAAATCTGACTGTTGCACAATCTCCTCTTGCTGCATCAGAGCCCAATTAACCACAGTAATGACAACCAGCAGTTGTAAGCCCCAAATGAAACCAATGATGCAGAGGTTATAGGGAACCTCAGTCCCCAGAGCTTTGCACAATCCCCCTTCCTTTCTAACTTCCACAGCTCCCAGCTTGCTCCAGCTGGCCTGACCTTGTCCTGTTCCTGCAGCTGTGTCCTGGTTTCTTTGTGGCAGAGGGAAGGTCCAGCCTCTGGTTGTGCCTGCTGACGTTTCAGGTGCACTCCAAGACCTACATTTGAATCCCCTGAGGCTCTCTGCCCGCAAATGTGGCTTTGGCTCTTTGCTATTTCTGCGAAATCAAAAACTGGGGCCCAAGAGAACCTCAGGTGGCCAAATCCACTTAAACTGTGGCAAAATAAACTCTCATGACATGCTCTTTGAAAGCTACTTGTTCAATCTCAGTTTAAAAGCTTTTCCAGGGGAACTATTTGAGGACTTTTTTTCCCCTCCTTTTCGTGACACAGCTCTTAATTTCCTGCATGTGCTGCTTCTCTTACAGAGCCTGCTGTGCTCTTAGAAGCCTTGTTTCAAGCCAGGTTCACTGAGACACAGAAACCTTTGAACCTTGATGCTGAAACACTTCCTGTAACGGCTGCTGCAGGTGCCCTCCCTGCCTCCCTTTTCCCCAGACACACCTGCACAGCACCACAAACTTCAGCCTCCCCTTGCTGTGGGCACCATCCAGCAGATTGATGAAAGGAAAACCTGAGCTGTCTTGGGAAGCAAGAGAGCAATTTCTCCCCCAAAGCTGCGTGTGGCACTGACCTGCAAGGGGACGCCGTCGGGGTAGCGTGGCTGCAGCTCTGAGGGGAAATAACCATCCATGATGTCCTGCAGGCATTGCTGAAACAAGAGCAGAGCTCGTGGTCACACCTCAGACTTTCTGTTTCGCTCAGGACTGATCTTTCTGCTGGGATGCTCCCGTTTGTGGTGTTGTGACCATGCAGAAAGGTCTGCATCAAAGGCACAGAATCTCCGTCTCTAAAAATTACTGCACACAGACACACGAGGCTTTAAAGGCACTGTGGGGATGCAGGTGTGGAGCTGGGCTCCTTTTTAGGACTGAGATGAGCTCAGAAGCCCTATCCCCGTTCCTGGGGCTTAGTGAGTGCTGGCAGGATGACTCTGATTCCTCTCCAGCCCTTCCCATACCTGTGTGGAGGGACGCTGGTAGGGCCGGAAGGCTCCACTGCCCACGACGATCCCATTTCGGTACAGGGTGAGAGGGAGGGGCTCTGGCCGCCTCAGCCGAGCCCCCCGGGGCGTGTGCTCAATCTGAGAAATGCCCTCTCCGACCAGCGAGTTCAAATCCTTAATGTTCTCCAAGATTAAATCGAAATCAATCTGGTGTTCGCAAACAACGGCCTCACCTGTGGCAGAGGGATCAGAGTTACAGGGGAAGGGGTGGTGGCCGAGCAGATTTGTCTGTATCAATCTGAGGTGTGTTGGAGCCCTGACATTTCTGTGCTTTGCCTTTCACACATTTGCAGAATGCAGTGCGGGCTTTTGCTGTGGCACAGCTCTGCCAGGTCCACACGGGCGTGTGCCAAACCACAGGGGCAGGGCGGAGGATGCAGTGCCGCGGCTGCAAGCTCGGAGCAGGGGCGGCTCGTGGAGCCCACGCTGGGCTCCTGGGCTTGTTTATCCTCTCAGAAGTGTTGCGCTGTCCTTGTGCCGTGCATGACGAGGAACTGCACGAGTTGGATTAACCAGATTGGATCAATGGATCAGGGCACAGGTGCTGAAGTGGTGCCAGGGTAAACAGAGGCAGCTGCCTGCACCAGGGCAGGGACTCTGCAAGGATGTTTGTCTAGGTGTTTGAGGGTGGCAGGGTGAAGCAGTAAAAGGGTTGTGACAGGGCAGAGGAATGAAGTCAGAAGAGGAAACGAGAGAGAAAAGATCTAAGTTGAGTTAAAGTCCTTGGTTGTTCTCCTTTTTTTAAGAGTTGCTAAAGGACAATGTAGAAATACCCTTGAAAAAGGTCAGTGAGCTGAAACCAAAACTGTTTCTGCTGATCTCCCTGTGTCTCCCCTCCTGCATCTAAGGGAAGGTCTAGTCTAATATTTGCATGGTGGTGAGGAAGCAGCATTGGCTCTACAGCCCAAATAATTTCCTTTTTTTTTCCTCTGTTTCCACTCCCTGGGGAGCCACTGCCAAACCTGCCTGGACCCCAGACAGCAGAGTCAGGTCTCAATTAAAGCCCTCACGTGGTGGCTGGGAGGAAAGGCAAACAATACTCCCTGATGGAGCCAGACTGTGGGTAAGCTACTACAGCTCCTGTGCACACAAAGCACCTGATTCCGTTTTCCACCCACTCTATGTCAATGTCATTAGAGCAGCCAAGCCTCAAATGTGCAGGGTTTGTGAATTCTGTGGGAAACAGCTGCTGTGAGGTCTCCTCCTGGAGGGCTGAGCCATCAGGTTCTCTCCTCTTTGCCCAAGAAGGGCGTTCAACATACAGGTATATAAAATTAAACCTTCTGCTGAGCTCCTGTTGGATTGCTCCACGTCTGTGTCCCTGGGATGGATTGATATGAAGATCTTGGCACAGGATCTCAAATTCTGAAGTCCCAAATCCTGAGGTTTTGGTGCTTATCTACTCTCCCTTCTCTGAGCATGCAGTGAGAGCTGGGATAGCAGCTTCAGCCAAGAGTGCAGGTGCTTTACCCGGCTTCCAGAGGTTCCTTGCTGGCAGCTCCTCTTCATCCTGGAGTGATTCTGTGTCTTCCAGCTGGTCCCGTGTCTCTCCAACCCAAATCAGACCATAGTCATTCAGGAACCGCTGGAAGAGGAAAGTCAGGCCAGTGTTGGTACCAGAGCTTCAGAAAACTGGAAATGGGAGCCTAAGAGGGGTCAGTTGTGGCTGTGAGAGGCAGAGAGGGAGGTGGAAGAGGTTTGTCCTGGGGCTCCTTGGCCCTGGCAGACAGACAGACTCTCTGACAGGGCAGTGACAGCAGCTCTGTCAGTAGCAGGAAAAAGGGAGGAGGAAAGATTTGTAGTGACAGAGGAACCTCCCAAAACTGCAGGAGCTGAGCATCTCCACAGCCCTGGAAATTGGAATGAAGCTTGCAGGAGGCACAGATGTCTGTGTGTCAAAAACCTCCACCTGCCCTTTTGCTCTCATCCAACCTGCTCCTTATTCCCAGAGGTGAAGGGTTGTGATGATCAAAGGGGCAGCTTGAAAAAGGCCAAACTGGGACTGCAGTGATCTCAAACCAAAGCAGCAGCTGGCTCAGGGCACGTAGAGCAGGTGCCTCACCTCCATCTCCCAGACCTGGCTCTGCAGCTGAAGACACCTCATTTCCAGTTCTTCTGTGGTGGGGGAGCCAGGAGCATCTGTAAGAGAAGACCTGATGTTTCTATGTAGCTCCTCAAAGAAGGGCTGTGCTCAGTGAACTCAAACCCATGGGATGCAGGGGCTGAAGGTGACAATTCACCCTGCAGTGGTTTGGCAACAATGCTGGCAGACTAAAAGATAGTTGTGAACGACCCTGGGGAAGTTGTGTGCTGGGGGAGCTGATGTGAGTGGTGCTGCTGGCAATCAGACAGTGGAAATCGCTTGGCTCCCTCTGTCTCAAGGAGCCCAAAATGAGCAGGTGTCCACTAAAGCTGGATCCTGAGATGTTGGCTGGGTGGCAGCACAACGCTCGAGGAGGTACAAACCACATGTTTGTGGTTTGACAGACACAGTTTGTTTTGTGCTCAGGAAACGGAGAACTCACCCCAGCTCAGCACAGACAAGGCAGTTCAGCCACTGTAGGAAACGTGTGTGGGCTCCAGCTGGGGCTGGAAAGCTGCTGGATTCCAGGGAACTGGAGAGGGGAAAAGACCTTCAGTGACTCACTGGAAGCTGGGTTCAATTTAGAGTTAGGCTGGACCTGGAATCCTGTGGGAGACTCCAAGTAGGTTTTTGGTTTCTCTCAGCTGCTTTCCTGCCTGTTTGAACTCTGCAGTATTTACTGCTCTTCGGTTTTCTGACCATCCTTGGGTGTCTGTGGTTGGCTTTACACTCATGGAAACTTAGAACCCCATAGAAAATAGGTCAGGAAATGATGTTTTGCACCACACCAGAGGAACAGATACAAGTCAAAGTGCAGATCTGCTTCGGGAAATGGTCCCTGTGTGTAGCTGCGACCTCTCACCAAGGAGGCCTCTGGGTTTCGGAGCCGAGGACAGCTCAGAGAGGTCTCCAAGCCTGCTCTGTTGCCCTGCCCAGAGCTCTGGAGCTCTCGCAGAAGTGCCAAAGGTGAACGATTTTTACCTTCTCCTTTCTGAAGAGTCTTTATCTCCTCCTCGAGTTCAGCAATCCTCCGGTCCTTCAGGGGCAGAACAAATAATGAGGGTCAGCTCCTGGGCCTCAGCACCTCCAGGCACAGTTTGCACAATTAGTCCTGGCTGGGGCAATTAGCGAGGCTAGTACAGGTCCTCTCACCCCACCCAGAGACAGGCTAAAGGGTCACCAGGGCTGAATCACCTCACAAATACCTTAATTAGACCCAAATGAGGGGTGGAATAAATAGAGAGCTCCAGGAATAGGTGACCCATCTCCCAGTCCTGCTCAGACCTGTAGGGAGGGGCTGATGTAGAAACTAAACCAGCATCTCTGCAGCCACTTCTTAAAAAAAAAAACAACCCTAAACAAAAAAAAGGTATTTATTTTGGGCTTTTAAAGGGTATTTATTCTATTCAGTGATGCAGAGAGGGCTGCTCCAGGATGACTCTGCTGTGTGAGCAGCCGATGTTTCAGAAAACAAAAGAGGGAATGCACCACCACAGGAGGCAAAAAAAAAAAAAAAGAAGCTAAAGAGGTGCTGCTCTGAGTGCCAGGGTGCTGAGAGCCACTGCTGCAAGAAGTCACAGCAAGGACTGTCCCCTCTGCCACCCCAAGGCCTGATCCCACGGCTCTATTGCTTTGTAAAGGGCTGGTTTTGGTAATTAACAGCAGGCCACAGATGAACTTCGGAGCCCACACGAGGTCTGAGAGGTGGGACTCCCGTGCCAGGACACAGAGCAGGCTCAGCGAGAGGCTGACTTTTACCTTCAGCCGCATTTCTTGTGCCTGTTTCTCTATTTTCTGTTCCAACAGAGAGATTTTTTCCATCAGAGAGGACGTGAGCTCCGTGTCAGCGTGAGCTGCACCTGAAAGCACAAAGAGCTGTGAGCAGGACTGGGGTGCACAGGGGACCCCACACCAGAATTCCTGCTCTGCCACAGCAAGGAGGACTTTTTGGGTAGAAACTCCTTGGCTCCTGGTGTCACCAACTCGTTGTGTGCGTGAGAGGGCAGCCACAGGAACGGGTCTGGCCCAGAAACCCCTCATCACTAAGGGACTTTACCCTCCATATTCTTTTCCGGTGTTGTCCCCTCAAGCAGGAGTGGAGGGAGCCTTGCAGGGATTCCTTGTCCTAGGAGACAGCCTGGCATCCTCTGAGAAAGGAGGAAAACAGGTCAGTGTTTGCACACAACTTCTCCAAAAGCAGGTAAAGAAATATCACGGTTGTGCTGAGGGAAAGAGAGGGCAGGGGAGAGCAGGTGGTCCCTCAATCCCGTCAGCATTCCCAAATTTCTGAGCATGTGTGGGTGCTCCTCAGGAGTCAGGACCATGGGAAGGTACAATCCCAGCAGCTGGACGAGTGAGCACGAAGTGGAGCTTGCAGAAAGAGCCCGTGACACTTGCACAGAGAGGAAGAAAGTGGTAAAATCAAGTCGTTTTAATGAAAAAAAAAGCACAGTGCTCTGCAATTAACAGAAGCAGCAAACTTCACCGGGACCGAAATGGGAGGTTTTGTTCTGAAATTGAGTGGGGAGGATGTGACCTTAAAGGGAACTGTAAAAATAGACGGTGTTCTAGGGCTGGTTGAGGATGTGGAAATGTCTTGTTACTTATCTGGTTTTGGACAATTGTAGGGGAGAGAGAGCTACATCTATTGTGTAGAAGGGTAAGAACAGTGAAGGTAATGACCTGGGACAGCTCTGCCCTTTGAGGAAAAATAAGACGGGATAACACACGAAATAAAGCACAGCTTCATTAACTTGGGGTGCGTTTGCTTGGGTGGATTAACCTTCTAAACAGAATTGAAAAAGCTGTCCAAAAAACCCCAAACCGTACATTTTTGTGGTCAGCCCATCCTCCCGGTCCATACAGCCTTGTTTTCCGGGCAGAATGTCTGTTTGAGGGACGGAGGGCAAAAAGGGGCTCAAAACAACGGGGAGAACCCGGGGGCTGGTGAAGGGGGAGGGGGGCCTGGCAGCTCTGGGGCACTCGGGGTGTGTTGGGGGGACCCTCTTGGGGGGATCCCCGGATCTGGGGAGGGGGTCCGAACCTGGGGGGGGCTCCCCGCCCTCCCCAAGCCCTCACTCACCCCCCCCGCCACCATCTTGTTTACGGGCGGTTGCCACGGCGACGCGGGGGGGGCCGTTGCGATTGGTCCGGCGCTGGTCACGTGATGGGCACGGTGGTGCCGGGAACTACAATTCCCAGCGTGCACCGCGGGCGCTGTCCCGGGACGGGGGACCGGGATGGGACCGGGACCGGGAGTGGGTCCCACGTTTCTCCTCAGCCGCCCTCCGCACGCCCTCTGCCTCCGCTCATACACACCCCGTAGCCTGCAGCTCCTCCCGATTCCCTCGCCCGCCTCCTCGCTGTTTTCTCACCTGGGCACTGCTCTTGGCCTCGCTGATGCCCTGAGCTCCACCCAGCGCTTCCCACTATCCCGAGAGCCTTCCCTGGGTGTCCCCCATCCCGCCTGCTGCCTCTGTGCTGCTCTCCAGGGAGCTCGGCCTCGCCAGCTGGGGATGAGCAGGACAGGATGATTATCCCCCCGGTTTTGCCTCCTTGGATGGGGCGTTCACAGAACCACAGACTGGTTTGGGCTCAGGGGACCCCAAAGCTCATCTCATTCCCACCCCCTGCCATGGCAGGGACACCTTCCGCTATCCCAGGTTGCTCCAAACCCTGGCCAACCTGGCCTTGGACACTTCCAGGGGTGTTGGCTGTGCTCGAGACACTTTCTGTTTCAACTTGCCCGAAGAGCAAAACCGAGCTAAATTTGGTGAAACTTTTCTGCAGAAAAAGCTCTGGGTGGAAGCTGACAGAGAGCTCACCGTGATGTGCTTCGCCAGCACAAACCCAGACAGCAGGTGTGTGTTCTCAGCCAGTGACTGTTCATTTCAAGCATCTCAAAATAACCAGATCCCTTTTGTTTCCTGCTGCTGCAGTTGAGCAGGTGAGGGAGCTCAGACATCCGCTGTGAGGAGATGGGGGAATTGTGAGGAATTCCACTGTGAGGAGATGGACTTGGGGGGCTAAAGGAAGCATTTCCCTGCTCTGCACCTGGATCTGTAACTGAAATCCCAAGGGACACCTTGGCTCCACCTGAAGTCGCAGGGAAAGAGGTTTGTTCCTTCCTACCTTGGCTGCAATTTGCAAACCCTCCCAGTGATCCAGGGAGGGTTTCAGCCGCTCTTAGTCCTTGGTGGGTGTGAGGACAGAGAGTCCCCAGGGGGAAGCAGAGCCTGAGGGATTTCAGCCTTTCCTTGAACGTTTTCTTTGGGCATGCTGTGTTGCTTCTTTTTACGTACTCGCAAAAAAATCCCCTCTCTAGTCCTTTTTACCTGTTTCTCCACTGCTTCCAGCCATGTTTATCATCCTGTGTTCACACCTTTACATCCTTCTATCTTATTTTGCCAGTTAGTCTTTAAGCTCTATTCGGCAACTCCAGCAGAATTGAAAATTTCTGTATTCTGTTATTTGTCACTGTCATGCCACAGAACAGGGAGCAGGAGCTGCTCTTGTGCCAGGGGATGTAGAGAAACACCTCCAGGGCCTGGAGATCCCCACACCACGCCTGGTACCTTTTCCCTCAGCACAGGCAGCAGATGCGACTTCCCCAAACCGCCCTGGGTGCCGCAGGCTTTTGGGGAAGGGAGGTGTGATTGGTGCGCCGGTGCCACTGCTGCACTTAAAGGCTCGGAGCAGATGAGGAAGCGTCACGGGAAGTGTCACGGCACCTGCAGAGCCCCGGCCATGCCACCCCTCCAGCGCGCCCGCCTGCTCCCGCTCCTCGCCCTGCTCGTGCTCTGCCTGGTAAGGACAGGGCCCTGTCCAGCCAGCTCTGCCCGTGGGAAGGGGAGGGCTCGGCCAGCGGGAGGATTCCTGCTTTCAGCTGAAAACCCCAGCGCTTGGTTTTCTCTTTGACTTTTAACTGCTGTGATCTTACCGAGAGCTTTGTGCTGTGGTCTGGGAGGTCTGAACGCTTCCATGTGGTGCTTTTTGAAAGCGTTTCTTTAGCTTAAGAGTGCCGCTCACATCTGTAACCCTCACGCTGAGCTCTCCAGACCATCTTCCAGCCTCTCCTTTGCCTGCTGGCCCCAGCCCGTGCCTGCACCGGGGATGCCGAGTGTGGCTGGCCGGAGGGGCTGGGTGGACACGCGTCTGTGGTTTCCTCTCACCTCTCCCCAGTGGATGATATTTTCCTTCCTGCTGGGGGGGCTCCCTGGGGGCTCAGTCCGAGAGCTGTGCTGAGGGATGTGCGGGCTCTCCTGCGTGGGGAGGGATGAACCCACCGGCACTTTTGGGGAGCACGATGCTCTTTGGGGCAGCTTTTGGGATGATTTTTTTTTTTCCCCTACCACATGCTGGTAACGGGGCCAGATCTGTCTGTGCTTATTTCACTCGTGAAGTTCCACACAGCCGTGACGTGCTGCTGGCTCCGCAGGGTGCATTTACACTTTGGGAATTCCCCCTCTGCAAACCAGCCAAAAAGGACAAGAGTGTGGCGAAAGAGCAGAGCAGAGTTTTGGGCTCCATTCCTGGTCCTTTCCCAGGGGTCCCTCCTCCCCCTGCCCCTCACTTCCAGCACGGGCATTTCCCACACCCCACCTCCTTCTGCTGCCTGTCACCTTCTCAGCACTTCCCCGCAGCAGCCGGAGGAGCAGAGACCGCTCCCTGGCTTCCACTTCCCCCCCAACTTCTGAAAGTCCCTGCTTAGAAGCAGGGTAGCGATTCCGGGAAGAGCTCACTTCCCTCCCTGCGCTGGGACAAGCCCAGAGCTACGAGTCTGGGTGTGCAGGGGAACCTGCCAGGGGCCAGGAGGCTGTCTGTCCTGCCAGGGGCCAGGAGGCTGTCTGTCCTGCCTGGGGCGGGGCAGTGTGGCCACTGCAGTGCCCCCGGCTCCTTTGGCCCCCGACTCCTTTCGCCCGCAGGACCATCGGGCGGGGGCCCTCAGGGTTTCCACCCCCGTGCTGCTGTTGGGAGGGATGTCTGACGCTCCTTTTCTTCTCCAGTCCCTCGGCCAGGCCAGCGATGAGGCGTCTCCTCCGAAAGACGCTGTCCCGAGCAACGCCACGGCCAGCGCCAGCCTGAGCCCGCCGTGCGCCAGCCCGCCGCTGCTCTCCATCGCCCTGGGGCTGCTCGCAGCGCTGCTCCTGCACCTGCGCTGAGCGGGACGGCTCCGGCGCACCCCGAGCCCCCGAGACCACCCTCCCCAGGATGGCATCCCCCGCCCCGGCAGCGCCGCGGCACCGCTCCCGTTCCTGCCGCCCTCCGCTCGCCTCGTCCCCCCGGCCCCGGAGTGAGCCCCCGGCCTTGGGGAGACGGGCAATAAACGTGCTGGTGCCGAGACCTCGTCTCCGCGTCGGGGCGGTTCGGTACAGGGGCTGATGGGGGGGGGGGGGGGGGCACAGCACCGACCCCTTACCCGGGGCTACAACCCGCGGGGCTGGAGGGGCAGGGTGGGGCCAGGGTGGCGAGCAGGGCCGGGACCCTCGAGCGGCTCCGAGCGACCCCATAGCGGCTCCGAGCGGCTCCTGAGCGACCCCATAGCGGCCCCATAGCGGCTCCCGAGCGGCCCCATAGCGGCTCCCGAGCGGCCCCCGAGCGGCCCCGAGCGGCTCCGAGCGGCTCCCGAGCGGCCCCATAGGGGCCCCGAGCGCCTCCGAGCGGCTCCCGAGCGGCCCCATAGGGGCCCCGAGCGGCTCCGAGCGGCCCCCGAGCGCCTCCCGAGCGCCTCCCGAGCGGCCCCCGAGCGCCTCCCGAGCGGCCGCGGGTTCGGGCGGGACCCCCGCGCGCCCTCCTTGGGCCGGGCGGGACATCGCGCGCAGCCCCCGCGCAGCCCCGGCCAATCCCGCGGCAGGGGCTGCTGCTTCTCGCCAATCCGGCTAGGCCAGCTCCCGCCGCCAGCCAATCACAGCCCGGCGGCGGTTATATAAGACCGTGAGACGGCCCACAGGCCCTTCCCTCAGGCGCGGCGGCGGCTGCGGCCGGGAGCGGCTCGTGTTGGGGGCTCCGGGAGAGTGCGGGGATTTCACTTTCTGCAATACCCCTTTCTGCTGCGCTGATCCTAACCTTTGAGCCCCTCGTGTGGCTGCCTGTTCTCCTGCCCAAACGGGTCTTGGGGCAATGGGAGACACGTGGAAGATGGGCGTTTGGTTGTGGCCGTTGCTGGGAGCCGCGGCAGTCCCCAGCCGGCTGGGGATGCCTGGTGTCGGCTGGCGCACTCCAGGCTGTCACCGCTGCTCCCTGCGAGGGTGGCGAGTGGTCGCTGACCCCATGCAGTGACTCCTCAGATCGGGCTCATGCTGGCAGCCGTGTCCTCTCCCCAGCAGCGAGGACAGAGGCGCTGCTTGTCTCCGTTTCTCGCCCCGTGTCCCCCTGGCTCTGAGTCACATCTCCGGGGAGCTCCTGCTCTCGACCCAGGTGGGCAAAACCTCTTTCCCGGTGGTGGAAGATGGGTGACCTCAGCCAGCCCTGCTTCAGGGACAGTGAACGCTGCTGACCCAGAGCTCAGCCCGGGGTGCCACGACAGGGACACCCCCAAGGCCATGGGCTGGGTCCCCCTGAGCTGGAGCTGGAGCTGGTGGGGTCCCACAGCCCCCGGTGCTCCCAGGCCGGTGCCTCCCACCTCAAACTCCATGGCCACGGAGCTGCCGGTGCCCGTGGGCACTAGAGGGCACTGGGATCCCATCCTGGCAGCAGGATCGGGCCTGGGGCTGGCATGGGGCACTGCCAGGCTGTGACAAGGACACCAACCACCCAGGCAGAGCTGGTCCAGACAAGCAGGGCTGTATCTTACACACGTACATAAATACAGTTCGGGGGGAAGAAATGGTTGTGGGGAGGGGCTCTGCTGTTCTCCAAAGGGTCCCATGCCGGTCGTGTCTGTGGGATCCTTCATGGACCATGTTCAGGGCTCCCCAGGAGGGAGGTGGGGTGGTCCCCCCATGATGGAGAGGTTGATGGGCATCCTTCACACCAGCAGCTGGGGTGGAGAGGTGCTTGGGGGACAGCGTGGGCGGGGTCTGAGGCCTCCTGCCCCAGTGTGGGGGTGTTGGCAGGGTGTCCCCATCCTGCCCCGTGGCACCTCTGCCCCTCACAGCACCTGGATGTCCCAGATCTGCGTGGGTCGTTCATCAGCCATTTCCCAAATGATGGCGTGGTCCCGGTCGTAGGTTCGGCCGCCTGCAGAGCGAGGGGAAGGTTTGGGGAGGGCAAACCCTGCTCCTGATGGTGATGAAGGGGTGGGTGTCCCACATCACAGCCAGCCACCCCATTTTTGGGCATCCCTGGGAAAGCAGCCCCTGCACAGGGCCAAGGCCTCACCCTTGACATCAAGGATCATGTCCTCGAACATCTGGCTGTGGATCCGTCCCCGAGAATCAACACTCCAGGTCTGGCGTGGCATCCGGCTCTCGGACCACAGCACGGCCTTCGCGCCCCTCCCAGCCGGCCCGATGACCTGCAGGCTCATGTTGGGGGCCACCTGCGAGGGACACAGAGGGAGGGATTTCCCTGTAAATGCAGCTGCTTCTTGTGGTGGAATGTGGGATGAGCAGGAAAACCCCTCAGTGAGAGGCGGGGGTGATGAGGGTGACAAAAACTCCGCAGGGAAGGCAGAGATGGCTTCACGTCTCCAGGAGAGACTCGGGGGTGAGAATCACCAGATCTTTGGGGACAAGGCTGGGATCAGAGGCTGGGAAAAGCTGTTATAAATCCTGGAAGATGGCTGTGGGGTGGGGAGTGCCCAGCAGGAGTCCTGCCAGGGGCTGCCCCGGTCCCCTCGGCGGCACTGGCTGTCACACCTGAGCCCTGACCTGGTTTTTGACCAGCCCATCCTCGTAGTACCAGACGGAGCTGCTCTGCTCGCCCAGGCTGGAGACCACCACCCGCCCCGCCTTCATGTCCTCCACGTCGTCGGGGACCGAGAGGAAGAGCTCCAGCTCCCTGCTCCTGATGCGGAAATAGATCCGTCTCTGCAACGAGAGAAACCTGGTGTTTGCACCCAAAAAGCCCTGCTGCCTGCACCTCCAGCACCTCACCCGGCTGGGGCTCTGGGAAGGGACGATCCTGGACCCCTGGGAGCTTCTCCCCATTGTCCTCCCCTCAGGAGATCCCCACATCTCCCCAGGGCGATGGCTGCAACCGTGACCTGTCCCTTGTAGCTGGCACGGGCAGGGCTCCCCACGCTGGGATGCCGTGGATTTTACAAGGCAGTTGCCCACAGGGAGCGTTTCGCCACAAAGGAGGCCACTCCCAGGGTGGGGGACAGGAATCCGGGCTGACAGTGCCGAGCTGGTGGCACCTTTCCCGTGTCAGAGCTATCAGCTGCTGCTCTCCGGCTCCCCCAGCCCACCCAGAGCGGGCTGCCAGCTCTATCTCCGTGTGAGCCTCGTGCCCCGGGGTTTTGGGGTTCACCCCACCGGGTGGCAGTGCCCTGTCCCCTCCCAAAGGTGACACTCACCTGGCGGATGGGGTAGAGGGACCCCACGTGCTGGAGCCCACTGTAGGTCAGCCAGTTGGTGATCTCAGTGCAGTCCAGCAGCCACTGCCGCCCTCGGAAGTCGCCGTGCTCGCACAGCACCCAGCTGTGGGGACAGGGTGGCGTGGGACAGGTCACCCCCGGGGGCAAGGGACACCCACCGGGTGCCGGGGGACCGGGGCTCACTTACATCCCGCCTTTGACCCGCACCGACAGCACGTGGTTGTTGAAACCCTCTGCCTGGAGACTCCGCACTTCGGAGTTCAGCTCGATCTCCTTCCCCTCGAAACACTCCAGCCCGTGCAGGAAGATGGAGGGCTCCGAGAAAAACTGCGGGGTTGGGGGCAGAGACGGGAGCAGGAGTGAGGGCTCCAGGGATGGGGAGCCAGAACTGGGGGTGCCCGTGAGAGGGGAGAAACGTTCTGGGAGGGGTTCTGCTTGGGAAGGGAAGGGAAAAGGGAGCTCACCAGTGGAACCTTCTTCAAGGAGCGGATGGCAGTGGAGCAGAGGCAGCCCATGGCGCTGAGCGTGGGGTACTCACCCTCGGACAGCACGTGCTGCTCCCCTGCAAAGTCCTGCCCGTCGAACAGGATCCAGCTGGTGGGGAGGAGCATTCCCAGGCTGACAGAGCCATCATAGCAGGTATCCATCCCTCCTGTCACCCACAGCACCCCCGTTCTGCCCACCCTCTGGTGCTGCCCAGGGTGTTGTCCCCATCCCCACCCCCAGGACGCCCTACCTGCCCCCACGGACTCTGCAGGAGCGTGGGATGAAGGCTTTGGGCAGGGCCTCCTGGTCCTCCTCAAAGGCAACGTGATCCCCCAAGAAGTCAGGCTCTGTGAAAAGCAGGATCTGGGGAAGGGGGAGCAGAGGGGATTGGTGAGGGGGACAAAGCATCACCACCCCCCCCACAAGGGGCTGTGTCCCCAGGGGGTCACATCCCCCTCCCCAGCCACCACCCCCTGACCTTGGAGACGAAGTGGAGGTTGTGTTCCCTGACCTGGAAGCGAACAGAGAGGGGCTCTGGGTGTCCAGCTGTGACCCCCACCAGCCCCGGGGGGTCCCATGAGGAAGGGGTGTCCCCTCACCTGCAGGATGGGCTGTGCCGAGGCGATGTGACAGTCGGTGGCCCCCCAGTCCTCGCAGTTGCGGTACACCCCCTTCTCCAGGATGTACTGCTCACCGGAGTAGTTGGGGCCCTCGTAGGCCACCCACCTGCAGGGAGAAGGTGGGTTCTGGCTCTTTTCCCCCCCAGCCACCCCCCAGGCCCCCCTGCCCCGTCCCCATGCTCACACGCCACTCAGCACGTGGATGGACTGGGTGACGGTGCCGTAGCCGGCCAGCTGCGTGTCGGGGAGCGCCTCGCTCAGCTCCACGCTCGGGCCCTCCTCAAAGTCCATGGCCTCAAAAAGGACCAGTGCTGGGTCGGAGAAATCCTGTGGGGAGAAGGAGCCCCCGCCAAGCCCCGTGGTCTGTCAGGGGAAGGGGCTGTGGGCCAGGCACACACACAGCCGGGCTCCTGCCTGGCCTCGCGCACCCCGGGGAGGGTGGGAGCAGCTCCCAAACCTCTGCTTGGATGAGTCTGGGGGATCTCGGGCCATGCCCAGCTGCCTGACACAGGCAGGGAAAGCTCCCTTTGGGGGGTGAGGATGCGATGGGGGTGCCTGGCTCTCTCTGCCCATGCTAAGTCCATTCCCAAGCGATTCCCATTCCTGCCCTCACCGTCCGGATCAGCCGTAGGGACACCAGTTCCTTGCTGTAGCCGCCCCACTGCCTCCAGTCCTGGTACTCCCCTTCCTCCAGCAGGTACTGGTGGCCACGGAAACCTTCCTTCTCGTAGCCAACCCAGCTGTGGCACAGGCAGACACAGGCAGTGAGACTCCAGAGGATTTCCACGTGCTGGGGCACGGGGACACCATCCACACCCTCTCTCCCAAGCGACCCACAGCCATTCCACAGCCCTTCCCAGGGGTGACCATCACCTTCTCAGCCTGCTCCTGCCAGGATGCCAGCCCTGCCCTTTCCGTGCCACTCACCAGCCACCCAGGACACGCAGGGAGCCCACGGTGGGCAGCGCTGGCTCGGGCAGGCGCTTCAGGTCGTAGATGTCTCTGCTGATGGTGAAGCTGCGGCCCTGGAAAGCTGCGGCCTCGTAGATCAGCACCTGGGGACACGGCGGGGTGAGAAAGGGGACAAGGTGGGGTGAGAATGGTCCCAAGGCCATCCCAGCCCGTGATTCCTGGGAGCTGTCCCAGCACTCACCTGTGGCTCACCAGGTCTCTCCACAACGGGGCAGCCCTGGAAGGAGAAGGAGCCCCAGTGAGGCTGTGGTGGCAGGAGGGGACATTGCAGGGACATCCGCTTCCCCCCTTTAAAGCCTGAGCTGGGGTTTGGGTCATTTTCCTTTAAGAAGCTCTTTTGAAGCTTTCCCTCACCCCTAACCCACAGCAACACTTTCCAGAGCCACGCTTGGCCTGTTTCCACACCAGCATCTCACTGATGGCGAGCAGGAGCTGCTGGAACACACTCCCACCTGGATACAGCCCCGGCACCCCTGGAACCACACACCAGGAACCAGCACTCACCAGCCTGATGGGATGCATGGAGCAGATGGATGGGTCCTTTGCTCCCCAAGCCTTTAAATTGGGATACCCGCCTGGCTCCAGAACGTAGGGATCATCATCGAAGAAAGGCTTGGAGTAAACCAGCCAGCTGCAGAAGAGGGGGAAGGCATCACACCCTGCTCCAACCCGTGCTGGAGCCCCCCTGGCAGCCCCCCCAGCCGCAGGGTCCCGCTCACAGGCCCGAGTGGACGATGATGGAGGCGGCAGCCAGCGCCTGTCCCCGCGTGCGGGTGTCCTCGGCCGAGCGGGTGAACCTGAGCCGGGCGCCCTCGCCGTTCTCCTCGGCGAAGAGGCTGATCTCGGGGGTCCGGTAATCCTGGGGGAACAGCGGCGTTCCGGGGCTGCGGCACCTCTGCTGGGAGGGCGCTGGGAGGCTCCGGGGGGGTCCCTGCACTCACCCGCACCACCCTCTTGAAGGAGCCGATGCGGAAGGCGCGGCTCCCGCGGGGCTGCCCGTTCTCCCCGCTCTCCCCGTACGCCGTCCAGGGGTTGTCGATCTCCACGTCCCCCTCGGCCAGGACGCACTTGCGCCCGCGGAACCGCGGCTTCTCGTACATCACCCACCTGGGAGCGGGGTGGGGGCAAAACGGGGGGAAAATCCAGCTTTACCCGCAGCCCCGCGGGTGCCCTCGGGGCAAGGAGTGGATGGGGACGTCCTGCCACCGCCGCGATGCTGCGTCCGCGGTAATTAGCACCGGCAGCACTGGTCACTCCTGAGCCCCGGGCTGCGAGCCGGCCCAGCCGAGCCCTCCCTCTGTGTCCCGCGTGTCCTCGCCCCGCCACTGTCCCTACCCGCCTCGGATGACTCGGATGGAGATGGTGTGTGAGAGCTCCCAGGACGTGGCGTCGGGGACGTCGCCCCAGATCTCCCGTTTCTGCCCCGCGAAGCCGGCATCGGAGTAGAGGATGATCTGGGAAGGGGTGACAGGGCGGGGAGGTGCTGCCGCACCGCGCCGTGCCCCGGCCAGCCCGCCCAGCCCGGCCCCACCGCCCTCCCTGTACCTTGCCAGGTCTTGTGTTGATCTTCTCCAAGCCCTCCTTGTCCTCCTGCCGTGAAGAGCCGAGGGGACGGGCGGGTGAGGAGCGCGGAGGGACATGCGCTGCACCAGCCATCTCCCCGCAGCCCAAGAGAGCCGCAGCCGCAGCCTCGCGTCTGGAGTCTGCCCGGCCCTCCCACCGCCCCGAGCAGCCACACCTCGAGCGCTCCCGCACTGCTGGGGATCAGCCTCCCGCCTGCCCCCGACCCTCCTGTCACCCGCCCGGGACCCTCCCAGCAGCCGTGGTGGCACCCTCCCATCATTTGACCTCGGATCCACCCATCCCGGTATCCTCCCATTGCCCATCCCAGTATCCTCTCATCACCTATCCCAGTAACCTCCCATGACCTGTCCCAGTGCCCTCCCATCGCTTATCCCAGTACGTGCACTTTCACCCCATGGCCTCTCTGATGGGAAGCACAAGCCGTATGTTGGGAACAGGGAAAGATGCTCCGGGGTTCCATCCCCACCCCTTCCCACACTCCCGGGAAAGGAGAGCATTTCCCTGGGCACCGTGTTGGATTCACTCACCAGGACATCCTCGGGACACAAGGTCACGGTGCTCTCTGGCTCCTCGGTGACAGAAGGGACAGAACCAGAACTCAGGGCTTCCAGCATGGCCATCTCAGGGCCAGAATGGCCACCAGGGCCCAGCCCATTGTGGTCCCCGAGGGAGGGTGAGCCCGTGCCCCCGTTGCTGTCAGGCAGCTCGAGCAGGGCGGCGCTGGGGGACACAAAGCGGCTGTAGAGCACACTGTTGTCCAGGCGGGAGTAGGGCTTGCCCTCATCAGCTCCGGCTGCCCTCTGCTCCAAAAAGTGGGAGAGCAGTGCCATGCCCTTGAGGACGTTCCCTCGGAAGAGCACGCTCCTCTCGGCCGGGCCCCCGGCTGCCAGTTTGGCTTTTCCATCTGCTCCCAGTGTCCCCAGGAGTGAGCCCCCCTCCACCCACCCATCGCCCACCACGCTGTCCTTGGGCACTCCACGGAGGGTCCCTGCAGCTGCCCGCTCCTCGGGGCTCAGGTAGGGATTCTCGATCTCCTCCTCTTCCTCGGGGGTCTCCGAGGGCCGCCCCGCCGGGCCCCGCGCCAGCAGCTCCCGCAGGGCCTCGGGCAGGGACACGGGGGCGCGGGGGGCCACACGGTCCTCGTGGATGGGGGGCAGAGCTGCACAGCGGCCCAGCGCCGACGGCCGGGGCTGCCGCGGGGCCTTGGGTGCCTTCCGCATCTCCGAGGGCTCCATGTTGCGCAGCGTGTCCACGAAGATCTCCATGTCCACCAGCAGCTCGGGGTCCTCCTCGGTCGCTTCTGGGAGGCTCTCAGCTGGGGCGTCAGGGGCTGGGGGCTCGGTGGGGGGCTCTGGGATGTTCTCCAACTCTTGGGCTCTGCCCTGGCGGTCTCCCATCGTCTCATCCCCCTCCAACTCAATCTCAGCCTTTGCTGATGCTGGTGTTTCAGATGAAGGCTCTGGACCATCGCTCACCTCTGAGGAGGGTTTTTCGGGGGTGCTGCCAGCTGCTGGAGGGCTCTCTGTCCTCGGTGGCGTGGCTGAAGCGGTGCCATCCACGTCTGTCACGCTTCCCTCACCTGCGCCAGCGGCGCCTGCCGAGGGACACTGCGGGGAGCTGGTCAGACTGGTTTGTGGGTCCCCGGGCCTGTCGGCTCCCAGGGTTGCGTTCACCAGCGTGGGTTCGGCTTGTGGTGAGTCCTTCTCCTCGGGGGATCCCTCGGCCAGGGGCCCAGCGGCCTCTGTGGTGGCCGGCGAGCTCTCCTTGCCTGCTGCGGCCACAGCAGAGCCGCTGCCGTCCTGCCTGGGGCTGTCCCGCTGTGGCGAGGCCGTGGTGGCCCCGGCAGTGTCGTGTGTCCCGTTTGGGGCTTCCCGTCCCTCCGCCGGCCGCGGCTCAGGCCCGGCCGCGTCCCTGCCCGTCCGCAGCACGGTGACCTGCCTGGCCCTGGGCAGGGCCGGGACGCAGCCGGGCTTGGCAGCGTACGGGGCACCGGGACCGTCCCCGGGAGCCCCCGCGGGACGCTCGGCGGAGCGGGTGGGCAGGAGGGTGCCGTGCACGTAGCTCTCCCTGTGCACGGGCACCTCTCGGGGGGCACCCGCCAGGGCGGGGGTGCCGTCACCGCCGGGCCCCCCCTTGCCCCGCTCGTCCTGGCGCCGGGGCCTCTGCGCCGGGGAATAGACCTGCGAGAAGATGGGGCCGTGCGCCGTGAAGTCCTTGAGGAGGCTGACGGAGGACGAGTGCTCGCGGTGGGTGGGGGTGGTGGGGCTGGAGCCCGTCTTCTCCACGATCTCCCTCTCCCAGGCCTGCAGCAGGAGGGACACGCGGGAGGGGCTCCCGTCCCGGCCCCGCGCGCTCCCGGTGCTCTCCAGGCGCCGCGACACCAGCGAGACCTTCTGGAAGCGGGACCTGCCCTCGGGAGCACCCGCGGCTCCCTGCTTCATGCTGAGCTCCGCGCTGGAGATGAAGCCCCTGCTCTTGGAGTGCCGGAACGGCGGATCCATGCCGGGGGCCGGGCAGGGAATGCCGTGGTCCCGTAACTCCCCGCGCTGCCGGGCTCAGCCCCTGCGGCCGCCACGCTGGGGCTGGCAGAGCTGCAGGGAGAGAAGGAGCCTCTGGGAAAGCTGAGAACAACCACCCCGCTCTTTGAGGGAACAGCCCTGGCCCCCAAACCAGGCCCTCAAACCCCACAGACCTCCCTCTGATCCTGCGGGACAATATGGGGGGATCCCGTGAGCACAGGAGGTGGCTTTGGGGCTTCCTGTGGAGCTCACTCCATCCCCCCCGGCACGTACGGGGGGCACCGTGGGCCCCTCTGCCTGCCCGTGCCAGCGCTGCTGTGGCCGGCAGGGACGGTGTGAGCTCTGCCACACGGCCTGGTGGGCTGTGGCAGAGCCCGGCAGGGCACAGGTGAGCCTGGCGGGGCACAGGTGAGTGTGCAGGATGCGGCCGGGCCGGGCCGTGCCCCGAGCTGTGGGATGAGTCAGGCGGGCAGCAGGGCTGCGCCGAGTCAGCGAATGCAGCAAACAAACAAGCCCAGAAAAAAACAGGGAAGCTGCTCCGTGGGGGAAAGGGCCGGGCTGGGATCGGGACCAGGGCTGGGGCAGCCGCGGGGTGCGCAGGAGGAGGCGGAGACCTGAGCAGCATCATCCCTTGGCCCTTCCCTGTGGCTGTGTGGCAAAGGTGGGATGGCTCCATCCACCTCTGTAGCCTCACTGGCACAGGGAAAGGAGCTGGGATGGTCACCCAGCACTCGCCCCCTGATCCGAGATGGTCCCCAGCACCCAGCTCCACGTCCTGGTGTTGGGTGCTGCAGGGTGGGCATCGCTGTGTTCCTCGGGGCTCAGGGCAGGGGACAGGGACACCTGTGCCACCTCGGCTCCGAGGGATGCCAGCGGAGGCGTCCCTGTGCTGTGGCCACATGCCTGCCTCAGAAGGGTTTTATTGCTGGGTTGGGGAAGCAGCTGACGCAGCAGGTGCTGGGGAGGGAGCTGGAAGTGCACCCACATCCCAGCATCTCCCAATTAGGAGCTGTTCGGTGTCACCACCCAGCTATGGGGACAATGGCAGGGATGGGGATTTGGGGTCAGCCCGAGGACAGGCTGAGATTGAGGTCCCCATCCAGGGATGGGGACACCTCCCTGCACAAGTTCCAGGCTGCTTTCCCTGGGGGACACCTCGGGAGAGGACCTCACCCTGCACCAGCCAGGTGGGATGAATCCAGGCACTGGCAGGTTGGGTTTTCCCAGTCCCTGAGGGCATCAGGGGGCCAGGGGCAGGCAGGGAAGTGCCGGGTACAGGCAGCTGCCTGCCCCTTCTGCCAGCCCGCCACGCGCCCTCCAGATCCTGCTCTCCCCGGCCCAGCAGGTCTTTCCAGAACAGATAGGAAGAGTTTGTGTCATTTTTCTGGAAGGCAATGAGACCTTGTCTGGGACAGCCAGCGCCGCTCGAGGCTGGGATCAGCCTGGGTGGGGCTGTGCAGCCACATGGGCAAATCCACAGCTGGATCCCCAGGGCCACAGCTGGATCCCCAGGGTCATGGCATTCACCAGTGGAAGAGGGATGGATGCAGTGGCCATGCCCATGGCTCCAGGACAGCACTGGGACAGGGATGCTGACCCCGTGCAGCACCGGGCTGCTGGGGGAGGGGGGAGCTGCTGACTCAGCATCCTGCCTCTCACCTGGAGCTGGATTTCCAAAGATCTCCAGGTCTGTCTTTCCCATCCCATCCCATCCCATCCCATCCCATCCCATCCCATCCCTGCAGCTGGATCCAGCACCTGGTGCCACCCTGGGCCCCACAGGACCTGGGAAAGGAGCTCACCCAGAGCCCTGCTCTGCCCCAACGCCCCATTTTCTGCTAAAATAATTCCCACTCCAGCAATGGGTGAAGGACATGAGGACATGAGGACACGAGGATGCAAGGACAAGAGGACAAGACCCTGCAGCTCCCTGGTTGCTCCTGCCAGCCATCCCCACCCGCCCGGACATGCCAAGCTGGATCCAGCAGTGTTGCCACACCGGGGCTCTAATTAATCCCCCTTGGCGAGGCCAAGCCAAGCCAACCCACTGACTTCGTTTGCTGCCTCCCGTCACCCCAAAGGGTCTCCCAGCACCCAAGTCAAAGGCACGAGGTGCTGTTTAATATTCAGGAGAGACGGAGGGGCCGAGGGCAGCAGCTGCGGCTGCCTTTGAGCCGGTGACCACGGATTAAGCTGAGCCTCCGGCCACGTTGGGCTGAGCTCTGTCACCGCGGGGTGAGAGCGGACCTGCCGCCTTCAGGAAAATCAGGGATCTGGGCTGGGTGGCTGCTGCAGGTTCATGGGGAGGGCAAGGGAGCCACCGTCCCCCCTCGCTGCCGCTGCCTCCCCCCGCTGAGCCGTGTCGTGGGCAGCCACGTGCCCGGCATGGAGGGGGACAGGGGTGACAGGGGAGCCCCGCTGTCCCCTCAGCCCGAGGCAACCAGACATGGAGGACCCCAGTTCACTCTGGCGCCTCGTGGGATGCACTTTGGTGTCAGGAGTGGGATTACAACCCCAGCAGTCCCCCAAATTCAGGGACTGAAGGTGAGAGGGTCAGAGCTGGGCTCAGCCCCCACCTCCCGGCCCCATCCCCCATCCCTGGCCAGTGCTGATCCTGGGGGAGCAGGGACCCCTCCCAGAACCTGCCAAGGCTGGGCGCGGGTCCAAGCACCGGGCAGCCCGCGTGGGTGGCAGCGGGACCGGAGCACCGGTGCCCTCCTCCCCCAGCACCACGGAACCCCCTCCCTGCCAGCACCCCCGCCAGCCGGGCCGGCCCGGGCAGCGCCCTGTGCCCGGGGGCCCCGCCCTGCACCTCCGTGTACCTGCCGGCCGAGGGTCCCGCCGGGGCCAGCGGGGTCTGTGCCGTGCCGTGCCGCGCCGTGCCGCGCCGAGCGGGCTGGCGGTGCTGCTCTCTGCACACCACGCAGCTGGGCGGACCGGCAGAGTCACCCTGAGCACCCAGCCCTGAGCACCCAGCCCTGGCGCAGCGGAGGTTTGGCATTCCTCAGGTGCTGACAGCCGGGGAGCCGGTCAGGCTGGTTCCAGCACCCAACTCCCCCGTTTCCTCCGACTCAGCAGCGCCGGGAGGGAGCCCAGCCGGCCTGGGTGGCTCTGGGTCCCCCGGACCTCTATCCCACCACCCACCCGAGTGAAGGGCGATGGTAACCTCGGAGGGGACATCAGGGACCACTTTTGTCACCGCACCTCCGGCCAGCACGATGCCCCCAGCATGGGCCGGGCCGTGGGGCTGGCAGGGTCCCAGCTAAGTGTGGTGAGGGGCTGCGGGTCCCCGGGGCTGTGATTGCCCCCGGGTTAATCATCTCCCTGGAGGTCCCACGCGGAGCCCCCGGCTCTGCAGCACGTTCCCGAGAGGCTCCGAGTGCGGGGAGGTCTCCCAGGTCTCAGAGGGCTGAGGCTCTCGGGGGCCTTCACACGGGCTTGGGGATGGAGTGGAGGTCACAATAGCCCTTGGGGACCGCGGGAGACTTGACCCCGGGGCGCAGGGCCCTGTCCCGGCAGCGCTGGGAGCGCAGCAGGACCAGCACCCGCCCCCTATCCTCGCCCTGCCCTCCCGCTCCGCCCCAGCCCGCGGGAGCCCGCTGCGGTGCCAGCCTCACCCCGGGGCCACCACTCCCGGCTGCTGGCCCAGCCCAGGAGCCTCCCCGGCCACCGCCAGCCCGGCGCAGGTGGCCACAGTTCAGCTCCAGCTGGGGCGCCCGGGGCCACCCAGCTCTGGGTGACACCGCTCACGTGCTGGGGAAACTGAGGCAGAGCCGAGCTCTCTCTGCCGGGCTTTGGCAGGTCCCTGGTCCCCTCCCGTGCCCTTCGCCGGGACCCCAAGGGTGGCTGAGCACCCACGCGGGGAACGACTGCTGGTCCTTGCGGCTCGGGCACAGGAGCGGGATCTGGCCCCCGCATCCCTCCAGCGCCGTGGGCTCGCAGGAGGGGCAGAGATGGGGTCCCGGCATCCCCGGCCGGGCCGCGGCGTGTTGGGGGAGTGTCGCTGTGTGTGCACGCGTGGGTTCAGCGCGAACACGCGTGTGCCAGCGTGCGGACGTGCCGAGGCAGCCGAGCCAGCCGGCTGCGGCTCTGCGGGCAGCGGGAGCTCGCTGCACAGCCCCCCGCACCGCCGGCGCTGGCCGAGGAGGGCTTGGTCAGAGCTGGAGATGTTCCTCCCCGCAGCAAACCAGTTCCCCAGGCACTGGAGAAACTGGAGGGACAGCGGGGCGAGCCTGGGCTTTGAGTCACTGTGTGCGAAGGGAGGGACACGGAACGGGGCGCGCTGGGGACGGGCGGGGACCCGCTCAGCCGCAGCTCCCGGGAGGGAGACGGGGCCGGAGGGAGCCCCACAGCACCCCGAGTCCTCCCGGGGCTGCAGGGGGGCCCCGCTGGCATCCTCCCTGCAGGCAGGGGGAAATGAGAAGGTAAGAGTGGAAAAGGAAAAGGACACCCCCTCCCTTGGGGGAACACTGTGTGCCTGTACCCCGTTCCCAGTGGGGCCTGGAGGGCTCTGCTCTGGCCACATCTGCAGTGAGTTTCCAGGTCTCAGCACCGGGGCGGGGGCTGAGCCGGGGCAGCAGGTGCCGGTGTTTGGAGGTAGTGAAGCGATGGGCTCCGCATGTATCAGCCAGCTCAGCTCCCTTGGGATCACCCCGACCAGGACTTTGAAGGGAGTTGGCTCTCCAGCACCCCAAGAAAGATGAAAACCCTGTTTGCCAGACCACCAGTGAGAGGAGGAAGGTGCAGGACAGGCCGGTGCTTTGGGGGGTGAGATTTAGCTGCTGGAGGAGAGGCTCTGCCTTTCCTCCATATCCTGCTGTGCCCTCCTGGCTCCCCCAAAACAATTTTCTCCCCCACTGCCTGGGTTTTTGCCGGGGGGAGTGAAGTTTGAACAGGAGTGGGAGGATTTGAGGGGCAAGGGCAGAGTTGTGAGCTCTGGTCTGTGGGGGTCTGCAGCCTCCGAGGAATATCCTTCAGCTATCGATTCCCCTTTATCAGGGAGCAGGAATATGTATGGGCTGAAATCCTGATCAATCCCCACTCTGCAGCCGATCAATCAGCTGCTGCTCCAGGGCTTTTATCAAAGGGAGCTGCCGAATTTGGGCACAACCCATCACTCCAGGCCATAGTCCCCACCCACCTTTACCCTCTCCTGCCTTATGGGAGGGCAGGAAGCCGGGCAAGCCTGGCCCCAGGCAGCACCCTACAAGGCACCCCACAGGAACACTCCTCACCCTTCCCTTGCCGGGTGCCAATGCCCCGGGGAGCCCCATTTGGGATGGAGCAGGATGGCCGCGCTCCATCCCCAGAGCTGTGGGGCAACCCCAGGCAGAAAGAAGCCCCAGGGGAGTATTTTTGGAGTGTTGGGAAGGTGCTGCCTGGTTAGGGCACCCTTGGGAAGCGCGCTTGTGCAGGTGTCCCCCCAGCCCCGCATTCCCAGCACTGGGAGCATCCCTCAATACCGGCTGGGCTTGCTGGAGGCACGGGGCGAGTGGGGGGTGTGGGGGGCCAGGGAGGGGGAGGAGCAGCTCCGTGGCCTCCTTTATTGATTGCTTCGTAGCCAAAGGTCAGCGGTGAGTGTGCAAGAGTGGGGAGGAGGGAGCTGGGGTGTGAGGGGCTCGCTGCCAGCACTGGGGCTGTGCCACGGGGGGCAAGTGCCAGCCTTAGGCAGGGCAGGGTGGAGTGCCCAGCAGGCTCCCATTGCGCAGGCATCCACTGCTCCACCTCGTGCCTCAGTTTCCCCACCAGCTGATGCTCTGGCAGGACTGGGCAGTGGCCACCAGCGTCCTGGGCTGGGTGGGTGCGGAAGGAGGCATTGGGGGCTGGGAGGAAGGGTCTGTGCCCACAGGAGGCGGGTGGAGGTGGGCTCGGGGAGAGTTGGAGGAGGTTTGTGTGTCTGTGTGCAGCCAGGAGGGCTGTGCCTGTGGGATGGGCAGGGAAAGGGATCAGTTTTCCTTGGCAGGAGCTCGGAGGCTGCTTTTGAGCTGCTCAGTGGTGACAGTGACAGCGCTGGGAGGTGGCGCTGGAGCTCCGGTAACATCATTTTGCATGGCTCTTCAGCCCCCAGGACCCTGGAGGGGTTTGCAGCACCATGGGGACACCGGTCCCCATCTCTGCCAGCGCTGTGACCCACGTGCCTGGGCACTGCACGTCCCCAGGGCTCATCCTGCCGGGTCAGGGCCTGGATGGAGCCCCGGGGCAGCTCCGTGGGTCCGGCCCAGGGACAGCAGTGCTGGCACTGGGCTCACAGAGCTCCTGCCCTCGCCCCGGCCATGCCGAGGGGGAAGATTTACAGGCTGTCAGAGCCGGGGCCAGAGGTCAGCAGGGGTCAGAAAGTCCATTTCAGTGAGGTCAGTGTCCACTTCTTTCAATCTAATGAAGCCATTATTTGTGAAAGCGGCTGCTTTGCCGGCGATTCCCTTGAAGCCGAGCAGGGCACAGCGACCAGCTCTGAAAGAACAGGAAGGAGTCCCCTTCCCTTTCGCATTTGCCATTCAACAGGCCCCGAAAACAAATACACCACACACAGAAATATGACACAGGGCCGGCGCTGCTGTGGGCTGTGACACTGGCACTGGGGAAAGGACGGGATGGACAGGGATGATGCCTGGAAGTGCCGTGATCGGGGATGTGGCTGCGTCACATGGACGGAAAGTCACTGAGGATGGGCAGAAATCGGGGGGTGCTCAGGAAGTTGCTGCTGCCTTTAAATAGTTACAGGAAAATGCCTCTAGGGCCACTGGTCACTCCTGTCCATCAGGAAGGGGCTGGAGGGGGAAGCTGGTGCAGCGTGTGGATTATTTTCTGAGGGATTCGTTGTGGAGAAAGCAAGGGCTCATTCCTCACCACGTCCTTCCCTCATGCCCTCACACCTCTGCATGGGAGCAGAACATGCAGGCTGCACCCTCCCCTGATCCCGACTGAAATGGGAAAAACTGGGAAAGAGATGGGATGGAAGCAGGGATGAGCTGAGAGGGCTGGAGCCATACGGAGGGGGCTCCCATAGGTCTGGGGTTATTTTCTCCCCTCTCACCCCAGTTATCCTACAACCGAGAGGAAAACGAGGATAAATATGCAACCCTTGCAGCCAGGAGAGGGGGCCAGACGCATCCCCGCTCCCACAGCCACCGGGATGATCCGGGATCCCCACCCCAGCCGGCTGTGAGTGCCAGCAGAGAGAGCGGGAGCGTGAACATGGACACGCACTGTGGTTTCCTTCTTGCCAAGAAGGCCACCAGCCCCGTCCCCTCCACCAGCCCTGTCCTGAACTGGGAGTTCTGCGGCTGCCAGCGCCTGGTCGGGGATGGGAGTGGGGATCCCACAGGAAACCCTGGCCAGACCCTTTCCTCCTTCTGCTGCAGATGAGGTGCTGCTCCTTGGCTTTGGGGAATCGACTCAGGACCGACGAGAGACCAGCTGAGTTTCCTCCCCAGCCCAGTTCATACCCGTTAGGACCGGCGTGAAGGTGAGGTGACACCTTGTGACACCATGTGTGGGTGAGTCGTGGCACCTCCCACTCCACCTGTGTCCCGTGGGACGCGGATTCACCTGCACCGCGAGAGCTGACAGGGTCCCGGCGGGCTGGGGAGCTCCCGGCAGCTCACCGTGGGGTGTCATCGCAGAGAAAAACCATTCTCGACCTCTTCCTCCCCCTCCCTTGCCGTCCGTCAGTGGGAGTCCAGCGGGGCTGCTCGGCTCTGTGGGGAAGGGGCAACGAGGAGCCCGCGGGTGTGGGGCAGAGGGAGGAGGAGGAAGAGCAGGAGCAGGAGGAGGAAGGGCCCCGCCAGGACCCTGGACAGGGCCGCGGGTTCAGCACCACGGCCAGCGGCAGCGGCCCCGGCGCGGCGGAGCCCTCGCGCGGGGATTCCCCACGCGGGATTTCACCGCCGGCACCGGCCCGGCCCGGGGTCCCCCTGCGGGCGACACCGCGGTCCCCGCCGTGCCCGGTGACCGCGCAGGGCCCTCCCGAGGCTCCGCTCGGTGCCACCACGCGGGACTCGCCCCGCGTGGGGCGGCCGCGGTGGGCGCAGGCTCCATCCCCCAGCCCCGGCTCGCCCCGGTTCGGGGGCACCGCCGGCTCGCCCCGGTTCGGGGGCGGCGCGGGGGGACCCCCGGGCACAGCCCGGGAGGGGCGGCGGGCGGCGCTGTGCCCCCGCGGCCGGGGCATTGTCCGCCGCCGGAAATGGAGCCGCTGGTCACTCGCCCTTTGTCCCCGCCCGGCCCGGGGGGCGACGGGCCCCCGACACCGCCCCGGCACCGCTCCCCGCCGCCGGTGCCGCTGGGACGGGGGGAAGCGCGGCCACAGGAGTTGCGCGTCCCGGGGGTCGCACCGTCCCGGGGTGCGCGCCCCACTCGCGGGACACGGGATGGGGCTGGGGGCGCAGGAAGACCCCGGTGTCCCGGAAAGCCGCCCCCTCTTCGGTGCCGCAGCCCGGCCGGTGCCGGTTCCCCCGTCCCACCGGGTCGCGGCTCGCAGGTGGCTCCACTCGTGGGGAGGGGGCGCGGAGAAACGACGTGGAAACTCCCCCCGATGTTCGGGGGTCCCACCTCCAGCCCCCCCTCCCCGGGTGTCACCTCTTCCTTTGACAGGTGGCCTCGCCCCTAAGTGCCCTACAGGCCCCCCCCTCTGCAAATCCCTCCCGGAATGTGTCGCTATTACCGGGGGGGTTAATTAGTATCACGTGGGGACGGGATGGCGGAGCAGGGCCCGGCGCCCCCC
>NW_024582087.1:641830-655264 GCF_017639235.1 Corvus kubaryi | reverse complement strand
GGGGGGGGGGGGGGCGGGGGCTGCTATTGTCTGCGAGAATTTGGGAGCCTTTGAAAAAACCCTCCCGCTCCCTCCCACCCCTATTGTTGGAGTGAAGATGGAGTCAAACCTCTCCCGGCTCTCTCCCGGCGGGGTCTAAGCGGGGTTTTTTGTTGGGTTTTTTTTTTTCCTCCTTTTTTTTTTTTTTTTTCCTTTTTTTTTGGCTGGCCTGATACCCTCAAAGCTGGCCGAGGAGGAGGAGGGAGGAGGCGGTAACAGCCACAACTCGGAATTTGCAAGCGAGTGTCGGGATGGGGTCTGTTTCCAACCAGCAGTTTGCAGGTTAAGTTATATTATTGTCGCAGCCCGCCTCGGCTCCGCGATTATTAATAACGACGGCAGAGCCCGGCTGGGGGGCGCAGGGACCCCCCCGACCCCGGCCCACCCAGTCCCGCTGCGCCCCGGCAGCGCGGCCGGGCCCGCCGGGCCCCTCTGCCCCGCGCAGCGCTGGGGGGCTCGCAGGGGGGGATTTATCATTTTTTTTCATCCCCCCCTCCAGCCCCAGAATGACCCCAGAAGTTTGGGGCCGGTGGCGGCTGCTGGGGGTGTTTGGGAGCGGGGGGGGACGGTGCTAGGGGGGATGCTGACGGCAGGGGAGAGTTTCTCCAGCATGGCTTGCTGGGGGCAGGGGGGTTTCGGGTTGGTATTTTGGGGGCGTTTTCCCACCCCTTTTTTTAATTGTTATTTTTATTTTAATATTTTGATTTTAGAAAAACAATTTGGCTTTTTTTGTTGCTGTTGCTTGTTTGGTCTTTTTGTGTGTGTGTCTGGGATTTTTAAATTTTTTTTTCGTTTTTAACGTTTTTGATGGAGAAACGGATTTAGGGCTCCCACTCCACGCACTGCCTGGGTCGTGCTGGCAGGAGCCCCCTTCGTTTCCTGGGGTGATCCCCATGCACACGTGGAGGCAGAGCTCACCTCTCTGTCGGTTTTTTGGGGGGGTTGGGGATTTTTTTGGCATTTTCCAGCCTGGGCACCTCAGCAGGATTTGCGGTTCCTGCTGCGGGCTGCCCGGCTGGGTGCGGGGCGGCTGGGCCGGGGGGGACCCGCGGCTCCCCCAGCCCCGCGGCTCAGCGGCTCCGTGGGTCTCTCGCCAGGTGCGAAGCCGGGCGAGGAGCCGGCCGGAGACTCGCCCAAGGCCGAGAACGAGTCCCAGCCCCTGCACGGCTCCGGCATCTGTAAGTGGTTCAATGTCCGCATGGGCTTCGGCTTCCTCTCCATGACCGCCAAGGGCGGCGCGACCCTGGACTCCCCCGTCGATGTCTTCGTGCACCAGGTACGGGGCCGGACCCCGCGTGGGGTGCCGGGGAGGGGACGGGGGTGCACCCTCCGGAGGATGCGGGGTGGGATGGGGACCCCTCCGCCGCCTCCAGGCGCGGCCGTGGCTTCTTCCCCCGGCCCAGCCCGGCGCCCGGCCGGGGTTCCGGGGCGGGTGGAAGGGCGGGCACCGCCGCAGCCGGGGCTCCTCTCCGGGGACCGGCCCTGTAAGCTGATCCCCAGCGATTTCATTTTCCCGTCGTTGTTCCCTGAGGAGCCCCTCGGGGCCGGTCCAGGGGAGCAGGTGCCCGGGCGGGATGCGCCGCAGCGGGGACGCCGCTGACCGCGCCGAGGGACGCGGGGAAGGGGCGGCTTTACCCCGGGAGCCGCTCCCGGGAGCCCCGAGCCTGCCAGGGATGCGGGACTGGGAGTTCTCCCGTTCGAGCTCATCCCGGGACTGGGCGTCTCTGCCCGCGCCCCTTGTCCCAGTCGCGGGTGGCACAAAGGCGTCGGATTTGTGTCCCTACGGATCCTGTGTGATAGTGACAGTCCCGTGTCCGGATTTGACCTTGCTGAGCGGGGAAGCCCCACGCGTGTCGGGGACCCTGCACCGAGGGAAGCCATGGATTAGGGGCTGAGGTTGCTTGAACGCCCCGGATCTCGGGGGAGGATCTGCCGGGAGACCCCCCCGGGGGGCTGGGGGAAGGGGTTTGGGGATGGTGCCCGAAGCGGGGCCAGCGCTGGGAGGGGATGTGGGGCTCAGCGCCGGCTCGTGTGGACAGGGGGCTGTGTGGTGTCCCTCACCTCGGGACAGCGGCTGCCGTGGGGGTGGGGAGCAGAGGGACCAAGAGCCAAGGGAGCCCGGGTGTTTTCGGATCAAACACGGCGGGATTTTGCGTGCACGATTGAGAGCAGCATCGTGGTGCTGGCTCTGGGGAGTCCTGGACCAGCTGCCTTCAGTGGCTGCTGCTCTTCGTGGGCCCGAATCCCCCCAAACTGGGTCCATCCTGTGGGCTGGGGGTGCAGGACTGAGCCCCGGGGGTGTGAGGAGCTCCTGGAGCGGCGGCTCCCGGGGGTCGCTCACTCCCTGCCCACGAGTGGATGCTCCAGGCAGGTCTGGCAACCCGGCAAGCGAATGATGGCCAGGGGAGATGCACATCCCTTCTCCCTTGGCTGTGGCGCGGGCAAAGTGCCTTGGTAGGAGCTGCTATCCCAGGCCAGGACACAGCCGGTTTTGGAGTCAAGGGCTCCAAATCAGCCAGGGAAAACAGATCCTGGTGCTCTCCAGAGAGCAAATGGGCCTTTGCATCTCAATGTAGCACAGCGGGACCCAGTGCTCCTGGGGAGAACCTCCCGCCCTTCTCCTGGGGGTTTATTGCCCCCAGACGGTCTGGTTTCCTGATTGCTCTTACATTCCTGCAGGAAAAGAGAATTAGCTGGACTCTGTCGGAGCATCCCACTGCTCGGAGAGACCCACAGCCTCCCGGTGCCCCCCAGTTCCTAAGGTCGGGGGAGCCGTGGGATCCCAGGGATGGTGGCGTTTGGGAAATACAGGGAACTCTGGGGAAAAGCGGCTTATTTTGGGTAGCAGAGGGGCCGCGGGGGTGTGGGGGGTTCCCCTGCTGCAGCAAAGGGCTTTGCACCACCAGAATCTTTGGGCTGATGGAGAATCCTTCTCCTCCGGGTTGGCTTTTGCCTCCTGCTCCGCTCGCTGGTGGCACAAAGTCTCTGCTCTCCGGCAGAAACAGCCGGACGTGCTCCCGGTGTCTCTCCCGCTGCGGAGCATCCCGGCAGTGGCCTCTGCTTGGAGAGGGACCAACTCAAGCTCCCACCGCGGCCTCGCTGCTTTTGGGTGGCTTGCAGGGAATCGGGTCCTTGTCCCGCTGCTGTCCCCTCCCGGCATCCGGGTGCTTCCCAAAAGCCCGTGTCGGCTCCGCTCCCCGGGGAGGGAGTCAGGGCTGCGAGGGCAAAAGCCACCAAAGCCGGGGGGGCAAAGCTCAGGGCTCGGGGTGCCCTGCCCAGCACCCAGCGCCCCAAATCAGCCTTTGGGGCTTAACACTCCAGAGCCCCTCAAAACCCGCTCCTTCCCCTCTTCATTTACATATGTGAATGATGACCCACAGGAAGTAATTGTGGGAGAAAGAAGGGAATTGGCCTCTTTAGATCTATTAAATCACTTTATTACAGGAACCAGGTCTGAATGGCCCCTCTCTGCAGGGAGCGCGTCTCCATCTCCCTCTGCCTTTATCTGATCACAAAGAGATTAAAATCTCGGCAGGACAGGAGACTAACAGGGCTCCTTGGGGCTGCCTTTCCCTCGCATTGTGAGCTAAAAATGAGGCATTTGGGTTCAAATGCCTCCCCTGGACACTGGAGATGGATTCATTTGGGGGCTGTGAGGAGACAGGGATGAAGCAGAGAGGAGCAGAGCAGATCGTCCCGGGGAGGCGAAGGGCTGAGCAGCACCCCTGAGGAACCAGGGATCCCGAGGTGGCAGAAATTGGGCTGGTGATGGTGAAGACCCCAAAGCTGCAGTGGTCCCTTGGGATGTGGCTCCCGGGCTCTGAGCATCACTTACAGGAGTGTGGAGCTGCCTGGGAAGGCAACATGGAAAGAGGGAAAGGAGAAAAGGAGAAAATCAAGGCTCGGTGCCACTGGTTGGAGCTGGAGGAACAGCGTAGACCAGCAGGGGCTGGGATTTGGGGTTGGGGCCTGGCTGAGAACAGAGGGGAAGAGGATGTCCAGTGCCTGGAAATCCTTGCTCTCCACAGCTTGGCTCTGCCTTTCCAAGCGTTTCTCCAAGCCAGCAGGTCTAAATCCCCGATAAATGCAGTTGTTTTTTTCTTCCTTTGCATGATTTTAGCAAGAAATTCTGCTGGGCACCGCGGGTACCCTGTGGTTGCTGCGGCCTCAGTGGTTGGTCACTGGTGCTTTGGTGACTTGGTCCAGCGTGTCCTTGCGGGGACTTAAAGCCGTGCCCGTGGTTAGACCTGCTGGGGCTGCGATGTGGCACTCCTGCCTTCCCGAGTGCCCAGGGCAGTGTGGGACTTGCTGGGCACATCCCAGCACGGGAGGGGCTTCTGTCCCCTGTGATGCCCTGGGTGCGGCCGTCCCCGGGAGCCTGGCGGGGGTCGGGGCTGGCGGAGCAGCTCCATCCCGGCTCGGGCGGGCAGGGGATGGGATGAACGGGATGGAAGTGGCTGTTTGGACACGGGCTTTGGCTGAGCCGACCTGGGCTGTCACCCACCTGTGCCTGTGCCACCCCGTGCATGCGGCCAGGATAATAAAAATAAACATCCACGTGAGCGTGACGTGAGGTGCTTTAAAAAAATCGTGTTTGGAGGCAGCTCCATCCCTGACGGCGCAGGAGAGAGAGGCACAAGGGAGTTTCTCTGTCAGGGAGCAGGATCCAGCCTTTCCCTGCTGCCTTCGCCCTGTGCTGGGGTGTGGGGCAGGGTCCGAGCAGGGGGTTTGGGTTGTGCAGAGCTGGGGGGCAGCGAGGGGACGGGGGATCCGGCTCGGAGCAGCTGTTTGGGTCAGTGGGTTGGACCCGTGATGCTCCTGAAGGGACACGGGTAATATCGCACTTTTCCTGCTTCCCCGTGTGCAGCGCTCCCGTGTTCGCTGTGCAGGACCAGGGCCACCCCCAGCGCCGGGTGGGCACCCCGGGGCCCCGGCGTGGGCGGCTGCGGGACCGGGAGCACCAGAGCTGCACATCCCTGGGGAAGAGATCATGGAATCACAGTTCGGGTTGGAAGGGATCTTTAAAGGTCATTTTGTCCAACCTCCCTGCAACGAGCAGGGAACTCCCACAGGGATCCCCTGGGGTAGAAATGCTCGTTGGAATCTCTGATTTTTTAGGGGGGAGAGGGGTAGCAGCAATTTCTTTGCTTTTGTTTGTTTTGTGGATTTTTTTAAATAACCGCTGGAATGAAATTGTATTGCGCCGCTTGTGCGCCGCGTCCTGATGGGAAATAGTGAAAGAGAGTGGCTTTATTCCACCCCTGAAACTCCCTCAAGACGCTCACACACACACAAAAAAAGCCTCCTGTCTCTGTCTAAAGATTAACTGATGGCCGCAGGCACATCCCTTCCCCCAGCTCCCCCTCCCTGCCCCAGGGAGAGAAAACACCCTGGAATGGTCTCCTAGATAATATGGCCCAAATGAATGGGATTGCTCCCGGGATGGAGTGCGGAAGGAGCAGGGGAGGGCTGGGATGGAGCCACTGCCTTGGCGAGCCCCTGCCCCTGCCGCCCCCAGCTCCAGCTCCGACGTCTCCTTTTCCCTTATTCCCTTACTCGTAAGAATAAGCGGAATGGAGCTGAAATCACCGTCGGAAGACGCGCGGCTGCTCCCGGCCCTGTTCCTGCTTTAAGACGGGGGCACAAAATTAATACGCAGCCACTGATCCCAATTAGCTGCCCCTGGGAAGTGCAGGAGGGTTTTGGTGGGGAAAAATACAACCAAAGGAGCTAAAAGGATTTAGGACAGGAAACTGATGGATTAAACTGGGGTAGAGGCCGTTTTTTTTTTTTTTCCCCTCGGAATTGGTATCTGGAGTTTAATTTTACTGACTTGTGGTGGAAAACTAAGAGCAAACATCACTTTGGCAGGAAAATATCTTTATTTTGATTTTAGTTGAAATCGGGAGAGGTCCTTAGGGATGTTGCCGCAGATGACGGTGAGGGAGCCAGTGGAAAGCCTTGGTAATGTTTTGTTAAATCCCCTGTGCTCTCCCCGAGGGCTCCACAGGCATCGCCCTCCTTATCTCTGCACCAACCCCCCGGGGCTGAGGCAGGGCTCAGACGTACCCCTGGCGCAGCTTGGCACTGCCACCGGTGCTCCTGCAGCCGCCCTTATCCCAGCACCCCAGCCCGGCTTGTTTTCCAAGGATTTCAGTTTAAAGGGCGCTGGAGAGCCGAGGTGCAGCGGCCGCTCCGCCCCAGGCCCCGCTGGACACAAAGATGGTTTGATTGAGTGGCCGGAGCTGGCTGGGAATAAACGTCCCCTTGTGTCGCGCTGGGGAGGCCGCGGGGACAATGGTGACCCCGGGGCCGGCCGAGCCCCTCGGGAGCCCGGCGGGGTGGGGGCGAGCCGGAGCCCGGCAGTTTGGGGGGCAGCGGTGGGGTTTGGGGCGCCCCACGGTGCCATCCCTTCGGGACGGGACACGGGTCCAAATGTGGGATGTGTGATGAGGGATTTGCTGGGTGTGAGGAAGAGGAGAGATGAAGGCACCCGTGTGCCGGGGGGACACCCAGTGCCGGGGGGGTGGGCAGCGCTCACGTGCTGCGTCTTTGTCTGCCGTAAATAACCGGGGACGCGGGATGGGAGGGGAAGGGAGGGCGGAGGAGCGGAGAGGTGCCCGCCGTGCTGCCCGGGGGGGCCGCTGGGTGAAGCGCTGCTCTGTCCCCTGTCCCGCCCGGTTCGCTCTGGGCACAAGGAAATCCCCGCGTTAGGCTACGCTTCTTTTGGGATGGCGATGCTTTGTGACCCCGAGCCCAGGGCCACCCCACACCCCCCATCCCAAAACCATCTCCCCCAAGACTGACCCCTCGGCTCCCCCAAGGGACCCAGAGCCCAAACCCCAGCACCCAGCGGGCGAGCCCCAGTTCTCCCACAGCGGGCGAGCTGGGCACAGGGCTGATGTGTGGAGGGGCTGGAGGGGGTCAGAGGGCCCGCGGCCATGCCGGCCACCCTTCCTCCCCCCGCCGGGGCCTGGAACTCCTGGAATTTGGGCAGCGGGAGCGAGGCCGCCGCCGGCCCTTTGTTCTCGCTGGCCGGTGGCTCCCGGCCCTGGCCCTCCCCTGCGCTCCCCCTCATCCCCAGCATCCCCGGCTCGCTCCAATCCCCCCCTTCCTCTCTTTATTTTTTTTGGGGGGGGGGGGGGGTGTGGGTGTGTGGAGGCCTGGGAAGGCTCCGGCTTTGTGTGTGGTGTGGGACAGGGGCTCTGGGCCCCTTCCTTTCAGATGCAGGAGGTATGCAGCTAATTCAATGGGCTGCAGTTTGATTACCTATCTGATAACAGAGGAATGCCAGCAATGTGTGTGTTTTGGGAAGGGGGCAGGGGGATGCGCAGGGACCACCAGCCACTCTGCAGCTCACATCAAAAGGCTGCGGTGGGGGGGGGAGAGCTGGGGCGCCCCAGCCTCTGTCCCCCCCCCTTCCCTGGGGAGAGGGCGTTTCCTTTGGCCTTTTGGCGGAGGGGGCTGGGGGGGTGCTTGTCATCCTCACCCGCTCCTGGAAAATAAATCGCTTCCCCGTCATGTTGTGGCAGCTTCTGCCCCATCCCTCCTCTTCCTCGAGGTGGGGGTGACGGGTGGTCAGAGCTGGACTCTGGCAGTCGGGTGGCGGTGCCCAAGGTGTGGCTGGGCTGGGGGGGCCCAGCCCGTGCGTTGGGGTCCCCCCTGGCACGGCTCAGCTTCATCCCGAAGCTCCGGGCTGAGCGCCTGGGAGTTTTCATCCCCTCAGTGTAAACACAGCTGGGCCAGCTGGGGCTGTAAACGTCCTGAGAGGAGCCACGGGAGGTGGTTGGCTTCATCCCCTGTGCCACGGAGTGATGCTCAGCCCCTCCTTACCCCCTAAACCCTGTGGCTGCTGTGGGAGTGGGGTAAATTCCCCATCCATGGTAGCTCCCATTGCCCAAATCACCCCACAGACTGGGGATGGGGCAGGGTGGGTGGCTGAGCCGAGGTGTTGAGGCACCTCTGGGATGTGCTGGTGCTTTGGGCACAGAGCTCCTGCGTGGGGGATGCTCAGCACAGGGCGAGCTGGGTCGGTGTTGGGGAGCAGTGTTTGGTCATGGTGGGGGTTTGCCAGGGGAAGGTGGTGCTGGGACTGCCCTGGGTGGGCAGAGGTGGCTGTGAGACTCTGTCACGTCCGTGTTGTCATTTGGGACCTCAGAGCTAAGGGTCTGGCTCTCCCTTTAGGCAGCAGGAGCAGGTCAGAGAGCAAGGAGGTTCCCATGTGGCCCACTCTGGATCCCATCCAGCAGGGAAGGGGATCCAGTGCATGGGGGTGACTTGGCCCAGCACATGGGGTCTGTCCCACCCTGAGCTGGACCCCCAGACACAGAAAGGGAGGGGAAAAGCAGCAGAAAAAGGGTCTCAAGAGTTGTTCCTTGAGCTCTGCTGTGTTGCCACTTCTCTCACGTGCCCACGGACACATGGATGCCCTGCAAGACCCTGCCAAGAAAAATTCACTCCTATAACCCAACAACTCCATTTCTTCCCTCTCTGCTTTTACACGGGGTGTTTCCTCGCAGGTCCTGGTGAGGTTTGGGGTGAAGATGGGAGCAGACCGTGCCTGCCTGTCCTGTACAGCGTTCACACGGAGGCTCGGTGCGGGAAGAATGGGAGAACACGGCCCACGTGACGGGAACTCTCCAGGCCATGAATGGGGGAGATGCTCCATTCATAAATGCAGGGTCCTGCTGCAGCCGCGCAGGCGTTGGGAATCCCCAGCCGGCTGGAGCTGCTCCTCCCTCTGCCAGCAAATTCCCCTGAACTCGTTGCTCGTGCTCGTTTTGGCTCCGCTAGCAGAGCTGCGGCAAAGCCGAGCTGGAACTGCTGCCCGGGATGCAGCCGCCCTCGGGCAGAGCAGGCAGGGATGCTCACGGCACAGGGGGTTAAGAACTGCCCGCTGCATCACCCAGCTCTGCTCCCCAGGGATTTGTTCTGCTAAAACAGACAGAGCCCCTGAAAGTGGAGTGGGTTTTCCTGTCATCTCACAACCCCACTCCCCAGCCTGGATTGTTCTTGGCTCCCCTAGTTTGATCGAGTGGTGATAACTGATGTGGTGTTCCTGGAAGGAATGGGAGAAGCTCCCAGCAGTGATAATCCTGTGCCAAATGGCTGCTTAATTAATTACTGCAGGCAGTTAAAGGGCTTGAACTGAGGTGAGCTGCAGTGGGGGGGCCAGCTTCCAGCCTCCTGGCCTTCTGCAGGTCCTGCCACAAGCTGGGTTCATGTGATTGTGCAAAGCCTCGAGATCCTTTTGTATTTAAAAAAAAAAGCAAAAACAAGGGACAGGCAGAGGGGACATGGGCAGCTCTTGTGCCACGGGAGGGGTTTGTGGTGTGCCTGGAGAACATCCCAGCTCTGTGCTAACCCCCATCCTCTCCCTGTGCCCCCCCAGAGCAAACTCCACATGGAGGGTTTCCGCAGCCTGAAGGAGGGCGAAGCTGTTGAGTTCACCTTCAAGAAATCATCCAAAGGTTTGGAGTCCATCCGGGTGACCGGCCCCGGGGGCGTCTTCTGCATCGGCAGCGAGAGGAGGCCCAAAGGGAAGAGCCTCCAGAAGCGCAGATCGAAAGGAGACCGGTAAGGGCCGAGCCAGGGCTGCTCCGGGGCAGGGGCTGAGCCCTGTGGGCACCAGGAGCTGCCCGGGCACCCCGGGGATGGGCACGGGTCCGGTGGGATGGGCAGTGACCCTTCCTCTGGGAAAGCAGCTTCCTGCGGCGGTTAATGAGTGGCAGATGCAGCTCGGTGGGGAAAGGGCAGGGAAGCAGCAGGGAAGGGGCAGAGGTCAGGGACACCCCGGGCGGCCGCTCCCCTCGCTCGGGGAGCCGTGCTGGGCTGGGGTAATTTTCTCCAAGAGAAACCCTTCCTTGTGGGAAGGAAATAGCCGGACGTCCTGACAGCGTCTCCCACGGTGAGATGGGAGCCCTGGGGCAAGTTTCTGGCCAGCCCTTCATCCCCCCTCTCCTCTCCCATCCTCTCCATCCCGTCTGCCTGGGGATGCTTCATCCCAGTTTTCCCAGTGGATGCTGTCCACCCCACTCAGCTGTTCTCATAAACAGGTTTTTAGATTAATCAGAAAGGAATTGTGAAGGAAAAGGAAAGAGAAAAGGGTTGTGGCCGTCTTACATGGGTGCAGGATTTAAAACGGACAGGAGGCAGCTCCCTCTGCCTGCACTGCTGCCGTGTGAAGGTGGCACCCATGGGACGGGTGCTGGAAGGCACAGCCCTGTGAGAAGCCACGCTGGGGGCTGTCCCCACACGATGACAGCTGGGGATGTGAGTTGTTCCTTTGCCCGTTCCTGTGGCAGTGTAACCCCGGGAGCGGGGTCTGGAGACACAGGAGCCAGGGCACTGATGGAGCCAGAGGGGCAGGAACCCCCAACATCCCGACTTTGTCCCCAGTGTGTGGCTTCAGTGCAGGGGTTTGCTGCCATCTCCTGGGTACCAGCAGCACCACTGAGCCCCAGCTGGCCGTGGCCACCACCCACCCCAAAAGCTGAGCCCAGCTCTGTCTATGAAGCCAGATAGCTCCCAGGCATGGCCACAGCATCCTCCCACCTCATTTCATTTCTCCTCCCCTCACACAGGTGCTACAACTGCGGTGGGCTGGACCACCACGCCAAGGAGTGCAAGCTCCCGCCGCAGCCCAAGAAGTGCCACTTCTGCCAGAGCATCAGCCACATGGTCGCCAACTGCCCAGCGAAAGCACAGCAGTCCCCCAGCTCTCAGGGAAAGCCCGCCTACTTCCGAGAGGAGGAGGACATGCACAGCTCGGCTCTCCTCCCCGAAACCCGGGAATGATGGTGGGTGGCAGGGAGAGGGGGGCTTCCACCGGGGTGAGAAGGCTTTGGCAAGGCAAGGGGCAGCCGTGGGGCTCGGAGGAGGGAGGGCAGGGGAAGGACTGGGGAGGGCAGGTGGCAGTGCTGGCAGCGGGGACCCGGTGTCCCTGCACAGACCTTTCCCCCCAGTCCCAGGCTGGGAGAAGCCCTGTTATTATCAGAATGGCTTGTTCCAAAAACAGGGGAAGGCAGCACCCAACACACCTCTTCCCGCTAAAAAACCTGAACATATTTGATTAATCTTTATTCTTTTCCTAAGTTAAGCCAGGCGGCCATGGCTTGGGGAGGAGGAACAGAGGGGCAACATCCCAGGGAGGAACTCCAGGCTCCGGCACAGCTTGGATGAGCTGCAGGGGACCCGCTCCTGTGCCTGCCCCGGGAGGGGGGCTGAGGGAAAGGCTGCTTGGGGAGCACCAGGGAGATGCCCGTGGGCCAGTCCCGTGGGTCCCTCTGCTCCTTGTGGCTTCTCACTTTCAGGAAGGTGTGAGGATTTAGTTTTTCCACGGTTGCTGACAGCAGCAGAGCCCGGATTTGGACTCAGTCTGGGAGGAAATGGGTCCTCTCTCGGGGCTGAACTAACACCGCCCATTTGTAGGATGTGAGCTGCAGCCTGGGGGAGAGCAAGTCACAAGAAAAACACTTTTTTTCCCCTTAATCCTTCCCAAGTGCCAGCCCAGAGAGCACAAGGTGTTTCATGTAGCCAGCTCTTCCCCTCTCAGGCTTCTCCTGGCATCCAGAACGTGGAGCTGGGGAAACACCTCTGATCCTCCTGCCCATGCCGCGCTGCAGAACCCGCTGGCGCTGGGGCTGAGCCTCTCCAGGGACAGGGGACAAGGCTGTCCCGGGTCAGTGGCTGCTGTCTCCCCTCCCCACAGCCCTTCCCAAGTCTTGCCTTTATTTATTGGCCCCGGTGGACCCCTCTTCTCCCGGGGAGCCCCCCGGCCGTGCCGAAGCCAAGGCCAAGTGAAAGCTGCACTAGGATGTGCGTGAATGACGTATCTTTGGGTTTGTTTGTCGTCTTTGTTTTGGGTTTGTTGTTCTTTTTTTTTTTTTTTAATATAAATATTCTGGTCTTGTATTTTTGTATATTTTAATCTTTAAGAAAAGAAAAGAAAAAAAAAAAGGAGAGAAAGGACGTAATTCCTGCAACTTATTCTCAGGTATTCGAGCAATCTCAGGGATAAAATGCCTCTGTAGCCCAGTGCTGGACAGAGAGGAGGGTTTTTTCTAACAGCACAAAGAAATGATGAAGTTTGTATTGGAAGTGTAGATCTACCTCACTGGATGTTTGCTAGGTGGGCTGACGTGTTGTCGAGCTTTTCAAATGTGTTTTTGGTATGTTTGGGATTTGTTTTCTTTTTAACTGTATTTTAATGGTCTCTTTCCCTTCCCCATGCACTGATGGAGGCATTTGGGTCTGTGGATCCATGTGTGGGGATGGAGAAGCCAGGCAGTGCCATGGGCAGGGAACAGCTGCTAGAGCCCATGTTGGCTCCCTAACTCCTGATTTTCTCCCAGCCAGGTAGCTTTTGAGGACTGTCCTCTGTTTCTCTCTCCTGTTTACTCTCACACGTCCCCTCCCCGCCACCCTGATGGGAACACTCCAGTCCACCCCGTGCCTGAGTCCTGCTGCCCACGGGCTGGGATGTCACACAGGCTCCCAGCAGGCTGGTGCCGTGTGGCTGGGGGTCAGGATGGGGGTCCCAGGCCCATTAAGGGGGACATAGGAAGAGCAGACAGTGACCAGGGGGTGTTGGGAGACAGGGTTACCCTCAGTCCCTGCCCTTCCTCACCCTTGAGCTCAGGGCTGGCTGTCCATAACCTCCCGGGATTAGGGACCTGGTTCCAAGTCCAAGGGAGGTGCAACTGCTCCATCTTTTTCTTCTTCCCGGCTTCCCTCAAATGCTGACTCACCAAGGCTGGGGGAAAGTCTGGATCCCAGGTTTTGGGGTACGAACACTCCTCTTTGCAGCCCAGGGGGTGGCTGGAGCCTTCCCAGGGAGGGCGTCTGGCCGTGCTGGCGTCCGGGCGCAGTTTCTGCTGGCTTTTAGTAGCAATAGGTTTAGATGTGGGGCAGGGCCGGATCAGATGGGAGCACCGACTCCATCCCCAGGGATGGGGGGCTCTGGAGGCCTCGCTGAGGCTGCTGGAGCCTGGCAACCCCCAGCACGCGGGCATTGAGGGGGATGGAGAGCAGCCCCCAGCTGCTCCCCACCCTGCTCCAGTAGTTTACGGTGAGGTGGTGGTCTATTCTTGGGAGAGGGGGGAAGGACTTTCAGTTCTTGACTAGCAACGGGGTCTGTACAAAACTGCTTCAGGAAAACAGCTTTAGTCTGACGGGGTAAATGCAATAGAACCTTCGGGGGGGCTCTTGGCCTCCCCCCAGCACCTCGGCTGTGCCAGGGAAACTGCTGCCCCCTCATCCCTGCCTCTGCCCCCTCATCCCTGCCTCTGCCCCCTCATCCCTGCCTCTGCCCCCTCATCCCTGTCTCTGCCCCCTCATCCCTGCCTGTTCCCTCATCCCTGCCTCTGCCCCTTCATCCCTGTCTGCCCCCTCGTC
>NW_024582087.1:610416-641730 GCF_017639235.1 Corvus kubaryi | reverse complement strand
CCCTCATCCCTGCCTGTTCCCTCATCCCTGCCTCTGCCCCCTCATCCCTGCCTCTGTCCTCAAGGATCGTGTAGGACCTTTCCTCCCCACTCCCACTTTAATGGTTTGGTGATTTCTCTGCTAGATGTCTAGTGTGTGTAAATACCTCTGTAAATCTTTCCACTTTCTCTCAGTATTCTCCTTGATTATTGTTTACAAAAGTAAGAGGAAAAAAAAAAAAGAAAAAAAGGAAAAAAAAAATAAAATACCCAAAGCATCTAATAGGTTACGGACCAGGGAGATGGACCTGCTCTCCCACACAGAGCTGCCAGGTGGGAGCTCTGTAACCATCCCCATCCTGGGCTAAAGCAAATAGGGAATCACTCAGGTTTCCCCCGGGGTGCTGGGATCTAAGAAAACAGGGATTTTTATCTGTGGTGGGAAGCCACACTGGAGGAGATGGGATCAATTCGTGTCTCCTTGCGTTCGCCATTGTGGTTCTTCCCTTATCTTGACAATAATTAACTAAATTGCTGCATCATCGCCCACCCTGCCCACGGGCACTATGCATGAGGGGACAGTCGCGGGAGGATGGGGCACGCTCAGGGTCCTGCTGTGACACGGGAGTGTTTGAATGTATGAGAAATAAAACAAAGATGTCCCTCACGAGGGGGTGTCTGCCCTGGGGCGAAAGCCTTGAGTCCCAAAAATGTCTATGAGGAGACGGAAGAATGTAATCCATGTTTACTGCTAGCAACCAAAGCGTTCGTGTCAAACCCGTGAAGTTTTATGGAGTGGGTGGGAGGGAGGGGGTAAGTGGGGTGGCTGTGTGTGTGTGTGGGGCTCAGGGCAACCCCTGAGCGAGTTGCTCACACTTCCCAAAGACATTTCCTGCTGGAGTCCCTGCAGCGAGATCCTCAGTTCCTGTTGCTGCAGGTTTCCCCCGCTCTGTTCATTTTATTTTTGTTTTTGTACCAACTATGTAAAATGTGGGGTTTTTTTCTTTTCTGGAAAAAAAAAAAAATCAATAAAGACCATGGGCAATGGCTGCTGGTGATGTTCTCTGCGTGGTTACTTTTGTTTTTCTCCCCTGGGGTTGAGGAGCCCGGACCCCAAATGGGGGTACCAGGGCAGGGGGGTTGTGCTGGGAACCACATCCCACCTCTCCCTGCAGCCCCCCAAAAGAGCCCCAGCCCTGTCACAGAACCACAGCCCGGTTTGGGTGGAAGGGACATTACAGCCCGTCCCATCCCACCCCTGCCATGGGCAGGGACACCTTCCACTGTCCCAGGCTGCTCCAAACCCCAATGTCCAGCCTGGCCTTGGGCACTGCCAGGGATCCAGGGGCAGCCACAGCTGCTCTGGGTATCACCACCCTCACAAAGGGAGAATTTCTTCCCAAGATCCCATCCAGCCCTGCCCTCTGGCACTGGGAAGCCATTCCCTGTGTCCTGGCCCTCCATCCCCTGCCCCAAGTCCCTCTCCAGCTCTCCTGGAGCCCCTTTAAGCACTGGAAAGGGCTCGGAGCTCTCCCTGGAGCCTTCTCCTCAGGAGAGCAGCCCCAGCTCTCCCGGCCTGGCTCCAGCCCTCACAGCACCCCCTGCCCACCTCACAACGCCCCCCAAAAGCGCCCCCTCCCCTCAAGCGCCCCCTGCCCGCCTCACAAGGACCCGCCCCTCAGCGACCCCGCTCACTGTGACAGCGCCCATCCCTCACAGCCACAACCCCGCCATCATCCCCCCCTCCCCTCACAGCCACAACCCCGCCATCATCTCCTCCTCCCCTCACAGCTACAACCCCGCCATCATCTCCCCATCCCCTCACAGCCACAACCCCGCCATCATCTCCCCCTCCCCTCCCGCCTCCCCCTGCGCAGGCGCAGCCCCGCCCCGGCCCCGCCCCAGCCCCGCCCCCCCGCGCGCCCGCCGCCGTCGGCGCCGCCGTGTGACGTAAGCGGAAGGGCACGTCACCCTCCGGCGGAGGCTGAGGCGGCGCCGCCGGGGCAGGTACCGGGCACCGGGAGGGACCGGGGGGAGAACCGGGGCTTACCGGGCACCGCGGGGAGCGCCGGGCCACGCCTCGCGGCGGGGGCGTTGCGGGCGGGGAGTGTCTCCTTCCGCCGGCTCTCTCCCGCCGGCGGCCGCGTCCCTGCTTCACGGAGCCGGTGGAGGCCTAAGGGACGCCCCGTCCCCACCGTGAGCGTCCCGCCGGGGAGCGCCCGGGGGGCTGCCGGGAGCTGAGTCGCCCGCAGGGTCTGGGTGTGCGTCCTGCTGTCCGCCGGCTCTGCTCGCTGCCGGGGGCGGGAGCGGCGTCCCGGGGCTTGGAGCTCCCGGCTGCGCCGCCCGGGCCGGGGAGCGAGGCGCGGCCCTCCCGTGCTCTGCCCCGGCCTTACAAACCTCCGTGAAGGTCGTTCTGTAGGATGACTGTGTAAAATCACCGTGAAAGGTTGATTGCCACTAGCTGAGCGTTAGCAGCCGGCGGTGGCATTGGGTGGTCTCAGCCCGAGCCGTGCAAGGGCAGCTTTAAGAGCTTCAGGAGCAGCCCGAGGTTCAGCAGTTCCTTGCCTTAATGTTTTGTGGCTGCAGCTGCGGGCAGGGATCCCTTCCTGAGGGAAGAGGCGGAGAAAGCCCGCACGGAAATTGAACTCATCGCTGTAACTCAGTCTGCTGCTGCCCCTGGGTGTGGGGCGAATTCCAGGTGGTTGGATCTGGATCGTTTGTGCTGCTGCCACCCGCGAGCGGCACCCAAATCGCAGGTGTGTACCAACCCACCAGTCCTCCAGGCTGAAGGACTCAGGGGTGCTTTTCCTTGCACCAGCTGGTGCAGAATCCACTCTGATGACACAGCTGGAACATTCCAGAGCCCGTTTCTCAGTTTCCCCACTGCCTGCTTATCAAAGGACTCACGCAGACAATGTAAAGGGCTCCAGAGCAGCAAGTCAGAGCTGATGTTTCCAAGGTGGTTTGTTTGCTTTGCGCTCAATCAATCCTGTTTAACCCCTTTATTTTCATCTTCTCTTTGAAAAAGGAAAGGAGCTCTCAGTAAAACATGTCGTGGATCAGAGAGGGCGAGCTGACCATCATAGAGAGGTTCTGTGCCAACATCATTAAGGTAAGGGATGGATTTGGGTGGATTTTGCGGTAAAGAGCTGGCAGGTTCTTCAGGGTGGAACTGTCTCTGTGGCTGCAGTGCTCTGAGAAGGGAGCACTGTTGGCAAGGGTACATTTAGTGCTGGCACTGGATGTACATCCCTGAACAGCATCCCAGGCTGGGAGATTACTTAGGCTTAGCCTTGCAAATGAGCAAGGCTGCAGGCAGTGCTTGCCAATAAGGATTTGTGCCCTTGCTGATGGAGGCAGGGCATGGGAAGGAGGGAGAGAAGAGAGATCCTCACACTGGGAGTTTAAGAAATGAAACTGAGTATTGGAACAAAAACTCACCAGTTCCAGGAAAATTCTCTCCTTGCTCAGGCTTGAGACTGGCAGTGCTGCCCTTCTCCCTGTCAGGCCTAGTGAGGTCAGTGGAAAGGAACACTCCTCTTTGTGGAGGGAAGTCTTATGACCTTTTTATTTGTTTCCACTGAAGTTAATTGTGTCTGTGAAAAGGCCCTTGAGCTGCGAAATAAAAAATGCAGCATAAACGTGCGTGTGCCCTCCTCCACGGCTGCAGCTGTGTCAGCACTGAGCTCCTGAGAACTGCAGCTCTCTGTCGTCAAAGAAATGGGAAGGGCAAAGCTGCTTTTCAGTTCAGGCAGTTGTCAACACTGACCTGTTTCTTTGGAGACCCTAAACTGGGGTAGACAAAGAGGAAATGAGCGCTGTGCTCGTTCCAGCTGCAGGTTTCCTGCTGGGAGATAGCACTGCACTCCTGGGAACACGCAGTGCTGCTGGGGACAGTGGGGCTGAGCTCTCTGTGCTGGAGATGCCTGTTCACTTGCTGGTCTCCTGTGCTTCTCCCTGTTTTCCAGGCAGGTCCAATGCCCAAGCACGTTGCCTTCATCATGGATGGCAATCGCCGGTACGCCCAGAAGTGTCACGTGGAGAGACAGCAGGGACATTCCCAGGGCTTTGATAAGCTGGCACAGGTGGGGAGGATGTTTTCTGCCTTGGTGTGGTGGGAGATGGAGCTGTGTTTGCTGCTGGACTGGTGGCTTGTGTTCCTTCACTGGAGCCAGGCCTGTGCTTGGAGCTGGTGTTCATCATCAGGATTCACAAATTCAGCTCCTCCCTCTCTGTGTTACCTTGCAGAGTCATTCTGTTCAGCTGTTCTTCCCTCTGTTTAACACTCTAAATATCTACCTCACAGATCTCAAAGCTCTTAGTTCTGTGAAACAGGTTGACTTTTCTTAAAAAAGGTTTTCAAAGGTACAGTATTATATAATTTACAATGTCATCTACAAGAGGTGCTTTTCCTGGCTGGATTAGTCCCCTGTGATGGATTCTCATCCTCAGGTAGTGATATTTTCCTCCTGTTTTTTAAAATGAATCTGGAATTCACATCTAGGGGTTTCATATTTTTGATGGTCGTCCTTGGCATCGTGGGAACCCACAGGAAGGTTTTACATTGGAGAAGTTGTGTCTTGCTGGCCTGATTGTTACGTTTTGTCTTCTTGCAGACACTGCGGTGGTGCTTGAATCTGGGCATTCGGGAGGTGACAGTTTATGCCTTCAGCATTGAGAACTTCAAACGCTCCAAGGAGGAGGTGGATGGGCTCATGGACCTGGCCAGACAGAAGTTCAGCCGCCTCCTGGAGGAACAGTAAGAGACCCTATGTCTGTGACCCACAGGGTGGAACTGGAGCAGGACACGATGGATTGCAGGGATGTTACAAGTTGTGAAAATGGATTAAGGGAGGAGAGCCTTCCCCACCTCCAGTGAGAGATTTGTCTGGAGGGGCTGTGCCTGCCTGGGTGGGATGTAGAGCTCTGTGCATGCACAGTCCCCCTGCACACCAGATTTGCGTCAGCTGTCCCATCCAAACCGTGGGGACGGACAGCTTTCAGATAAACACAGCACAATCAGAAACCAAGAGTGCCAGATGTTGTTTTCGTGAAATATCAAAGCTTTGTCTTAATTTTTGATTAGTTAGAGGTGCCCAGAGCCTGTGGTTGTGTTCTAAGCTTCCATAGGTAGGGAGGCCTAATCCGTGATCATTTCCTAGTCCTTTGGTTACGTCTTGTGTGGGGAATGATCAGTTTCCCTTTATGGAATGGTTTGGGATGATCAAATCTCAGCCCGTTTTGCACACCTGAGAAACATTTGGTGGTTTTGCCTTTCTCCAGTTCTCAGTTTTGCTGAAGCTGTGGGTGGATGTTGGCACTTGTGCAGTAGAGACTGATGTGTTTTCTGTGGTCCCCACTCTGGTTGGGTGCAGGGAGAACCTGAAGAAGCATGGGGTGTGCATCCGTGTCCTCGGGGACCTGCCTCTCCTGCCTGTGGATATCCAGGAGCTGATTGCCCAAGCTGTGCTGGCAACCAGGAACTACAACAAGTAAGTGACACTCAGTTTAAATAGCTGATACCTCACATCTTCCTCCTCTTCCTGAGGGCTGGGACTTGGCAGACATGCTACACCTCTTTTTTTCTTCTTGGTCCTACAAGCACACATCACTGTCATCTGCTGGCCCTTCCCAGGATGAGCCTTTCACATCTTTTCCTCTTTGCAGGTGCTTTCTGAATGTCTGCTTTGCATACACATCGAGACATGAAATCAGCAATGCTGTCAGGGAGATGGCCTGGGGGGTGGAACAAGGACTGCTGGAACCCAGGTAGCTCTTGGCTTTCTGTGTGAGGCTTTTGGGTGAATCCTGCCTGTCTTACCACTCAGAAGCCAAGTGGCTTTTAAATAGATCTCATTAAACCAGTGTGACTGGAACAAATGACTTAAAGTTACTATGCAATGTTTGGCTTTTATTATTTCAGTTACCATGGTGATAGATACACAACCAAGACAGAAGAGAAATTAGGTCTGTGTCTTAAGTTAGTTTAAATGTGAAGGCAGATTTTATGCCACAACAATTGGCTGCTTGGCTGACAGTCTTAGCTATGAGGTCAAACAACAGATGAATCATGAATGCTGCACTGTTCCTCCACCCTGAAGGAGAAGGAATAGTTACACTCTGCTCCCTGCTCCAGATGGAAGCCCTCACAGTCTGCTTCCACCACTGTGTTATGTTTCAAAGAGCATGGAGTGGGATGCTCTGGGGGCTGAAATAGCATTTGGAGTAGCCTGTGGAGCAGACAGCAGTGTCTGTCAGAAGCAAGCTGATGACTGGCTGTGGTTCAGCTCCACCACCCAGTTTTAGTCTGCAGCCCTGGGTTTACATAAAACCCCTTACTTCTGATTTGTGCCACATCCATCAGGTCAGGAAAAGGGGCTAATAAACTGTGTCTGTCTTTCAGTGACGTGTCTGAGTCGCTGCTGGATAAGTGTCTGTACACCAACAACTCCCCCGACCCAGACCTGCTGATAAGAACCTCTGGAGAGGTTCGCCTCAGTGATTTCTTGCTCTGGCAGGTAAAATCTCTGTTTTCCCTTGGGGTATTCCATCTTTACCTCCGAGGGTGCTGAGGGTTCCACCGACTCCAGGTGCAAGCGGATGTGGGGGCTCTGAAACTCCTTCTGCCAGGGGTTAGGTAACTTCCTGGATGGACTGAGTGCTAGGCACCTCTGAGGAATCTGTTTCTTGCAGTTCTGTGATTGCCTAAAATCATGAATTCTCATCCTTTTGCTCCTCACCTTTAGATAATTACTTGTTTGTAGAGAACATTTGAGTGGAGCTGCTTCACTTGAAGTTCACATGTTTTACAGGTACAGTTTGAAGCCAAAACCCAATTGCCTTTAGGCAACCACATCAAATGCTCCCATTACAAATTATTTAATTGGCAAGTTCTCAGAAGTTGTCTGGCCTGAGCTGTGGTTACCTACCAAGGCATGCCCTTTCTTCCCCCTGTTTTTGGGCACACCTATACCCTTGTTGGGTGTCGATGCTGTGAAATGACACTTTGATTGCTCCTCTCGGTGGTAGAGTCCTGTTAAGTGTTACATTGTTTTAGCAGTCATCATAGAAAAACATTTACCTGAAGCTTTTGGGGAACTTGGTGGCAAAAATAGCTTTTAACTTGAAAGCTTTCATCATCCAGCTCAAGGATATCTTCAGTGCACCACAGCTCTTGGCTTCATTAAGCAGTTTAAATGCCATGAGTGGGCAGGAAGGAATATCATGAGATGTCATTTGAAGAATGGCTTAAATGTCATGTCCTGATCCTCAGTTCAACTGTTATTCCCTTAGCCTTTGGTACTCTAGTGTTGCTATTTTAGGTTTTTTATAAGTCTATGATGCTTAAGCTATTAAAAATACTTCTCTGAAGACCAACACAGCATTAGAAAGAATTCTGCTGATGCCTTTGGAGTAGTGGATGACTGGTGTCCCAACATTAAAAACTAATTAGAAGGACTGTACATTGTGTAATTTCAGACTCTCCTGGCTGGTATTTACGTCACTTTAAGTAGAATCTGATAACACAGCCTAGGTAAAATCTCTGTGGGGAAACTGGCATCGTTTGCCCAACAGAGCTGCATCTTAATGACTTTATCCCTTGCTCAATGATTAAATTGTTGGTGATCTTGCTTTCTGCAGACATCCCATTCATGCCTGGTTTTTCAATCAGTCTTGTGGCCAGAATATTCCTTTTGGAACTTGTGTGAGGCTATCCTTCAGTTCCAGATGAACTACAGTGCTTTACAGGTAAGGGAGCCTTGGGGAGATGGAAAGCCCAACCCCATGTGTTACCTGCACAGCAGCTGGAGATCAGGTGAGAGGCTGCAAAGTGGGAGCAGGAATTGTTAGTTAAGATCTTGTTTCAGTAGCAGCTCATGTGTTGCTTCTCCTGTACCCCTGTGGCTTGTTACAACATCTTGGTGTGTGGCCAGACTCCACTACTTTCAGCAAGACCCAAAATATCCAAAGTCAGCACTGTCTCTGTTACTCATTGCTCATTCCACCCGCTGGAGCATCTGTCCCAGAACTCACACACCAAGTGAACGCTCCTGGTTTGCCACAGGGTGAAATCTGCCAGTTTAACTCAAACACTTCGTCAGTGCTGTAAGCAGATGCTGAGTTCACACTGGAACAAGCAGGGAGTACTCACATGCTCTTCCTCTAACTCCACTACTGTTTTTAGAGTTGTAACAAGTGGGTTTAGAGTTTCCTTTCTGGGAGCTGAAATGAGGCTGCCTGAGCTGTGAGTGTGTGGACAAGTGTCCTCTTTCTAGTGGGTCCAGGTGTACTCGCTGAAGGCATTGTTCCTATTGCTCATTGACATTGTTCCTCTCCTTTTCGATCTGTTGTTGTGAGCTCTCCCTGACCTGGTTCTGATAAAGCTGGCCAATTCAGGAGTGAGTTAGTAATTTGGCTATTTTTAAGCAAAACAAGTATGGGAGCTGGAGCTCTTGATGGAGAAATGTGGGGGACAGCAGCTTGTGACACAGAGACAGCAGTGACTGGCAGAAGGACCTCAGTATGGCAGCTTTTACCCTCTGCCACATCTGGCTGCTGAATGTGTCTGTTCCTTAATTATTTGGGTCCTCTTTTTAAAGACCGGTATTACATTGCCCTTTTCTACCTTCAGGGACCTTGCTCACCCCTGAGAGTTGTCAAAGAGATTATAGCCAGTTGTGGTTCTGGCTGAATTTAATCAGGTGCAGCCAGTCTGGCAGCATCCAAACTCTCCACGTCCTTAACGTCTTTTGTTCCTATTTCTGGCCCAAGTTTGCCCTTTTCCTACCAGAAATTCATTGTATTAGTACAACTAATGGCAGTTCACCTTCTGCATGAAGAGGGAAGCAAAAAAGGCAGTAGTGTTTGTCATTGCCATGAGCTTGGCCTCTGTCTGCAACAGTAAGGTCACTGTTCTGACTTTGGTCCTGGTGCTGGTTTCTGACAGGCAACAAATGCAGCTTCTGTTCCCAGCTATTCTCATCTTTTCTGAGTTCTGGTTTGTGGCTGGATGTGTTCACTCCACGCTATTATCAAGGTTTCTCATTGTCCAGATTTGTTCTCTGGTCAGTTTTCTCCCTGTAAGAGCCACTTTGCAGTGTCTAAGGCTGCCCTTTTTTGCAGGGAACCCTCACAGTTGTGCAAAGGAAGGACTTTCCCCTCAGAGGAACTGAGATTTAGGAGCTGGGCCTTTTTTAATTTAAAATAGGTAGTCCCAGGATCAGTTAGACCCTGCTTTTGGTAGACCTTGGGAAGGGATGCAGATGTTGGCTGGCCAGCCTGCAGTGGTCAGATTGAGTCTTTTCTGGGCAATAAACAGAATTGCACTTTGAGGGTGGAAGTCTTCTGCTCAACGGGCTGATGATCCTTGCAGTTCAAGTCAGCCCTGGAGTGCATCCATTCAGTGGGTTTGCTGTGGCTGGGGATATTTCTGCTCTCATTCCCAGCACAACAAAAGCTAATTTCCAGAGCCAGAGCTGCCTTGGGCTCAGGGAAACTGTGGGGATGAGTGTGAGTCAGGCTCTCATTAGACTAATTATTTCTTCTTGCTTGTTTGAAAGACCAGTGTGTGTGTGTGAGTCTATGTCACAGTGGCCAGTTTTATAGTTTTTAAAAATAGAAGCTTAATATTCCTGCCTGCTGATGTGTTTTTGCTGTTGGAAGCTGCAGCCCAAGACACATGCAATAAGGAGAAATATTAAAGTGATGTTCTACAACAAAATATTTCAAATACTTGAAGGGCAGGTAAGGATGGCTCCTGCCTTTGCCTTTCTCCTGCTGTGTTTCAAGCCAGTACACTGTTAGATCACAGAAATTTGGGAATGCTGAGCTTATTCCTGCTTTTGTTTTGAAGCTGATTAGCTCAATACTGGATCATCTCAAAGAATTGCCCTGTAAGTCATGGCTTGGAATCCCCTAAAACCTTTCAGCAGTCAGGGGAATAGGATCAAAAATGCTGTGATAACACTGGTGAGGATAACAGTGTGCATAGAGTCTGGGGTTCAGAAGTTCCCTTGTAGCTGTTCCTCTCTGAGGGCTTTCCCCCAATCTGTCCTGACTTTTATCTGTTTTAACTAGGAGTTAATGCTCTGAGCAGAGTCATGTCTTGGAGGGAAGGCCCAGAAGGATATCCCTGTATTTTTTATAACCAATCAAGCAGGCTGCCTCAAAGTGGAAGAGGCAGACCCAGTGTCAGCCTTCAGTGAACCTGCAGATCGATGGCTGGCAGAGGCTGTTGGTGCTACCCCCTGTACCACAGGTGAGCTGGGAGGCCTGGTGAGGTGCTAACACTCGCTGCTTTTCACTCCAGAAGGCCAGAGACTCCTACATGGAGGAGAGGAGGCGACAGCAGATGGAGAGGGATCAGGCTTACGTGACCAAGAAGCTGCAGCAGGAAGGGTGCGCGTCCCACGGAGACTCGCGGCGCCGGCGGACTCTGCTGCAAAAATGCACGGCCCTGCGGGAGGAGAGGATCCAGGGCTTCCTGCAGGCGCTGGAGCACAAGAGAGCAGACTTCTTTGAGAGATTGTGTACGGTGTCTGCATGACACAGGTGCTGGGCTGTGGGAAAGACAGTGTTCAGAGGGAGCAGCTGCTGCCCGGAGGGATTGGCTCGGTGGGGTCCCGCCGTGGGCATCCAGGGCTGCTCCAGGACCTCGCGTCCTGCTGGCCCTGCCCGGGGCAGGGGTGGGTACTGTGAGCTCTCCCTGTCTGTGGTGCTGCTGAGGAAGGTGGTGCCGTCCTGTGTCGCCTCCCTGCCCCGGTGACAGATACCTGCCTCCTGCTGGTCTCTGCTGCTCAGTCCTTGACAGGCCAGGTGTTCCGGTGACAAGAAGTTAACTGCGATGAGCCTCCTCCCGTTCTCTGATTCCTCCTGAACTGGCCCAGCCAAACCAGTTCAGTCCTGTTAAATCAGTCTGGGCTCGGATTGTTTCCGTGGCTTTGCAGTGGGGAATCTTCTGTTGAGATTTCCTCTGCTGTCCCATCAAGGGAGCCTTGCTTTCTGCAGGGAGAGGATTATTCCTGGTGTCAGGGACATTCCCCACTGCCTACTCGGTAAGAGCATCTTGTCTTTTCCCCACCTGACTCTGCTGGGTTGGATGTATCCACTCTTGGTTTCCAGAGAGCTGAAGGAAGGGTTTCCAGCCCTGCTGTAAAGAAAAAAAGATGCTCCAAAAGCTTCAGCAGGTTCTGAGATCTCTCCTGAGCAGTGTGTGTGGGGAAAACCCAGATGCAGAAGGTGCTGGTGTTGGACCAGACTGACCTTGGGAAAGGCTCTGAGCAGGCAGCGAAAAAGGATGGGTTGGGAATGAACCTTCTGTCTTAGAAAGGGAAGGAAATTGGCTAAACCCAGGTGATGGCTACCATGTGTCAAACCCTCTGAGGGAGTTCCAGGGAATGAAGGTGGGCTTAATTCAGGAATACTGTAGCCAAAACCAACCTCTGACCCCAGCCAAAATGGTTCAGAAGGGCTGTTTGGCTGATTTTAATGGGAGTGGCCAGAGCAGCTGTGGAGTATTATTTATTCTCAGTTTTCCATTGGCAGGGAGAGGGACAAGCTGATTTCCAAGATTGTTTCCATCTCTTTATTTCTCCTGGCTTCCGTCCCTATGATCAAAAAACCTGAAAATGTGTTGATTTTTGCTCCTGATGCACACACAGGTGTGGCAGTACCAGCTGTTGCTGGGTTTGAAGTGTTTCTTCTTACCTCCAGGTGAAAACCACAAAATGCAGATTTAAAAGACTTTTAAGTGCTGCACACTGAGCACTTGGCCTGTGATTGTGAAGTGTGTAGTAAAACTGGGAATAAAGTATATTCATACCAAAGTTATTTTTAAAATAACCTGAATGTTAAAATAACCTGTATGTAGAGCTGTTTATTTCAAGGTGTGATGAAGTTGGAATCCAGGTTTAATATAATAATATTTAACCTGTGACAGACTCCTCATGTGATTCCTGTTAGCCTGGGAATGATTTGAAGGTTATTTTTACAGTGTAGTGTGAGCAGTTTGCTGATACCCTAAAGCCTGGCTGAGTGAAGCTGCGTGCAGCTACCACCTCTTGTGTAAGTAGCAAAGAGAATTTGGATAAAAATGTGCTGGGATGATGGGAGCTGTTGATTTAAAACTTCTTTTGCTGTATTTTATTTTCTCCACATTTCGGGAAACTCTGGAAACAGTGTACTCTCCATGGGATGGAAACTCTCCAGTCTGCTTTGCCAGGCTGATGGGGAGACTCTTTTACTCAAAAAATGTATTTTTTACCTTAAAAAAGAAAAGGTTTTCCATTGTGTGATGACTTTACAGGTGACCAAAGCCACAGTGGTGGCTTTCCACAAAGTGCTGGTCCTGTTGCAGGTGAGGTAAGTGAGGCTCTGGTTTATAAAAGGCTTGTATGGAAAGTTCTAATCCATTTTATAAAAAGGCATCACTGGAGTAGGGGAGGAGGAAGAATCCTTCAAGCAGTGGCAAAAGGTTCCTGTTACCTGACTCTGTACATTTCACCTGCCTCAGTTATTCCAGTAAATACAATTCCAGTTATTTCCAGTTCTCTGGGCAAACTCAAGAGTTTCAGGAGTGCATCTTTCTGGTGCATCTGTGGGAATAGAGCCACAGGCTTCTGTCATTGAGAACTGAACCTCCATCATTCATGTTTATGCAGTGAAGATAGGAAAAATCAGCACGGCTGGAAAAATGTGCAGCTGAGGTCTGAAAAAGCCTGAGAGTTCACCTGGGCAGGGAAAGGAGGAAAGGTTGTTCCTTGGGGTGTTTTTCTGAATGAGGTTCAGCTAAAAAGTGGTGATGAAGATGTTTAGTTGGATTTGTAGCACATGGGCTGTGGCTGTGCCAGGTGTGAGCAATGTCCCCTCTTGGAAGGAGCCCAACTTCCCGAGTCACTTGGCACGAGCAGCAGGCACCTGTGTGAATTGATTTAACGTCATTTTATTGCTTTTTAACATTTTTCTCTCTCCTTCCAGCGCCGTCGCCTCCTTCTTCGGATACAACTCTCCGCGTCTCCCATGTTTTTACAGAAAAAAGGGCTCTCGGTGGTTCCCCCGGGAGCCCCTCCCGGCGCGGGGGCCCCGCGGGGCCGGAGGTGCTGAACGAACAGCTCCGCTCACCTGCGCGCGGGATCGCGGCGGGGCGCGGGGTGGGGGGGGGTGTCCCCCTTTCCCCCGAGCCGCCCTTTACACCCCAAATTTTCACCTTTTCCCCCCCATTTTTATTTTTCGCCCCACCCCCCCCACCCACCCCCGTGGGTTTCCCGCGCGCGCGCGCACGGAGGGGGGGGGGGGTGCATTGCGCGCCCCTCCGCGCGCCCCCTCCCAAACCCATCCCCTCCCCTCCCTCCCCGCCTTGGCCCCACCCCACGTGACCCCCGCGGGCCAATGGGCGCGCGGGGCGGCGGGGATCCGGCTGGAACCGGTTGGGCCGCGTCCGGCTCTATATAAAACTTTATAAACACCCGATTCCAATTAGTGGGGTCGGGACCAGCGCAGCCCGCCGGGTGCAGCCCCGCGCACCGCTTCCCCGCACCGCGCCCGCAGCCCCCCGCGCGCCCGGCTCCCCCACCCCCGCCTCCCTCCGCCCGCTCCCTCCGCCCCCTCACGCCGCCCAGCGCGCTCCGCTCTCCTTCACACATATACACACACTCACACACACGCACACACGGAGCCATGCCGAAGAGAAAGGTACGTGGAGCTGCCGCCCCCCACTCCCGGTGTCCTCTCCCCCCTTACGGTGTCCTTTCCCCCCCCCGCCCGCACCGAGCCGCCTGTGGGGGGGGGGGAAGGGGGGGCGGGACTACGCGTTCCCCCCCCGCTTTCGGGGCGGTAACGGAGGAGCGAGGCCTCACCGGGGGTGGCGGCGGCGCGGGGCCCGTTACCGGCGAGGGCCGGGGGTGCGGGAGGGGCCGGCGGTCCCCGCCGGTCCGAACCGGTTGGTTTTGGCGGGAGGTCGGTGTGAGGGGAGGGGGGAGGGGAGCGCCGGTGTGGGGCGGGAAAGGGCGGGAAGCGGCGGCAGAGCTTTGCCGCCAAAACGGCGGGGGCGGGAGGGGGGGGGCCGCCCTGAGGGGGCAGCGGCGCCCCCGCACAAACCCCGCACACACCCCGGGGAGGCGGCGGCGCCCGCCCCGCCTGGGCTGCGTCGGTGTGGGGTTGTGCCCCGGCATCCCCCGCCCCGGCCCCGCGGGGAGGGGCCGGTACCCGCCGGGGGTGGGATGGGGATGTTCCCCTTCGGATTTGGGGGGGGGGCGGGGGGGGGGTTAAAATAGCGGCTGGTGACTGAGGGTCGTCCCCATCACTCGTCCCTACAACGTGTGTCCATGTCCCCAGGCTGAAGGAGAGACCAAGGGCGATAAGGCCAAAGTTAAGGATGAGGTAAGAAGTTCAGTGTTTTGAGAAAGTTGGATCATCAAGTGTTTCCGTTGGAAGCTGAGGTTTAACGTCATCAGAATAACTGGGGAGTAGGGGGGAGGGTTGGTCTCAATTGATTCTGGCTTTTCAAAGTCATAACTGTGTTTTAACCATGAGAAATCTGCTTCTAACTGTATAAAATCTACTTAACTATCGTTAGCTGTTAGTAATTTCAATGGTGTAGCCTCTTGTTTCTTGAGAACACAGAAAAAGGGAACTGCCGCCTAAATTTCTAAAAACTAAAGAACTATAAACATAATTTCTGGGGGTTTACTACTTTGGGAAGAGAGCTGTTTTGTGAGATTTTGAGAGTTTGTATTCCATGTCATTTCAATAGAACCATTTTCCTTTTCCAACAGCCACAGCGGAGATCAGCAAGGTTATCTGCAGTGAGTATCCTCTCGCTGAGCAGAGATGTCACAACACTTGGTGGTTTTACACATGACCACTGGGTGTGTAAGTACGTGTCAGAGCTGGAGGTGCTTTGGAGACACCAGTTGTCAGTTGAAAATAAGTTCCTGTCTTAAGCACCTGCCCCATTATGTGGTGCTATGGGAGTGGTAAAATAATTGACAAGCCAAATAACTGCTGCAGTTTCAAATGGTTTTGTTTGCTTTCTTGAAACTAAGCTATTTGGCCTGAATGTTTAAAAAAAAAATAGTTTGTTTCTCTGAAGCAGGACTTGTCACAAGGGCCTACAGTGCCAGGACAAGCGGGAATGGCTTCCCACTGACAGAGGGCAGGGATAGATTGGATATTGGGAAGGAATTGTTCCCTGGGAGGGTGGGCAGGCCCTGGTACAGGGTGCCCAGAGCAGCTGGGGCTGCCCCTGGATCCCTGGCAGTGCCCAAGGCCAGGCTGGACATTGGGGCTGGGAGCAGCCTGGGATGGTGGAAGGTGTCCCTGCCCATGGCAGGGGTGGCACTGGATGGGATTTAATGTCCTTCCAACCCAAACCATTCCATGAGTCTCTAACACAGTTTTCTCTCCCTTGCAGAAGCCTGCTCCTCCAAAGCCAGAGCCCAAGCCTAAAAAAGCAGCTCCAAAGGTGAGTTGGGTCAGGGGCTGTTTAGAGAGGTAAATGGGGGATGAGGTTTGGCATTGCCTGGCAATAAAAACAACTGATAAACCTTTGATTAACAGCTGTGTAGTGAGGAAATGGAGCTGCATCGTCGCTGCATAAAGCTGAACTGAAAACTTGCAGATTTTACAGAATTTGCATAAAAAATACCGAAGTGAAGACTCCACGCTTGCTGTCAATCCCTTAAACAAACAAACATTGGTGTGCTGTGTTCTTTTGGGGCCAGCAGGCAGCTGTGGTGCTCCCCACCCTCGCTCTGGGGTTGTGGCTCATGTCTGGCTGCTGGGAGCTGACGGCAAATGTTGTCTTGCATTTACAGAAGAGCGAGAAGGTGCCCAAGGGGAAGAAGGGAAAAGCTGATGCTGGCAAGGAGGGAAACAACCCCGCAGAAAACGGAGATGCCAAAACAGACCAGGTATCCCAGCAGCCTGTCTTGCACCAGGATTGATTCCTTTCCCTCTCGGACTGGGACACGTCTTGGCTTGTGGCAACGATGAGTGTTGCTTATGACACTTAACGCAGGTGTGGGGGGTGTTGGTAAAGAGTTTAAGTTGTCTGTTGCCAGGGGATGTTGCCACATGCAGTTACTGTTCTTCTGAAAAGTTCCCAAAGCAACGTGTAAGTTGTATTTTATGGTGCCACAAATGCTAGATTTAATTTTATTAAAAATCGGGGCTGTGCAGCCCAGAGAGGATCTGTTCTGTTCAGGGTTTTGCTATTTAGAAAAACAAATGTCCATTTTTTAATGTGTTGACTTGTTCCCCTTTCTCTTTTCAGGCACAGAAAGCTGAAGGTGCTGGTGAAGCCAAGTAAAACGTGTGAATTTTTGATAACTGTGTACTTCTGGTGACTGTACAGTTTGAAATACTATTTTTTATCAAGTTTTATAACAATGCAGAATTTTGGTTTACTTTTTTTTAAGCTATGTTGTTAGCACACAGACCGCTTCGTTGTTGTGTTCTGGGGGGTGGGGGGCAATGGGGACAAATGTCATTTAGTCTATTTCTCAAAACCTAAATTTTAATAAGAAAAGCTTTTGCCAGTCCCCCAGTTTTTGGAAGAAGGGCTCTTCCTGAAGGGAGGAGGAAGGGATTCCCCCATGCTGCGTGTCAGTTATGTGCAAGTGAACATCAAAGCTCCCAAGGTGCTGTTGCCTACTCCAAATCCCAATGCCATCAGTTCTCCTTTGGTGTCTCCCTGTTTACCCAGAGCCCGTCACTCCAAACCACGGCAAAACTGGCATTTTGGGACAGACCACGCTCAGTCCACTATCAGTCCCAATTTCTGGTGTCCAGTCTGGGATGTACTGGCTCAAAAATGAGCTGCACTTCCTCTTTTCTATTGTGGATCCTCAGATACAGAAACCTGCCTTTAAATTTTATTTCCCTCTCAAAGTCAGGGTTGGTTCGTGCAGAGTTGTCAGACAACGCGCGGATGTGAACGTGTCCACCCTCACTCTAAACTTTGCCCTCTACAAGTGCGAGCTGCAGATTCTTACGGTTTTTATCAACTTCTCCATTTCAGTAGTCCACAAAGGGAGGGGAGTTTGACAATTGTTGTAAAATGTTGCAGATTGTAGCCCATGTCCTGCCTAAATTACCATGATTGTTCATGAAAAGTACCTTTAATAAAGCTGGATACGGTTTGGCTTGGACTGTTCTTAATGCTCTCTAATCTCTCTTGCCCTTAGTTCATCTCGTTTGAGAACATTTGCTGTGTGCATGTCTGTGTTTGTGTTTTCATTCAGATAATTAATTGTCATAATTCACACCTGAAAGGCAAGATTTCCTTGCCTAAAAGCAAGGTTTCCTTGCCTAAAAGCTAGATCACTGCAGGGTGTTTTTAAAGCCTTGGCTTACTTGGAGGCTGAAAATGGAACATGTACGTGAATCTACTGAGATAAATTATCTTTATTTTCTAAAATGTAGCACTGTACAAAACGGGGAGGAATACAGAGATCTTGCTGCCGAGAAAAGTAAATTCTGGTGAGCTTTTCTTGGGAGTGAAACCAGAACTGGCTCCATAAAACTGATGATGTGTTACATATCTGCACTTAAACTTGAATATTGTTGCTCCTGCTAATCGAATCCAGACCTGGCTGTGGTAGTGACTAAGCAGGAGATGAGATTTTTTTGAGTAAAAATGCACCATTTTTATAGTTGCTACTTAGACTCCAGAGCAGAGCCAAACCCAAACCCCCCTGTGTAAACGTCTCCTTCAGTGACTGTCAGATGGAATTTTTTTTCCATCTCTGCTTGGCCTTCCCTGGGATTTCAGTGTCTGTTTGTGATTAAGTTCAGTGACCTGTTTCAACCTGTGCTGATTTCAGAGGGAATCCAGTGAAAACGAACAGGGCAGAGTTTCCCATGCAGAAGTTTCCGAGGTCGGGAGAGCTGGAGGTGTTCTGGAGCGGCTGCACGCACAGAAGGCAGTTTGGGATGTACCCCTAGGAACTGCTCCACCATGTGTTCCCATAGCTGGTATGTCTAACAGAAAAGAAATAATGATGAATAATGCTGTTTAATAATCTTCAACAAACCCCACCCAGAAACAGCCACCAAACCTCCTGAGCGGTCACTGCAGTGGCCGAGCAGTGGGATGTGGCTGCAGAAGGGAAAATAATGAGTCTTTTAAAATCAGAAAGTTTGAAATAGCCTACCTTGCTTTTGTAGAGTCTTACCTTGCTGGGCGTCTGCAAATGAACAAGTCCTTCCAAAGGAATTGGGTTTGAAGGGGTTGCCAGTGGCCAGGTTGCCAGCTGGAATGTTCTGGTGTTCCCTGTGTCCATCACTGTGGCTTGGCGACCTCTTCACCTCCAGTCATTAGACAAAGTGCTGCTAATGAAGGGGAATCTCAGGGTTGCTCTTTGTTGAAGTTACTCCTTAATTTCTCTGTCTTTGCACCCCCCAGCAGCCTGTGCTGAGCTGTGTGCTTCCTTGCAGGACGTTTTCTCCAGCCAAGCAGGAAAAGAGGGATTTTAAGTGGTGTCTGCCACCTGAATTCCTCTGAAAGCAATGGATATTTTCAGTGCTGAGATTCCCTGACCTGCTCCATCTGAGGTGCTTCCCGCTGGATGTGCCTTGCACTGCTGGAGTTATTGGCCTGTTGGGCTTGACTCGACACGCCGGGCTCATCTATTTCTCCTTAAGCAAATCGAGGGTGAGGGATGCTGAAGCCAGTAAATCCAACTAATTAGTTGTGTAAATTAAAGCTGGGGAGCAGGCGCTGAGCTGCAGCCTGTGCCTGGTTCGTGGTTAGAGGCACCACAAATCTGCATCACTGCCTGCCAGAATGCCTGAAGCTGAACAGATATTTTTCAGCTAAATTGTAATCATTTTACACGGAAAATTGTCTCTTGTGTGTCTGTCGGGAATGGGGTTGGTGCTGCCACGTGCAGTTAACAGACTGGTCTGTCGGGTGGGCTCTGCAGCAGCAGGGGTTTTGTCCTGCTGGAGCTTTGGGAAACATGGCATCCAGGATCCAGAGAGTCACCACTGGCAACAGAAAGGCAAATGAGTTCAGTGTCAAATTGTAGAGCAAAGTCTCTGGACTCCCCCCAAGGAAGCGACACTTAAACTGAACAGAAGTTAATGTGAGCAAGTTGCCAGCCAGTGGTCACTTCCCAATATCCTACAGAACCACCTTTCCCCCAGCTGTGATTTTATGTTAAATTGAAATTGGATTGGACTAAAAAACCCGTGAGAACAGGTGAACTGAATCATGGCAGGAGGACTCCCCAGGTCCCTGCTCCTCCCTGTACAGTGCCCCAGGATTAAAAGTTTTGAGTTTCGGAATAATTTCCCCCTGCAGCAGTTTTCCTTTTGCCTTCACAGAGCTCAATTCTATTTGGAAAAAGCGACAGTATCCTTCTCCCATCCCTGAGCCCTGCCACGGGTGGGATGAACACAGGAGCAAGGAAGGAAAATGGACTGATTTCAGTGAGTTGCATCCAGTGGATATTGAATTGCAGGATCATTCATGTCAGAAGAATCACACAGCTTGATGGCACAGGGATTTCATTGTCCCTAAATCATCCCAGATATGGTAATACCATACCCAGGGACTAATATTGCTGACTATAATTCCTGAGAAATGGCACCTTATCCTGCAGTTGGTGGAGATGAAATGGAGCTCGAGTTAAACTCACAATTTACAGAGTGAGCCCATCATTCGCAAGGGATGGGAAGGAGATGGCACAGGGGGAGCTGTGGTTGAGTAACGTTGATTGAGGCTAATAAAGAGCTTTAGTACGTTGGCTTTAGAAGCTTTCTGATGTGAAAGACTGGGCTTTTAAAAGACCCTTTATTGAAAACTGTCAATTTTTTTGGCGTTATAACCATCTCCTTACAAGGGAGCCAGAAAATCTATGGTGTGGCAGAAGAAACAGGGGTAGAACATTTCAGGGGAAACTTCCTAAATGGGAGACCTTTTAAAATGCATTAAAGCCTCCAATCAAAAACATTCAGTTGCCTTAGGTACAACAAACCAGCCTGGAGAAAGTGCTTGGAGAACATAGAAGGAACAGCCCCACGGTGGCTGCAGGTCACCCAGGTGTGGAGTTGGTACCACAACTCCGCATTTTGGTGGGCACATAATCCCCAAATGAAATTTCTACTTTTCCCCTTCTAAACAGATTTGATAGTTAATTTATTCTCACTCGGTTATCCCACTGAGGTTACTTTTGGGTTTTGAACAAATTTCCCTGCAGGCAGCAGCTCTCCCCTGCTCTTGAGTTTGTTGGTTGCTGTGCCGAGGTGGGTGTATGTGGCAGTCTCCTCCTGGAGAGGAGTTACTATTAGATTACTATTAGTCTGGTTCCTCTAGACTGCTATTTTAGCATTGCCCAGACAGATTTTGTTTGCTTTTATTCTAATGAGGTGGTATCTTGGTGCTTCTTGATGGAATTCAGTCTTACCTCAGCACAAGAGCTGAATGTTCCTGTATTAGGGGTTCTGAGTTTAGCCCGAGGACAGATTGTAAACTTGGGCAATTAAACTAGCTTTTCTCATAATTTCCTTCTTACTGGAGATAATAGCAGAGGTTGTTCCTGTGCTGTGGGTGTTTGGTGGATGGGTTTTGTTGGCCTGCAGCCTGGTTGGGGGTGCCCAGGTTTCCCTGCCTTACCATGATCCAATTAACTTCCATGCTGCCAAGCCCCACAGAGGAGAATTCCATTGATACTGAATTAATTGCTCTTGCAAAAAATATCCATTATTTCAGAAGCAAGCCGGATCTGAGGCCCGTTGGCCGGGGAAGGCTGGATTTGGCAACCTCCCGGTGTCTCCTTGCCACAGCCCGGTGGACGCAGGGATTTGTGCGGGGCTGTTAAGCTCAATTAACGCGCTGTGATTAACAGCCTGTTCCCTCCCTTCGCCACACGGTGGTACCAGGAAACACGGAATGGGGCTGGGAGGCCAACAAGTGGCAGGTAACGTCCAAAAGCAGCTCAGCGAACCTGGGGAGACTGGAGCCCGGGTTATCACAGTCCAAGGAGTGTTACCTGCTTCCAGAAAGCAGCAGCAACCTCCATCCTCTGCTGGCTTCGGAGATCAGTGTTAGACAAACTCCACTCACCCAAGCAGCGTGAGCCCTCTCTGAGCCTCTCTTTCCAGTTGTTATGTTTTTACTCGAAATCCAGACCGAGTGCTCAATTCCTCATCAGTTTACAGGCATAGCTGACATTGCAAAGGAATTTATCCATGTTATATCAAGCCTTTGAACTTAGGCTTCCCGTATTCTATTTTAAGAATCACTGGACCATTCCTTTTCCTCCTCAGGCCATTATTGCAGCTGCTGTGGCACATGTCCTGAACGTTTGAGCCTAAAACTAGAGCTGCCACTCTCCATCTCATCTGTCTTCAGCCTGGGAAGGGATACTTTATCCTAAACCCAGATTTAAGTAGGTAGCTTATAAGCCTGGTCTCTTTTAGGCTTGTTGGCACAAACTACTTGTGTCAGACTTGCTGAATCTTCAGCCTGAGATCACAGAACAAATGGTGATGTTCAAAGAAATAATACTTTAGTTACTGAAAAGTTTCCTGTGCTTTTTGCATTATTTCATTTTGCTTTTGTATTCCAGTATTTGAGTGTGCGTGCTTTTTCTCTGCAAGCCAAATCTAGGAAACTGATTTGTAAATTCTGTGCCAATCTCCTTAAAAGTCTAACCAGAGTGATTTTTCTGGTGCTGTAAAACCCTGGGCTCACTTTGCCAGCCAGCAGCTTTTACCTGCATTGCTTTAAAGGCTCCCAGAATGATATCCTGTAACCTGTATTGTGCTGAAGCGATGCCACCAGTTGCTGGTTTTCCTTCATTCCCAAAAGCCTTAGTCGTTGGGTTATCTCCTTCTAGCACATGCTTTCCATGTTTATCTTTTCCAAGGAGCGGTGTTGAAAGCTGGAAAGGAAGCGGCTGCTTCCCAGAGCTGGCGAGATTGCAGGGAAAGCACTTGACACCCTCATGACACTTCCTTGAAATGGATGCAAAACGGAAAGATGAGCTCCTGGTAAGCCAAACTCATTCCTCTTGTTTAGTGCTCAGTGCCTGCTTGGGGCAGGGATTTATGAATTTATTGGGGTGGGGATTTATTGGATAAAGTGGGCAAAACACCACCCAGAATTACTGGGGAAAAGCAGAAGGCAGAGATTTCCAGTCACAGGTGTAAATGCTGTGGCATGGAGGTGTAGCAAACATTGAAACTGAATGTTTCAGGGACATCTGAGTGTGCTGAAAAACACGTAAGTTTTATTCACGTGTCTCCATTGAACAGGCCCTGTTACCAAGCCCTGGTAGTTCTAGATAACAAACCTACAGTGATTGTTCTGTGATCAGGGAAATGAGCAGACCAGGGCTCCCACCCATTTGCAGGGAATTGCTGGGAGTTTGGCTTAGTGATTAACTTAGTGAGTGAACAATTTCCGTCAACAAAGCAGGGATGAGCCAGCCTTCAGCTTATGGGTTATGTTTAGGGAGGAAAGGCCAGGTTGGACGGGGCTCGGAGCCCTGGGATAGTGGAAGGTGACCCTGCCCATGGCAGGGGGTGGTGGAGTGAGATGAGCTTTAAGGTCCCTCCCAACCCAGACCTGGGATTCTATGAAAACCATAGGCTGGTTTAGCCCAGACTGGGAATGCCAATAAACCCTTTCCTCCTGCCCCTGGAGGAGGTCACACTGGCAGCTCCCACTGCTGGGACTGACGTGTGCTGGCCCCAGCGACGTGATATCCTATCCTGTGAGCCTGCCCTGCACACAGGAGCAGATTGTTCATGATAAACCTCCCCAATGTCACCCCAAGGTCCTTGTCACATGCTGCGTGCCCGGAACTGGGTCTGAGCATTCCCAGCCCTGTGCACCGGAGCGCTGAGGAGTGCAACGGTTTCGTTTTTAAACTCAGATTTGTTGGGCTCCTGCCCGGTGCGAAGAAACGGTGTCTGAGCAGGTGGTGTTGCACAAGCAGAGAGAGGTGAGGACAGAACTGTGCCTTCCTTGTGCTGCTGAGCAGCTCCCCAGCAGTTCCCATGCTCCGCTGCCTTGCGTAATTCCCTGTGCAGTGCGGGGCTCTCCTCACCAGAGGGAATCTTCCCGCAGCACCACCTCTCCCACTCGTGGGTTCTGCAGGCTTTTGGCATTTAGTCACAGTCCCCCCCATCTTACACTGGGAGGAAAAATCCCTTCATTTTCCCCCTGTCTGGTGCAGGAGCATGAGGGGTAACACACACTGGTGGTGTGTGGGCTGGTTTGCCCTGTTCTTGAGCTGTTTTGCTTTCCATCCTAACCCTTTCACTTCACTGAAAAATTAATTTCTAAGACCATAGTGCTGATATTTAAACCCATCTGGTTTTGTCTGAATAGTGATGATATTTAAAGCCATGCCTGTATCTTCCAAAAGCTTCTGCTGGTGATCCTGTAGAAGGGACATTTATCTGGTTGTAATTGACTCCCATATTAACTTCCAACTGGCAAACAGCTGCCAAAAACTGTTTTCCATGTCTGTTGATCAATAGTCCCTTTCAACAAGTATCTGGTGTTGCAGAGTGTTAACAGCTAATAGCACTATGATTCTTATCCTATTTTAAGGGCTGTAGCATATCTCAGAGCCCTTATATCTGATAGAAGACTTTTGAGTTAAATAATGTTACATCAGATGTTATTTATTATCCATTTCCGACACACTGACCCTTTTCCCACCCTATCTTGTGCTGGGCCACCGCCACAGGACATTTATCTCCAACATTATGTCAGTGGCTGCTTAGGTTGAGGGGGAAAATGATTCTGTGCAGACTGTAAATAGAAAAATGAGATGGCAGGTCTAGCCAGGAATTTCTGACACCAGGTTGGGAGAAGAGGGTGAAAGGAGTTGTTGCCTGCCATGCAAGTCTCAGTTTTGCTGTCACTGGAGTCTGTGACAAATCCAAACCACCTTCCAAGGCTGGAGCTGTTTAAGCTGCCCACTGCCTCTGGCCAAATCTTTCTTGGCATAAAGTAACATCCACTGAAGCTTTTATCTACCCATTGGGTGACAAAATACCTGATTAATCAAGTTTTTACTTTGTAAATTACTGTTACTCGGTGGCTGGGGATGCACAGGACAGCAAAGCAGAGGCAAGTGAGAGGGGACATTCTTGAATTCTTGGACATGAACTTGGGGACACATTTATTTGTAAAAGATATTTAGTCCTCAGGGGTAAAAGGTCACCAACACTACCCTGCCCTCTGCACAATGACAGAGGAAAGGCACAGCCACAGCATAACAAAGAGGTGGCTTCGATCACGTGGGTGCCCACAAAGTTTAAAGGAAGAAAGATAAAAGTCAGTTCTTGCTTTTGTTGTTAGAAATTATCTTTTCTGAGCAGTTCTGCAGTAGTACAGTGAAATGAGAGCAGCACACAAGAATTAGGCAGGTGGATTTGTAGCCTGCTAATGGAAACCCTTTGGGCTGGACTTGGAGCTCCTGGATGGGCACTAAAAAATAATTCTGCAAGAGGGTTTTTCCAATAGAGGATCGGGTTGTCCTCTCTCTTCAGCAGAGATTTGAGGACTCCTGGTAAAGTCTCCCAGAAGTGCACCAAGCCTCTCCTCAGAGAGCCAGAAAAGGCCCTGCTGGACAGTCCTGGTACTCACTCCTGAAGGAAAGAGCAATTTAACAATCAAGCAGCAAAGCACCAGCCTTGCATTTCTGCCCCATTCTGTGTGTGCTACGAGACATGCAATGCTGCAAAAATCCAAGAGCCTCCTTAAGTCCAGAGTCTGTTTGTTTGGGGCTTTTTTGTGATGCTGGTGAGTGACAGATAGATTTTCTTTTGCCAGAGAATTGAGTTTCTGACATCGCTGAACCTGTTGTGCCTTTTGTTCAGTTCCCAACAAGGAAACCATTGAGCAGTTTGGATATATCTCCTACCTGGCCATGGAGCCAACTGAGTCATACCTGTGCTCTGCACTGCCTGAAGCACTTATAAAATACAGAAAACAATTGTTGTTAGAAGAGACCTGTTTCTCTCTCCCTAAAAGATAAAGGCACCTCTTTCCCCACCTCTCCAAAAACCTGTGCTTGTGCTATGCCTTCCTATCTGATACAATCAATCATTATGCCAAAATATTCCTGGCCAGGATATTTTCTCATATTTTAGAAGTTTATTTTTCTGGTTATTTTGGGGATGTGGCTTTTCAAGGCTGGATGTGTACAGTGGTCTCTGTTTAGTAAGGGGACTGAGAAGTTAAATGCTGCCCGTCATATATTGGTTTGAAATCAGAAATAAAGTTTGGGCTCCCCCTAAGGAAAATAGATTTCTGTGGTGTTTGGGCTTCTCATCAGGATTTCTGAAATTTGCTTCCCATTCTAAAATGGTTTCTTTATTTTTTCCATGGCATGATGGCATCCCAAACCCTGGAATGGGGTGATTAGGAACAGGTATCTGTGTGTGCCTTCTGTGAAGCAGGACCAGACTTGTTCAGTTGCAGGATGTCAGCACAGACATGACATTTTCCTCTCCCCGGAGCTGGAATTCTCTTGAAATGTGCTTTTGTTTTCCCCTCCCCTCTCTGGAGAAAGTGGGACCTGTGTGCTCTGGAAGCAGCACAAAACCAAGTGTATCTTTTTGTATCCACTTAAAAGCCCCGTCATTTGTTTACAAGTTCTTAAACCTAAAAGAACCATAAACCCTGACTGTACTTAGTGCTGTGTTTACTCAGGTTTCTCCCTCCTGGGGGACAGTGCAAACAGCCCTGGCAGCTTCATTTCTGTTTACAGTTTCTGATAGTTTTCTCTTTCATGTTTTCACTCCCTCACATAGCCCTACACTGAAATAAGCTACAAACATAGCTGTGTGCTCATTAAAAACAAAATTTGATGGATAACTTGCTCTCAATAACTTCCCACTTGGGCTGCAAACCTGATCTAAAAATTAAATTAAAAAAGAAAAGGTGAGGAATACCTTGTATTTTACATGGGGTTTTGAAAAAGCCTATTTCAGGTAGAAAAAGGAATATTTTATGAAAGAAATTCTTGCCTGGGAGGGTGGGCAGGCCCTGGCACAGGGTGCCCAGAGCAGCTGTGGCTGCCCCTGGATCCCTGGCAGTGTCCAAGGCCAGGCTGGACGGGGCTTGGAGCAGCCTGGGACAGTGGAAGGTGTCCCTGCCCATGGCAGGGGTGGCACTGGATGGGCTTTAAGGTCCCTTCCAACCCAAACCATTCCATGATTCCTGGTCTAGCTGGAGCCACTCTCGACCTCTCGATGATTGAAGGCAGAGCTGATCAGTGGAGCCTGCAGAGCTCTGCTGGGGTGCGTGTGCTGAGCACAGTGAGCACGTGCAGATCCCACGTCCTCAGGAGCTCCTCGTGAATCCAGAAGGACGGATGGGCCATGAAACAGCTCCTCTGAGGTCCCAGGATACAGCCAAAGGTTAGGACAGAACCACATGGAATTGGGCAAAGCATTATCGGCCCCGCATAGTTCAAATACCAAAAACCCAAGTCACCTCCCACTCTCCTCGCAGATGCTGTGAGATGTGTGGGTTGGAAACAGATATTTTTCTCCTTTTATTCAGGTGTCAAGGGCTGTGTCCTGCACAGGAGCCAGACCAGCACTCGTTTATTTGCATCCAGGAAAGGGAAGGTAACAGATACATGAGACGGGCAGCGATTGTATCCATGACAACCGGCAGATATGGCCTCGCTGCCTCGCAGCTCCTTCCCCAGCGCCTTCCCAGGGCACATCCCGGCTCAGACGGGTCCCTCTCCTCAAGGCACCGCTCGGCTGCAGTTCAGTATTCCTGAGAGAAAGGTGCAAAATCCACAAATGAAGCACATTTCCTGGAGCCAACAGCTCGATCAATTCTGCAGCAGAATTCCCTGGCTTGAGCTGCGTGTGCTTCACCGAGGGGCTCCCTGGGAGGGGCTTCGGGAGATCTGGGTGCAGGGACGGCCTGGTTTTACAGAAATACTGGTGGGCTTAGCAGACTGAGAGGCTGCGGAGCCAGCAGGCAAATTTGGCAGTTTATTCTGCCAAAAAACGGGTTTAGATATGCTGGACACCTCCATAAATGCAGCTGAGCTGAGCAAGGGAATGTGGTGCTCACCTGTGCAGGAATGTCGGCAGAGGCTGGAGGTGTTTGCTCTGTGGATAAGCCTCAGTCTGCACAACGCCTGTCCAGGGAACAGGAGCTGCCTGGGCTGTGCTTCCCCGAGAGCTCTGCATCCCACTGCCTGCTGTGGTGCAGTTCCTGCATTCCGACCACTGCCTGGGCCTGCCTTGGAAAGCGCTGGCATTTGAGGCAGCTGCAATCGCACCCAGTGTGGAGGAAAAGAAAGAAATCTATCAGAAAAGCAAAAAGCTCTTAAAGGCAGCCAGTTTTTCTCATTTCCAGGGCCCCTGCTTTATATCTTCAACGTGGTTTGTACCACACTAAGGAAAAATGTTCCTGAGATCAAAACAAGGTGATCCATCATCTCTTCCCTCCATAGTGGCAAAACAAAGCAGAAGAGGCAAAGAAATGAGATGCTGAATGGAGAGCCAGGGATTAGAAGAGAGGACATGAATTCACATTCTGCCCTGACATTGAAAACCTGACTCAGTTTCCCTGTGAGGACAACAATGAGCTCTGGACCTGATTGGTCAAAATTAAAAGTACAAAGAGGGTTGCTGTGAGCTCCAATTAATTGACTGTCTTAGCAAATTAGATGAGTCTGTAAATTGTAGCAGATATTTGGGACTCAGCCTTGTGAGGTCTTGTGCCTGTGAGCTTTTTTGCATTTCCTTGGATGTGTAAAAGCAGCATCACGCAAAGCAGGCAGGGAATGAGATGCCCATGGACTCTGAAAAAAGAAAGGATGCAGTGAGCCACGGGAGCACTGGGTTACTGTGTGGTCACGGGGAGAATCCCTTGGCCAGCTTTTGGAACAGTGAGTCGAAATTGGATCTGGTAGTGATACAGATCAGCCTCCATCTGCTTTGGAAGTGCTTTGGGGATGTCCTGGTTTTGGCTGGGATAGAGTTAATTTTCTTCTTAACTGGCTTAACAAATGTTGTCAGCCTCTCTGCAAGGAAAAATGTTACACAGCCAGCCAGCTGCAGAGGCAAAAATATCTACAATTGTATTTGAGGAGGATTTGATGGTTTTAAAACCAAATTAAAACTGCAGTATTTTGAATTTTCAGTGAATGCAGCACTGACAAAGGATCCAGCTGATCCCAAGTCTCCGTTTACCACGGCAGCAGCTCTTCCCAGCCTGCAACTGTCTCAGAAAAATGCCAGGCTATATGTTTTAATCACTGTATTTAGCCATGACAGTCACCCAAACAGCAGATTTTGCTTTTTGTACCCTGCTTCCAGGATCAAGGATGCTTTTTATAGCTGTTCTGTGACTGGAAATAAACCCTGGGATACACCACTACCTCATTTCTCTTACCCTGACATCCTGCCCTGAACTTAGCAGCAATCTCCTGTGGCACATTTCACCTTCTGTTAATCCAACTAGGATTCAGCATTATCTGGTGCAGGAATTGGGGGAAGGTCACTCTGAGAATACCTTCCATCAACAGAGAGATGGCTTCTCTTGGAGTCCTGGAGCTGGTGATGGCGAGGCCGCAGCATTTCCTCCCAGCATCGCTGCTGGGTTTCTGTGGTGTCACCACAGCCTTTTTTCGGGTGTTGTTATAATTTTGAGATACTGTAGGGCTACCTCAGCAAAATCCTCTCCTTTAACAAAAACAGCTGCAGAGATTCAGTGAATAACCACACACAAGTCTTTTGTGGTCTCCCCAATGTCTTTAATTTGCTGTTTTGCTAAAAGGAGTGGACAGGATAATTTGGCATTTGTATTTAGGTAAAGCTTCATGATTTTTGTCTTTGTCAAGCCCTGGGGCAGCCTGTCTGTCTTTCTGGTACAGAATATGATGGATTTCCTGCAGCCCGACAGACCTGCCAGGGGTGCAAACAGGAGCATTTCTGTCTCCATGCTCTCCAGGTTCCTGCTCAGCACCTGGTCCTGTCTCACTTCTGTGGATCACCCTCTGGAAGTACCACCAAGTAGTGCCTCATTCTCCTTCTAAGAAGGAAACAGGGAGCACTGTCCTGCCCTCACCACCCTCTGCATTCCCGCAGAGCAGAAGGAAGGGGAGATGGGGCTGGAAAACCAACGGAGGAGGAAACGGGATGGCGGTACTGAGATCACCGCGTTACGGATGCCAGGTAGAGCAGGTTGCAGCAGCTGGAGGCTGGAGCCGGGCACGCCGTGTTCCAGGCAAGGAGGGGATGGTAGGGATGGCTTTGGAGATGAATGAATGACTCTCCACAAGATCTGCTTCAACTTGCTCCAACAGCAAGTGCCATGAGTTTAATTGGCTCTAACAGGACCACAGTCAGTACCAGCCGGTGGATTTGTGTTATTTAATGCCTTCACCCGGGGCTCCAGCTCTCACAGCACAGATGGGGCTCTGGCCACGGGGCTGTGACAGCGATTCCCAGCTCAAACAGCCACCCTGGGAATTTTCTACACTCGATTCCCCCATGTGCAGAAAAGATGACAGCTCTATCCTAAATCACAAGCAGGTCCTGGTGATGACTCACAGAGCAGCTTCACGTGCTGTGGAGATTAATTGGAATTTTTCAAAGTACTGAGCTCTGTCCCAGTTTGGCTCTTTCAGGGTTTGCTGCCCACTCAGAACAGGTAAAGAGCCCAGGGCTGTAACCTGGGACACCTGCCCTCAGAATGCTCAGTCCCAGCTCTGTAGGCTGCCACTCAGGCTCGTGAAATATTTCCAGCCACACCTTGATGAAGTCAACCCTTAGCGATGCATCTTTTAAAAAGATTTCTTTTCTTTTTTTTTTTAAGAAGTAGTTTTATAATGAAACATGAAAACGTGGTGCATTGGGGTTTGGGAAAATGTGAGTAGAAGAAAACTTGTTCCTATTTAAGAACCTAACAGGTAAGAATAGCCAGGAATTCTGAACACCTGCTTTTAAGGTAGATGTGTTCTTTAACCCTGTTTTTTAGGGAATTCCAGGGGCACTGCAGGAGGTGATGAGCAGTGATTCATGGCATATCTCAAACCTGGAATCCGGATTTCCTGGAGCAGCTTCCTGAGTTCAGCAGTGATCTGAGCCGTGTCACCAGGTTTGTCCTCACCACCTCTCTCGCTGCAGCCGTGCAGATTGTGCACACAGGGAAACAGCTGGACACTCCCAGAGGAAAAATCTTTCCAAGGCACAGAAGAGCAGGACTCAGTGTCATGTATTTGTGAGGAAGTGTTCGGTTTTCAGGTGTTTGTAGTTCTGTGAGGATCGTGCAGAGCCACAGAACAGCTTGGGTTGGAAGACATTTTTAAAGACCATCTTGTCCTGCCATGGGCAGGGGCATCTTTCACTGGCTCAGTCACAGATCTCCCTGGCAGAGGCTCCCAAGTCCCTCAGAACAGGTATTTCCTGATGTATCCAGGCGTCACTTCCCAACATTTCAGCCTTCCAGTGAAAATCATCCGGGCTGTACCAGCCATCGTGTGGCCACAGGCCCAGGGCAGTGCCTGTTCCCTTTGCTGGCCCTACTGAGGCCCCCGAAATCGTGGGGTCAGTTCTGGGCCCCTCATGACAAAAGAGACTTTGAGGGGCTGGAGCGTGTCCAGGGAAGGGAACAGAGCTGGGAAGGGGCTGGAGAACCAGGAGCGGCTGAGGGAGCTGGGAAAGGGGCTCAGCCTGGAGCAAAGGAGGCTCAGGGGGGACCTTGTGGCTCTGCACAAGTCCCTGACAGGAGGGGGCAGCCGGGGGGGTCGGGCTCTGCTCCCAGGGAACAGGGACAGGAGGAGAGGAAACGCTTCAAGCTGCCTCAGGGGAGGTTTAGGTTGGATATTGGGAAATAGTTCTTCACCAAAAGGGTGGTCAGGCATTGAAACACGCTGCCCCAGCTTGAGTCACCATCCCTCGAGGGATTTAAAAGCCGTGTGGATGTGGCACTTGGCGACATGGGTTAGTGGTGGCCTTGGCAGGGCTGGGGGAACAGCTGGACTCGCTGCTCACGGGGGGAGCTTTTCCAGCCCGAACGATTCCGCGATTCCACGCTCCCATCCCTTCCCGCAGCCGCCGCACGCCGGGCTGGGTTTGCCGGATGCTCCGGGCGGAGGATCCCCGCAGCCCCTCCCCGGTGCCTCCCGCCCGCCCCCCGCCCCGCCCCGCCCCGGCCCGGAGCCGGTGGGTGCCCAGCCCGGCGGCGCTCGGAGCCAGCCCGGCGCGGGCACCCGCCGGCAGCGATGCCGCTCGCCCAGCTGGCCGAGCCCTGGCCCGACATGGAGCTGGTGCATCTGGACACGGAGGTGAGCGGGCACGGCCGGGGGGGCTCTGGGGCGGGGGGCTCCGCCGA
>NW_024582087.1:541844-610016 GCF_017639235.1 Corvus kubaryi | reverse complement strand
CGGCTGCGGTGCCGCCCGCCCCGAGCCGCTCCCCGCGGCGGGGGAGCGCGGCCGCCGGAGCCCAGCGCCGCCGGGGCCGCTCCGGCACCGCTCCGGCACCGCTCCGGGGCTGCTCCGGGGCTGCTCCCGGGGCTCAGGGTGTGCGCCCGGGGCCGTGGTCGGGGCACCGGGGGCTGCCGGGCTCGCTGCTGCCCGTGCGGGCTGCGATCGTTCGGGGAGCGCAGGCAGCGCTCCCAAATCTCCCAGGCGCAGAGGAAAGCGGACCCGGCTGAAGGCCCAGGGAATAAATATCTCCGTTTTGGGGGTTTTCTCCCTCACCGTCCCAGCGCCGGCTTCTCACACAGGCCTGCGCTGCCAACTCCGATCACGCTCCTGTGTCACTTTGCTGGATGTCTGCTCTGCCCTCCCACTTGGCTCTTTTCCTCCTCATTAAGACCCCCAAGCCAGATGTGCAGGATGGAGCTCATCTCCTGTCCACATCTGCGGGCTGGCACCACAGCCATTTCCGAAGGAAGGGACAGCTTGCAGCGGTTGTCACCCACGGCAGAGCAGCCGGCTGAGGCACTGTGCTCTGGCACTCTTCAGTTAAACATCTCGCCCAAACTGGAGCTAGCAGCTCTCCTGGAGAAACCAGAGGGAAGGTGGGGATTGTGTCCCAGGTGTTTCACAGACCTTGGTGCCTTCCTGTCGTTCTGTCTGGATTCGATGCCTTCACATTCCTTTATCCTACCTGGGCATGTCTTGGTGATTAATTGGTCAGATTTGCTCATTCCTATTTAAAATTGCCTCTTCAGGGGTCTGTGCTTTGAGCAGAGGCAGCACTTCACCCCCGCTGCAGGGACAGCAGGGAGGCATGCTGACCATTCTGGGTGAGGTTTCCTAATTTTCATCAGCCAGGTATGACACAGCTTCTCCTGGAGCTCCCTGTGCAGATGGGGAGGGTCTTCCTGGGCCAAACACCTGGCATGAAGGTGCGGTGGGTGAAGAGCCTCTGCTCTGAAACAGCGCTGGAGCCATAAGGATGAGTTTGTGCTCCTTTGTGCTCCAAGCTGGGAGAGGAGGGAAGTCCTGCGGCAATTCCCAAATCAAGTCTTGCGCCCAGATCCAGGCCGTAGGTTACTGCTGGGAGACAGGGCTTTTCACCTGTGGTTTCTCCCTTCCTAACAAGGGAGATGATGCCTGGAAAGCCAGAAAACACCACTCGACTCATAATGGGAGGAAACTAATGCCAGTGCCCAGGGCGGTGGATGCCGTGGGCGAGACTTCATTTAGTGCCTAATCCCCGGTGTCCCAGGTGCCGGGCGGGCGCTGTGTCAGCACCACGGGATCGCTTCCGAGCGGAAATGGCCGGGGGATCCGGGCTGTTTGTCAGCCCGAGTCAGCTGCGGGCTCGGGGCAGCGGCAGGGACTGCTCTCCTCATTGCATTAGCACCGGCTGTGTTTAATCGTAAGCTGAAACTGGAGGGAGCCTCTGGCTCGCCCCTTCCCCAGTCTCACCTTGGCCGCAGCTCCGGGTCAGGGTCAGGCACCACGTGCAGGTGGGATTTCAGCAGATCGGATTTTTTGTGTCTCAGGATCTCAAGTGGGACTTAGCAATTTACCTCCCTTTGGTTTAAGAGGATAAGTACACACTCTTGATTACAGCGAGGAAAAGAATACAGGTGTTCTTCACCTCTACACCTGGGTCTGATGTTAGAGAGTTCCCTGAGGTCCAGCAGCGGAGCAGGAATGGGGCTTGGGAGGAGTTTTGCACTTTGAGGCTAAAATGGCCAAGGGCAGGGGCCCTAGGGGGAAGTTTTCACCACTCCTGGGAGAGGTGGCACCACTGAGAAAGCAAGGAGACTTTTCTGGAACACCAGTTACGTAAATTGCCCTGGGATCGCTGCCATCCAGGTTAGAAACCGGCTTCCTCCGACCTTTGCTTTCTGAGTCATGGAGCAGAGGTGCTGTCACTGCACTGGTGGAGGCATCAGTCCTATTGTTGAGGGATTTGGGGTTTTTCCACTGTGTTCTGGGAGAATTGGCTGTCTGGTGCCCCTTGTCCTGGCCCACCAGAGCCCAGTCGTGCCAGGAGTGGGTGGCAGTGGGAGCTTGAACTGATCCCTGGCAGGAGCCAAGTCCCTCTGTCCTGGAGGCTGAGCTTTGTAATCGTTTCTCCTGCTTTTTTTTTCTTCCCTTGCCATTCTCTCTTCTGCTTAGATCATTGCAAATATTGCTTATGTAGTAGAAAAACGTGGCTGGGGCAGAGTACAAACACTGGAGAATGGAGTTGAGTGACACAGAAATCCTTCCCTGGGAGGGTGGGCAGGCCCTGGCACAGGGTGCCCAGAGCAGCTGTGGCTGCCCCTGGATCCCTGGCAGTGTCCAAGGCCGGGTTGGATGGGGCTTGGAGCAGCCTGGGACAGTGGAAGGTGTCCATGCCCATGGCAGGGATGGAATGAGATGGGATTTAAGGTCCTTTCCATCCCAAACCATCCTGTGATTCTCTGATTCCATGACTTCATCCCCATAGCGATGGATCTGTCATCAGGGCTCCGCTTTGCTTCAAGTTCTTGTTTCATTACACAAACCTACAACAATGCAACTGACGTGGGATTACGCCAAATTCCACCACTTCAAGCTAATTATTTTTGCCTGTCTATAAGTATCACCCTTCATTGAGCAGGAGCTACTCATGAATAAACTCTTTTCTCAAGCATGGTAGCTGAGCTATGCAAAAACTATGACCAAAAGACAAGGGAGACAGCTGAGTGGCTGTCATCTCTGATGTGCCTTGTGCAGAGACTCCTGTTTGGGCTGCGAGAGTTCCTTCAGAGATCTCTATTTTTGCAGAATTATTTCCTTTCTCTGAACTGCAATAGCCAAGATCCATAAATTCCACTTAATGGTAATAATTTTTAAATGCCTTTTTCTTGTGTCAAACTAGCAGGAGCTCTGGGGTGAAGGGTTTCTTGCCCTGCTCCCTCCTGCTTGAGTGTTCCGTGGCTCATCAGAGTTGGGTGAAAGAGCATCTCTAGGTACCTGGTACCTGTGAGGTGTTTTGGGGCATCTCAAAAGTGACTGCTCAAAACGTAAGGATCCAGGAATAGCAGCAGGCTGCTTTTTCAGGCAGAGCTGTCGATAACCCGGGATGACTGGAGCCGGTGGTGTAACCACAGAGCAGGACTGGGCACCGTCCCCACGGTCCTGCCAGGATGTGCCTCGTCCTGGTTTCACATCAGAGCACACTGGCCTGCTCTGTAAATTGCTCGCTGTGCTGCAGATTATGTGGAATTAAAAGGATTTAAAGCGCAAGATGTCCTAAGATAAATATCTCCCAAGTTCAGCCAGGCTGGCAGTTGCGTAACTGAACACGCTTGTTTTCCAGGGTACTTTTCTGTGTGCTGTTAAGGAAACTCATCCAGCGTGTGCTCAGGAGGGCTTTTGTGTCACCTCTGGGGCAGGTGGAGCGGTCACTCGCCCAGAGGTGCCCTGGCTGCTGCTCCACGTGCCCATCAGATAGCTCCCTAATCCCGTTTCCGCTCACTCCGGAGCAGGGCAGCTGCAAAGCTGCAAGGACAGGCTGCGGGCCCCCGGGGAGGCTTGTGTGGCTGCGTTCTCAGTAGCCCGAGCCCTGCTCTGACACAGCCTGGATGAGCTCCTCACTGCCCCGGGCACCCCAGGGAGGAGCTGTGCCTCCCTCCAGCAGCAGAGGCTGCCTGGTTGCTGCCCACGGGAGATCTTGGGAGTTCTCTCGGAGCAGGACATTTGGGAGGCTCCTTTGCAGCCCCAGTGTGCTGTGAGAGGGCACCTGCTCCCCCGCTGTGTGTGGGGTGCAGGGGCAGGGCAGAAATAAAGCATTTTGAAGAGGCAAATGTCAAACCAAGAAACACACAAACTGTTCCAGCTCTACTCGTGACGTGCTGAATGGCCATATTTTATCTCGGGAGGTGATGAGTCTGGAGCTGTGTTTCCATCTGGAACATTTACAAATGGCCCTCCAATTCCATATGAGGGAATAAGGACTGGTTTTGCTCTGGGGTAGAAGGAGAGCACTTGGCTCTAAACACTGCAATTCTCTGCGCAGACATCTGATTTATGTCAGCCTGAGGAAGTGACTGTTTCATCAGGAGCTTCATCCCTCTAAGACCAGGGACCTGCATGCCCAAGAAACCTCCCTGGCAGGGACACTGCTCTCTTTCTTTCCCCTCCCTTCCATCCCAGGTAGGATGGGTTTGCCTTGGAGTAGGGAGCCGATGAAACTCAGCCCTTGAAAGTCTGGTGACTCTGGAGGTATCACCTGGTGTCTCCCAGCTCACCCTTGAAGTTGAGGGCTTGGACACCCCCTGCATCAACTCACCCCTCTCCTGACATGTGCCTTGTGGGTCTGTTCTCCAGACCATGAGCTAGGAACTGCTTTCCTCTGTCCAACACAGAAATTCTGCTTCTTAAGCCGTTTGAGACAAAACCAGCCCTCCCTGAGCTGTGGTTTGGATTAGCAGCCAGTTATGAGTTGTGGATGGGTGACAGCTGAGCCAGTAAACATCAGCCTGTTTCCAAGTCTGGTTATCTCGAGCGCCGTGTCTCCCCCTGCGTAGTGGGGGCTGTTCATAAACACAAATTCTTACTTCACTGCTCAGCTATTCTCTGTGCTAATGGCACCGAGAGCTCCGTGTAAACACCAGGGCAACATTCCTCTGGGAGAACTTGGCCTGCGTGGTGCTGCTGTGGCTTTTTTTCAGTCGTTGGCTGAAACTGCTTTGGAACTTAAAGATAAGTTGGGACCAAGGTGAGTTGTGGAGCTCAGAGTGGGTCCACAGAGATGTAAATATTGCAGTGTGGTGGAGTCCTGAGGAAGAAGACAGGTTGTTCATATCAATGGATCCTTGCTACACCAGGGAAGGAGTTGGCTTTGTTTCTTCTGTCAGTTCCTGAAGGCTCTAGAACCCGGTCATTCCACTGAGGATCTGAGGCTCGAATCCATTGGCTTTGCAACTCTTCACCTGGCCCATAACATCTGAAAAGAAGGGACTAAACTGCCCTTGTCCTGTCAGAGGAGAGGAGGAGGAGGAATGCCATGATTTTTTGGAGCCTGAGACTGCAGTGCAAACAGATGTCAAAGCAAAGTCTTCTTGCCCTTGTTCTCCACAGTCTGCAGAAAACCTCCTGTACGTGCTTATCCTGCTCTGAGTATCTGTGTCTCAGTGAAATCCCACCCAGTTCTGCTCCCCCGGCTTCCCCAGGCGGTGCCGGTGCCGTGCTGAACCTGATCCCTCCTCGGTTCAGCGCCCGGGGTGAGCGGCTGGTGCCGCTCCAGGTGCCTCGGGTCACCCGCTGTGACTTTGTGCGGAGCTGGACCTGGAGCCAGGCGGGCGGGGCAGATTTCCTGCAGCGTATCAGCTGCGATGGGGTAATAAATAACCGATAAACGCTCCAATTAAAGCCGATGTCACGGCACAATGGTTGTTAACTGCGCTCTGGCGCTGCTGCCAGCAATCCCAGAGCAGCCGGCGCAGAGTGGGAGCAGGAGGGGTGGGATGGAGCAGCGTCTGCAGCACGTGGTGCCCGGGGGGGAATCTGCACCCACCGCCCCAGGGATCCTCCCTGGCGCCGTTTGCCCCACAAGCAATATTTGGTGGATAAGGAGCCCCAGTTGCATTGGGGGAAGTGTGGAGAGAGCCTCTGGGCAAGAGACTTTCTTTTAAACGCTTTAAAAGACAAGAGTCCGGTGCGTGGGGGAATGTTCAACCATCTTGTACCGTGTCCAAAGTGCCACCCTGCCCCGTTTGTCCCATGTGAGGGGCTCCCAAAGCCACCGGCCTTTGTGAGGGACATGAGGAACAATCCCATGCCTGGCGTGTGCTAACAGCAGGTTCTCTTCCTTTGCAGAACGGGCAGGCAGCTCCAGAAGAAGGTGGGAATCCTCCATCCAAGGTAAAAATGCCCCGGGGTTACGTCTGCAAGTCGTCCCTGCGAGCGTGGGGGGTGTGAGCTGACTCGGGAACGGGATGGGGACGGTTATTTTTAAACCCTGTAAAGCTGCTGCTCTGTAAATCTGCAAGAGTGCACGTGGGAGTGCAAGGGACTGGAGATGGGGAAGAGGAAAGATAAACTCCTGTCTTCCTGTCCCTTTGGCCATCCAAACATGCCTGGAAGGTTTTCCAGAGGGCCACCTCGGTCCAGCACACAGGAGCTGGACTGGAGGCTGTAGCCGAGGGTGAGAACCCCTGGGGTGTTTCGGTGCTGTGTTTACGCCTTTCTCTGTGGTGTGATCTTGCCAGATGGGATGAGAAGTACAAGAGTATTTGATGGTTTTGGCACAGCTGCCCTTGCTGAGCATCTGGTATCTGTTTATCCTCTTGCCTTGGTGGGGCTGGGAGAAGCTCCACTTCTGCCAAGTTGCCCTCTGCATCCCCATTAGCATCAGCTGGGAATGACAGAAAGAACTGAGCTGCTGTCTCCCGTGTTCTGGGCAGGGATCAGAACCTGCTCATCCTTCTTGAGACACCTGAAGCTCATCCTGCCCCACACAGGAGCAGTGTGGTGTTGAAGGACTTGGTTTGTCTGCTGTGAGCCCTCCGCAGGTACAGGACAGCACGATGCTGTCACCGTGGCTATTTCCTGATTGTGCCCATTCCTCTGTCCTGCACTCACTGCAGAGCAGGAGAGCCATGTCAGTACCGTGAAATCATAATCCCTTCAGGATTTCCTTTTCTGATCCATCCACGCTCTGACCGTGGAGAATGACACAACGCGTTGGATTTGCCCTGGGCAACCTTCCTGAGCGGGTTGTCAAGAGCTCATCGGGCTCTGTACCCTCAGCAAGGGCCCTGTGGCAGCTTCTCTCTCTGAATCATCGGCCGTGCTAAAGGCTCTGGGGGCTTGTTGCGTTGTTTTTCCAGCTGATTACGTTGTATTTTTAGTAAAAGACATTTAAACATAAAACCCAGTTGTCTACATTTCAGCCAGTTTTTTCCCCTGGAACATTTGAGGATTTCTAGCAGTGCCAGTGCATCTCTCCTACCTGTTCTGCCTCCCTGTTCCACTCTGGGGCTGGCCTGGCACTTCCCCAGCAGCCTGCAAAGAAATCTGGCGTGGGTCAGATGAATTCAGGTCAATGAAACTTGCGCTTCCCTCCCCTGAGAACAGTGGGTTTACAGCTCTTCACTGTGCCTGCATCTCTGGCATGGGGAAAAGAGGAATCTGTGTCTTCTGGTTGGATTCCAGCTGGGTTTCTAAGGCTTGAGACTTTGCCTCTTTCATCTTCAAACACTTGGCTAAACTGCCCTTCCCTAAATGCTGCTGATGGATGTTGCTTTAAAAATCATTTAGGATTTTTTTCTCTTTGAAGGACATCACTGAGACAAACCCTGGCTGATTCCATCTGTAGGTGCCATCCCACAGAAAGATCATGAAATAGAGGCCAAAAAGCTCTTGAGGTTCCCTTTGCTGCTCTGTGGGACGTGGACGTGCAGTCCAAGCTGGAGCAGAGCAGTGGGCAAGTTCTCCAACATCCCACAGCAGGGAAGCCACAAGAGCCCTGTGCTGCTGCAGGTGTCCTGCTTTCCACTGTTCTGAGGCCCCGTGGCCAAAATGCCTGTGAGCAGTGTCTGACAATCCCATGTTGGGTAACTTTTGAGCACCCAAAGCTCTGCTGCACGCTCCTGAAATAACCTCGGTTGCGTTTTCCAAGTTTGTACAAGGTATGTTTGCTACCAGCACAAATGAAATCCCTCCTGTAAACACATACCTTCAACTTGAGGGCAAACTCTGCCCTGAGATGCTGCAGATGGGGGAGCAGGCAGCACCCAGAATATCTGTGTGTTTCAGTTCTTTTTGTGGTTAGACGTCAGCAGCAGCTCCTGGCTCTGGCTCTACCTCCAGCAGGAGAAGCGAGTGGCCATCACCATCTGAGGTGACTATTCTCACGTTGAAGGTTGCTCAGGCTCCCTCCCACACCCTTCTGTGCTGTGTGTGGAGAGCTGCAAGGGGAAGAGGCACCTTTATTCCAGGTTTGTGTTATCCTTTTGCAGCTCATTCTGTGATCTCTGCTAAAAATAACTTGAAGCGGCGACAGCGGCGATTGCTCAACACCCACGCAGCAGCCCTGTCCCTCCCCGGCCCTGTCAGCAGGATGCTGCCAAAGTACAGTCCCATGTGCCTGGGCCACAACCAAAGACTCTCTGCAAAGGAGGAAATCCAAGAGTTGCTCAAAGAGTCGGGAAGTTCACAGCTGGTGATGTGAGATTGATGGAGTGTGATGCCTCTGTCATCATCTCACCTGAAACACGAGGAAATGGTCACTGCAGAGGTAGCAAGGGGGTATTTTGGGCCAGCCTGGCCCTGTTCTGGTACTTCCTTGCTGCTTTTGTAGCTCCATCTCAGCTTCCTACCAAGGACAGCTGGTGCATTTCACAACCTCTTGTATTTTCCACTTTCAAGAGCAGTTGCAGTACACAAGTTCCTGCAGGCCCCGTTCCCCAGTGTGTTTACGTTGGGAATGTCTGCAAGATCCTTGTGCTGGTTAGGGCTGGGGAAGAGTTAATTTTCACAGTGGATGGTATGAGGCTGTGTTTTGAATTTGAACTTAAAGCGGGGTTAATCATGGCAACATCCCTGACGCCAGGCTGCTGGTCCCATGCAGGATGGGTACAAGGATGGATTTTTTTCTCATACTCTTTGGTGGTGGTGGTTGAAAGCTGCTCTGGGCAGAGAACCTCATTCTCTCCTGCGTTCTCCAAATTTTAATTGCCAGGTCGGGTGAAATTGGTCCTTGTTCAGCTGGGGAACAGCAACTGAATTCAGTGGAAAAATGGAACCTCTCATAACTGGTGTTTTTCAGCCTGTTCTGCAGCCAGCTTGGCTGAGGGGTGAGCCTGTGCTCCCTGAAGGTGCCAAGCATGAGGAATTATACATGGAAGTACAACACCCAATTAGTGAAATCACTTCATCATGAAAAGCAGAGGAGTGCAATTGCAGGGCTGAGTGTGCCCACACTCTCTCTGGGGAACGCTGGTGCGGGCTGGGGGTGCTGATCAGCTTGTTCTGGGGCGGTAATCACTGAGCACAGTGAGAACTGGGGAAGGGAAGAACTGAACTCTTCCAGCTCTGCACCATAAAAGGGACCTTTGAGACTGGAGCGAGGGCTGTGCTCTGCCACAGACACCAGGCAGGAGGTGCCCCAGGCTGAGCCTGGCTGTGGCTGTGCAGGAGAGGGAGGGATGCGGCTGCTCCCCAGATCTGTGTGGCTCCTCTTGGTTTATCCCGACCAGGTAAAGCTTGCAGAAAGGTCCTTCCCTGCAGTATCTTGCAAGGGCAGGAAGGAATCCTGGGCACAGACACCTCTGGCCAGTGAAATACCTGCACCACCAGCATTAACACCAGCGAGGGTTGCTCTGGGTGAAAGACCCACCATAACACTCTACAGACAACCAGCTACAGCTGCAGTCACAGCTCTGAGCTGGAATTCTTTGGGATGAGTTGGAGGAAGCAGGTTTGTGGCCATCTACCTGTGCCAGTCCCCTCTGTGGTTCAAGAGTTGTCCCGGTCAATGCTGGACACCACTAATCACAGCCTCTTAACGTGAAGGGTTTCAAAACAAACAAGTGAGTGCTCTGCTCGGTGTGTGTTTGCACAGCTGCTGCTGGTTCCTCCAGGAACTGGAAAGCTGTGGAGCTGTGGGAAGAGGCAGGTACCTCAGCAAATCCCTTCTCAGCCCACTGCCCCACTCCTGTGGCTCCCAGCCAGGAGTGCTCTGGCCAGACAGGCCCCTATGGCTGAGCAGGATGTGATGGGGGCAGAACATCTCCAGTGTGGTGTGGTGCTGCCAGGAAATGTCCCTGACGCTGCAGGGACTGGGCAGCAGCTGTGGCCACTCTTTTAACATTTGGCTTTTCCAGCCTGTCACTGGTAAAGCTCTGAGTTCAAACTGGCTGCTCTGTCTTGTCAGCTGAAGGAATCGAGTGGGTTTGTTGCTCCAGCAGTGCCTGACAGCTGCCTAGTCTGTTCCTGGCAGAGCCTTTGCTCTCTGTCCTTGGCAGGGCTGGGCTATGGCAAACAGCAGCTTCTGAGCTCTTAAACACAAATAAATGCCTCTTTGAGGAGCAGAGTCTCTCATGAGCTGCAGACTCTAATGAATAATTGAAGAGGGGTCAGTTTACAGGACTTGCACATGAGGAATGCGGCAGTGTTTGCTCCAGCAGCCCTCCCACATGGTCCCTGACCCATCCAAACCACTCTGGTTTCTCCTCTGCCATTTCCATCCCCCTGGTGAGTTCGTAGAAGCTGCCTCATGTTCTGTCTCCAGAAAGCCTCTTTTATTGAAGGAAAAAAAAGCCCTGCAAAGCTGTTACTGTGTGTTGTACTTGCAGGGGACCTCACCACAGACAGCGGTGAGGGCTGGCACTGGAGAGGACCCCAAAGAACTCATTCACATTTGATTTTTGAAGGGGGGGTCAGAGTGGGTTTGGGTCATTGGGTCATCTGCCCCAGAAACTGGGAGTTTGGAGTGCCCTTGGCTGGGTTTGCTGGGCGTCACTGGCCCCCTGACTGGCCAAGATGCTGATTGGGATTCTCCCTGCACACACAGGCTCCTGCAGCTTCACCCATCTCAGCTTTATTTGGAAGTGAAGCCTGGACTGGACATGAGCAGTAAATTCCTTCCATAGCTCCAGGTGAAGCTGCAAAAGCTGTTTTCCCTCTGGTTGCACTGTGCTGCCTGCCAGGGCTGCCATGGGGCTGGGGCCATCCAGGGAAGGTACTCACAGCTATCTAAGAATTCCTGCCTTGCCTGGAGCCCTTTTCCTTCTCCCTTAGGAAAACCCCTCACTGTGTGCCTGGGGCAGCCTGCGAGCAGTGGGAGCCGAGCCGAGGCATTGCAACAACTCCTGCTGCTCTCATTGCGGCTCTGAGGCAGGAAGGGTTTCCCAACTGCAGCATGAAATCCAGGTCTCTCCCTTGCCAGTCCTGGAGAGCACAGCTGGGAAACGTCATCCCTTTGGACACGGAGAAGGAGGGCATTTATCCCTATTTGTACTTGAAGCCTCGGTCTGGGCAGAGCTGCTCTGGGAATACCGAGCAGGCTGAGGACACTCTGTGCTCCTGAGATGTGGCTGAATTGATCCCCTCGCTGTCAGAGAGGTGGATTTCACTGGACAGCCCGGGCTGGCCTGGATGTGGATTGGGAATGTGCTGTGACTGGTGTCAGAGGGGGACATGATGGCTCTGCACCAGCACTGGGCAGAGAACGTCAGCAGTGGGATCAGTGGTCATCTTTGGGGGTCCAGGAGGGGACCTCTGGGGTCTCCACAGAGACAGAGTGAGGAGAAAAAAACTCCTTAAAATAGCATCTGAGGGGAACAGGACAAAACATGGTATTCCCAGTGCTGAGAGTGGCTGTAATCCCCGTGGTGTGATGTTTGGGAAGGGGATGGATGTGATCTCCGTGTTATGGTCCTGTCCTGGCACACGGAGCAGCTGAGCCATGGAGGGGGTGTCTGCTGGCTGCACCCGTGGTTTTTATAAACATTAAATGATAAAATAGAGCTTTGCTCCAGCAGACACTCATCCTGTGTGCTCTCACCAGGGTGTTGGTAACGCACAGCTCGGGGGGTGTGTTTTGGACAGGGGTTTTTTTTGCAGTTCACAGCCACCCCCAAAATGTGACAATCCCTTTTCTTGCAGCGTGTCCCGCACATGTGACCTTCCCAAAGGGTGGGAGGGAGCTGGATTCTCCCAGCCTGCATGGACCAACCCCAGCAGGTACCAAGCAAAGGCTTTTCCAGGTCCTGAGACCGCTTTCTGTGTGCCTTGCAAGGGGAGAGCCACTGGCAGCCTGTGTGCTGTGGGAGGAGTGTGGAATTCCATCATTCCTGCGATACAGAATAGTTTCTACATCCCACGATAACTCCAAGGGCAGCAAACAAGTCTTGGTTCTTGTTGTGAAATCAGTGTTGTATTTTATAATTCGGCTAGGAAGAGTTTTTACCTTTCCTACTGAAAGTGGCAGAGGTGCCCCATGCCCTGGTGGAAGGTGGTGCTTTACTGCTGGTTCCTCAGAGTGAGATTCTGCATTTGGAACAGCCTGGGACGGGGTCTTCTGGTTTTACACCATCAAAGCTCGAGCTGATTGGAATTTGCTGGGAGCACACCTTTCCTCCTTGCTGGGAGGTGTGTGTAGGGCTGCAGGAAGGGGAGGCTGCATCCTTTGCTCTTTTGCACTGGAGGCTGATTTGCTCTGCAGAACTGAGTAATTCCTTATCTCCTGGCTGTTAAAGGCGTTTTCGTCTCCAGTGCCTCCCTTCATTGGGTGCAAAGTCCTGCTGGCTCCCCGTGCTGCTCTCACAGCTCTGGAACTGCAGCAGCACTGGAGCCATCGGGAAATCTCCGTTTGGGGTTTGGGAACATCTTTTGCCTGAGCTTGTATCTTTAGCCCAAACAGCTCACTGTCAGCTGATCCTGGCCAGTTGCAGCTTGTGGTGCCTGGAAAGGGTGGAGAAATTGTATTAATTAATTTATTTTTTTAAGAAACTTTTGGGATCTGCTGCCAACATAGCCCTGGATAGAGCCAGGAGTGGGGTGGAGCCTGGGGAGTGAGAGGGGGTGCCTGTTCTGGAGTCTCTCTGCTCTCTCCATCTCAAAAGCAACCTGAGCTCTCTGATATAAAGCAGATATTTTGGTTTCTCTGTGAAACGAGTTGGTTAAAAACTGAGCAGATCGAAAAGGATGTTGTGAAGCACAAGGACAGGGGCTCAGCTGTGTGAGCCACCAACTGCCTTCTCCCTCCCTCAGCCTCAGGCTTTGCTTGAGAAAACCCCTCATCCCTTAATAATTTCCAAGATCCCTCCATTTCAGGGGTGCTGGATCTTCCCAGAGGGGTGTTTATGACGTGGGTGTTTATGAAATGGGCTTGGGGCTCCCCCCGTCCCGTTTCAGATGAGAAACACATTTTGGACGTTGAAGATGCTCCGAGTGCCACCTGCTGGAATGTGCTCGAGGGGTGCCAGGGTGACGCTGCCTGTCCCGTGGCAGTGCTCCCTTTTTAGGGATTTGCCTGTAACCCCCGTCGTGGGGCGCCAGGATCATTGGAGGAGCAGCAAACTCCTCCCCAGGAGCCACCAGGTTAATTTTATACAGCTTGGCTGCCTCTGTGAGTGGGGAGGAATTGCCCCCAGGAGGATGGCAGAGTGCTTCCAGGAGTCAGGCTTCTGTTTAAGCCATGTGTGGGGAGGCTCCTGATGTTTTCCATGCTAGGATGGAGCTGGTCATTCACTTGTCCAGCTGCCTTGGCTGTGTAAGGGTTTGGGCACAAGGCTTTGATGATTTGAGGATTTCTGGACACCACGTTACCCCTCTCTGGGCAGAGGCCTGACTGTGTCCCCTGGGTTTCTCCTCCCTCCCCCATTTTTGGTTGGTTTTGCTTTTCAGGAGACCACTAACAGTCCTTGGAGATGGTGTGGGGTGAAATGTGCAGCCCTGTTCCCTCTCAGTAATCCCTTCCTGCAAACCTCCTGCCAGGAATCCGCCCCCGTCCTTATCCACTCCTTGGGAAGTTCCAGTTCCCGAGGTCCCCGGTGTTTCCGGGCTGTGTTTGTAGCTGTGACTTTGTCCAGGACTTCCACCTTCAAAGCCACCCCGCGGTGTCCCTTCCTCCTCGGGCCCCAGTGTCCCCGAGGCTTTTGTCTGTCAGCAAAAGCCTTTGTTCAGTGTGAGTTAAAGGGCCAAAGAAGCCTCTCTCTCCCTGCAGATCCTCTTGGATTGCTCCAAGAATCTCCCTCTTCTTTCAAGAGAGTCAGTGGCCCCAAGGATTTATACTGTCCTGTTTCTGCCTTCTGCAAAAGCTGTTGCTGATTCTCTGATGTCTCACAGGGGCAAGGGCTCACCTCTTCCCTCTGTCTGCTGCCTGCTTGTATAAAACCCCCAGGACTGAATTCTGCAGCTTTTCCTGCTCTGAGTGTGGCTGGAAGTGGCTGAGGAGCTCAAGTGAGAGGTCTCATGCTCTTTCTCCCAGGCCTTTTCCAGCTGTGGCCATGCGTGCATCAAGCAAAAGTAACTCTTATAAAATGCAATAAACTGGTGGCCAGACCCTGCTCTGAGCAGGCAGCCCTGCAGGCATCCTGGATCGTGATGTTTGGGATGATGCTGGAGCAGGCCAAGCAGGGCCCACAAGGTTTCATGCCTGGGAGGGAGGGCAGCTGGATGGCCCAGGGTGCGTGGACTGGGAGCAAACCCGTTGGAACTTGTGCAGGAGAGCAGGACGGAGCCTCCTCTTGGGCAGGGAGGATTTTTACTCTGCTTGAGGTTTCAAATTTTTTTTTTCTATAATTATTTTTGGCAATTGAATGAAACTGGTGTGATCTCACAAAATGTTCTGCTTGGCTGGACTTGTTTTCAGCTGACCTGGCTGTGGCTGTCCCCGCCCCGTGGCGGTGCTGACGTGGTGACAGCTCTGTGTGAGCAGCTCAGGTACCTGGTGACACTCTCAGCTCCCAGGAGGTCCCACAGCAGCTTCAGCCCTCCAGAGGTGTCACTCCAAGGGCAGTTTTCCTGTGGGGGCAGCTGGCATCAGGCATCACTTTCCTGGAAGTTGGGGGGTGGCAACAAAGTGAGTTTTAACCTGCTCCGACCATGTCCCCATGTCGCTGCTGGGGGCTGCACTTCCTCCTGGGTCAGAATGCCTCACCCCAAGGCCCTGCTTCCTTCTCCCTGTGCCATCACCTGAACAGATCCAGCCCGTGCTCTGTTCAGGTACAGGCACCCCAAGCTGAACCCTTCCCTTCCCCAGCCTGGGCAGTGTCTCTCCTCAGTGTCCCACAGGATTTCTCAGGCTGGGGGCTCCCAGGAGACTGAAGAGGATCTACCACAGAAGTGCAGTCAAAAGTGCAAGGTTCCGGCCAATTCTTTCATTGCAAATGAGGCCAAGGGCCAGCCCTGCCCAAAAAAGGCCTTTGCAGGAGGGCAGGCACTGACTGGGGAGGTTTCTTTGCTTTGTTTGTTCCCCTTTTTGAGAACCACCACTTGAAAAAAAAGTTTCAGACAGAGCAGCCTTTGCTCTCCCAAACTTCAGCTTCGCTTCCTCTGCAGAGCTGCAGCACCTCCTGCTTCCCACTGATCCCAGGCTCCCTCCAGAGCGGGAGCTGCTGCTCCACGGGGAGGTTGTTGCTCCAGAGTAGGTCATGTAAAAGAACTTCGTGCAGAAGTTCAGGAGTGTGAAGCTCCCACATTCCTTCCCAAGGCTGGCACTCAGGGAAGGAGGGGTCTGAGGTGCAAGGAAAATGGGGAGCCACATGTGCACTCCCAGTTCCCTCAGGAGACCAGCTGCTTTCAGCCAGGGGTTTTACCACCCTCATTGTAAAAGACTTCTTCCCTATATCTAATCTAAATCTCCCCTCTTTTAGCATAAAACACCCATCACTCCTTGTCCTGTCACAGCAGGCCCTGCTAAAAACTCTGTCCCGAGCTCTCCTGCAGCCCCTTTAGGCCCTGGAAAGGGCTCTGAGGTCTCCCTGGAGCCTTCTCTTCTCTGGATGAACCCCCCCAGCTCTCCCAGCTTGGCTCCAGAACAGAGGGGCTCCAGTCCCTGGAACATCTTCATGGCCTCCTCCAGCAGGTCTGTGTTGCTCCTGTGCTGTTCCAGAAGCTGCTGCTGCCTCCTGGCCCTTTCCCTGGAGAGCTGCAATTCCACTGATCCTACAGGGAGAGCATCCCTGCTGGATCAGCGTTTGTGCCGCTCAGAGCAGGGGCAGAGAAATTTTGAGGAAGAAAACTACCAAGACTCTCAGTTGCTCGTTGCTGCCTCGTGCAGTGCCTAAAATTGTTCTTTCTGTGCCTGTTTTCTTGTGTGTGACACGGGGACTGAACTGATCCTCCTGAAAAGCCAGCTGAGATTTGCTGATGGCTCTTTCCATGCTTAAGCACCCGTAAAGCCGCCCAGTGTTCTCGTTTGGCTGCAGCATTGTGCGGCCATGGCCACACAAAGCCATTTCCCCATACGAAACCGCCGTTTCCTTTCAGCAAAACTCCCAAAATACATCCCAGTGACACAACCACGGCACCGGGGCTCTCGCGCCGCTCCGGGCGCTGCTCCGGGCTCTGAGCTCAGGAACCAGCTGGGAAGGGATGGGAGGATAACGGCCCAAAGCTTTGGAGATGCTGAGGCTCATCTTCCGCAGCAAGCCAAGGATCCAGGAGGCAAGTGTCTGATAAAATACCTGCTCTGCCTGCTCTCCTGCAGGACACAAGAAATCAGGGAATTCCTGATCCTAGAGAGCAGACCTTACCCAGGTTTAATTAAGCACTCTTTTGGAAAAGGCATTTTGGAGGGTATGACTGCTTTCTAAGAAGTGTCTTTCCTAGGTGCTGCCAGATTTTGGGAGTGTTTTGGGACCAGAGCATGTGTTGAAGCAACAGAAATTAAAACAGCTTCTGGTTAGTTGTTGATGAATAGGAAGCAAAATGCCAAGAGCAGAATCTGTTTTGAGATTTTGCAGGGTGGTTTTTTTTTTCTTGCATTTAGATGTGACGGTCTCAACCGGCAAAGTGACAAAACGCGAGCAAAAACAAACCTGTCTCTTGGCTTCTGGCTTGTAAAATCCTCCCTCAAAAAAAGGGGAAAGTAGAAAACAGGACTTGTATTTTGAATTTGGGAAAACCCCCGTTCGTGTGTCCCCAGCCCCTGCTCTGGGTGACTCAGCCGCCTGTGCCCTGCGAAGGCGGCGCGGGGAGGTTCAGGACTCGTCTCTTCCTCTGACTGGAGCGACCTCCTGGGCTTTTGTTTTCCAGGAGAAGCCAATATCATTTCCCAGCAGTGCAGGAATCTGTGGGATATGCCTCTTCAGAGGCTGTGGGTGACGGCAGGTGCTGGGACCCCCAGGAGCAGGGAGTGCTGGACCTGCAGAGATCCGTGCTTGTGGGAATCCAATCCTTCCACCCCATCCCAGGCAGGGGCTGGTGCCTGGTCTGGAGGAGCCAGGATGGAGCTGCTTTCCCTGTGGGTGGGAGGGATCCCCGGGGCGGGGTCTGCTGAGGGTGCAGTGATCACTTTTCGCTCGGGAAGGGGTTCAGCTGTGGCTTTGGAAGATCTGTCACCCTGCTGCTCCTGGGGCAGCGGGACAGTCACCCTCTCCCAATCCCACAGGGATCCCGGCTGCTCCCCCTGCAAGGACACAGCAGTGCAGAGGAGGAAGGGGCAGAGGTGACTGCAGGGGCCCCTCCGATCTGATTCAGTCCTTCTGGAGCTGAAAATCAGTTAATTCCTAGCTCTAATCTCACTGTTCTCACACAGCTCCTCCCTTCCCTCAGGGCTTGCTTTTCCTTCTCTTCTCCCTCTTCGTAGCTCCTGTCCCACCTCCAGGTCACCCTGTGCCCACCCAGCGCCGTGGGCTCCATCCTGCTGGGACACTGCCTGAACAGACACAGAGAAGCCACAGCTCAGTCTCCCTTCCCTCCCTTCAGTCCCATTTTGTCTCATCCACAGGCAAAGACTTCTCCCTCTCAGAGGAAATGTTTCAAATCTGATTGGAGTGTTTTGGAGGATGATTTTTCTATTCAAACTTGTCTTGTTATCCAAAAACCAGGGGAAGGAGTACCTAGATGTGGTGGCAAATTTGTGCGTGTTCATAAAATACACCAGGCTTGGGGACTGACCTTGCAAAAACTTACTCACACTTAAGTGTGAGTTTCAGAGGGAGAAGGAGCCATTTCTTAGCAGGGAAACTGTTCTTTTCTGAGCTCCCCTTAAATGCTTCTGTGTCTGGGGTTCAGACTCACATCTTGCCCCAGAGGCAGCATAAACTTGACATTTCTGCTGCTGCTGGGGACGTGTCAGAGCAGCTGGGCTGGCCCTGCCCCACCCTCGAGGTCTGTGGGGAGCTTTGCTCTTTGAGTTTGTTCCTCCTGGTTGCTTTAGAAAGGCTCAGTGCCTGGGTGGGAGAAGCCCAGTCTTTGCCACGGGGGTGCCAAACTTCCCTGCAGACCCAGGACAGAGGCTTTTGGAGTTAGTCCAGGTGTAACTGAGAGTAAAATCTGGTGTAGACCTGCCAGAAATTAATTCTCTCTCCTTGGTGCTCTGATTCTTGGGGAACACGTGTAACCATGTGCTGGCACCGTGTCCTTCCCCACCACTGGTCAGAGTTTATCACATCCAATCAGTATAAATTTGTTTGCTGGGACCTGGCTCCAACTGCTGTCCTGGAGCCACCGCCTGGCTGCGAATCACATCCTGAGGAGTGATGGCTGGTGGGACACCCCCAGTGGTTGTGAACAGCTCACCTGGTCTTGCTGAACAAGTTCTTTGGGAAAACTTCAGCAGAGAATCACAGCCCCTCTGTGCTGACGCTTGTTTATTGTCCCACAGGCAAAATCCGACATCAGTTGGGTAGAGAAAGACCTCGTGGACTCGGCAGACAAGGTAGGAAAGCTGCAGTGGGCACCTCGAGGAGACTCATCCATTTCATTTGCATTTTGTCCCACACACGAGGGCGTGAGCAGGGCTCGCAGGGACCTCTCTGAAAACCAAACCCTTTCCTGCCTCCCGCCCCTGCCAGCCCCTCTCAGCTCTGTGGAACTGCTGCTGCTGAGAGCAGCTATTGCTCACTTGCTCACATGACATCCTGGACTTGATTTCATCCTCCTCCTCCTTCCTCCCCACACCAGCCCCCTTTCCGTGCTGTCATTTGTGTCTCCTGTGGCTTTCTGATCTTGTCAGCAAGCCAGGGCGGGCACTTCTGGTTGCGTGGACGTACAGGGGAGACTTTATTGCCTTTCTGAGGCTCCTCTCCCACGCTGGTAACACGACATGAAAAATTCTCTGGGTCGGGACGAGATTTATCAGCTCCTGCCGGGCCCACGCGCAGGGAGTTCGCTGCTCCCCCACACTGAGAACGTGGAGCTGCTGTGGGATGGGTGCTTATCTTGGGCAGCACATGGTGGACGGGGTTTCTCCTTCCCTAGGCTGTGTCAGAGCGCAGGAGGTGTCAGTGTGAACCAGGCTCTGCTGCAGGTGCTTTTCCAGGCCCAGGCACCTGCCCCCAGCCCCTGGAGCTCACGGGCACCGAGGTGGAGCTGGGCCCAGCTGCCTCTCTGGTGTTCAGTCATTTGTTTCTTTCGTTATCAGTTCTCAAAGAGCACGTGGTGGGGGCAGAGGGGACAAGACAGTCATAATTTGTCTCTCTGGTTCCCTCCTCTGCACTCTTGGGAGAAATTCAGAGATTGGTGCTGACATAGGGCAATTTCCTTTTGTGTGGGTGTCTTCACTCATTTCAAGGGGGTTCTTTCTTACCTGCACCCTCTGGGGTCTTGCAGGACCCCCGGAAACATGTCTGTCCTGAGGGAAACGTCAAAGAGGAACAGGCTTGGAGGGGGAAGGAGGCAAAACAAGCCCTCTAAATACCTCTGCTGTGTCCTGCCAATAATCTGAGCCATGGTGGGTTCAGAACCCAGAAATGCCCTTGAAAGCACCTTGCCTAGACCTTCCAGGGTGGCTCTCAGATAAATAACTCCAGAGTCCACAGCAAGGACTCCTGTGCAGCATAAGGCAAGTGAAGGACTGAATGCAAATCCTAACTTTCCCAGAGGAATCCCATCGTGGGTGACCCCTCATCCCTCTGCCAGTGGGAGAGCAGAGACGTGCGGCTCTCCAAGGTGTCATCACACTTCTGGGTGGGTTCTTGTGAGTTTTTCTCTTCTGTTTTAGAGAGGAAAATGGCTTCTCACAATTTCCCCTGTTGTGGAAATACCCCAAAGCTCCCAGCCTGACGTGAACTTCAGGTAGCATTAGATGGAAATCACTTTAAGGAGACGGTGTGTGTTTTCTGTCGGTGTCTTGCCTGAGCCAGGGAACCCAAACGCCAGCGAGGAGCTGCGAGGTTGTTATTCTTTTTTTAAAAGCAAACCTGAAAAAAAAAAAGCCCCAACCACAAGTGCTGCTGCTGGGGAGGGGGAGCGTGAACCTCCCTCTGTGTGACCGAGCCTTGTCCCCACTGCGCATCTGCCACCAGCTCAGTCACCTGCAGCTCCTGCTCTGGCAGCGCCCGGAGCCCTCCGAGCCCCGGGACCGGGGAGGCCGCGGTTCCTGGGGCCTGACAATGTTGATCGGGATGGGAGAATGGAGAGGGACCCTAAACTTCCTCGTGTGTGGGCATTCCTGACGCTCTGGCTGCAGAGGAAGCACCGAGCCAAGCCCTGGAGCCTGCAGCTGCCGGCCCCCAGCCCGCTCGCCAGCCCGGTCAGTACCGCTGCCACCTCCCACTGCCACCTCCTGCTGCCACCTCCCTCTGCTTCCCTTCCTGCCACTGGCTGATGCTTCCCATGGATGTTCAGGGCACTCTGGTTTGCTTTTCTTTCTCTGCCTTCTGGGATAGTTTGTTGTGGAGCCATTGGAAGAAGCTGATCTCAGTGGCACACAGGTGCTTTTGTGCTGGAGACTTGTGTGTGCTGCCAGCCAGGCTGTAGGAGCCGGTCACCGGAGTCCTGAGAGTTGAATTCCGAGTTAGTGGATGAGTCCATGGGGGAAAATCCTCCCTTGTGTCAGCAGGATGCCAAATGGCTTCGCACAGTGTTTCTGTGGTAGGAGGATCACAGGATGGTTTGGGCTGGAAGGGACCTTAAAGCCCATCCAGTTCCACCCCCTGCCCCAGCCACCTCCCACTGTCCCAGGCTGCTCCAGCCCCAGTGTCCAACCTGGCCTTGGACACTGCCAGGGATCCAGGGACAGCCCCAGCTGCTCTGGGCACCCTGTGCCAGGGCCTCCCCACCCTCACAGGGAAGGATTTCTTCCTAATGGGTCCATTTTTGGGTCTCTCCCTGCTGTGGGCTCTCTCCCTGGAGACCTGAACTGGCAGGAGGAGCTGACCTTGGCTGGAGGTGGGAAGCTGTTCCTCACAGCAGCTGTCTGCAGGGACTAAGCCTCCAGATGGAACCAGAAGTGCAAAGTGGCTTGTTTAAGCTGGGAGATGATCTGAAACACAGAAATGCGTTGTTTAAGGGATTATGGGATATTTCTTGCCTGTGATCACTGAGCCCAGGGAAAGGCAGGATAATGCCAGGGAGCTCCTGTGCCCCTGCCCTGAGTGCCTGAGTAACACAGGAGAGAGCAGAGCTACCACCATGGAAACAAAGCCACTTCCTAAGCTGAGAAAAACCCAGCCTGAGAGCGGGGAGGGGAGAGAAGGGAGCTCGGTACAGGTGGGCAACCACATCCGTGGGCACTGGAGGGTGGGAGTGGGCTGGGGCGGAGGACAGGCACGGCTGGCACCTGGCTCTGGCTGGCTTTAAAAGCTGCTTTGATGAGGTGGTTCCAGACCAAGTGTCTGAATAGGTCTAGAAAACAAAGTGTAGGTTTTTTCCCCCAACTCTGCAAGGGAAAAAAATAAACAGTAGTTCCAGCTTTCTGCAACCTCTGCTGGCCACAGGGCCAGGGACAGCAGAGTGTAATCCATTTTTGAATATAATTGCTGTCCTTTGGGTCCAAAAAGCAACCAGACCATGTCTGCACTGGATAACATGGGAGTGAAGTGCTGAGGAGGCTGGACCTCCCCTTACAAGATGTCCAGCTACAAGGGATTTATGGCCTGAGTAAGAGTCAGGAGTAAGGAGTGGGAAGTTGAGCCCAGCTGGCCCTGTGGGAGCGGGGCTGGAGCAGGTCAAGCTCATAAGGAACCCAAATACAGATACATTGGCTGTGTCTGACCAGAGATAGAGGGAAAGGCACAGATGGAGACTAACAGTGCAAAAGGTCTCTGTATCTTTGGGATGCAATAGAAAGCATCACAAGGTGTTTCTGTTGAACTGAAATCTGGGCTTTGCTCACTAGAGGTACAGACAAGTTTTGCTGGGAATAGGAGGTGTTTCAGCATCACCTCAGGGTCTGTGGCTGTGCTGGCCCAGCTCCCTTGGTGAGTTTATTCTATTTATGCTGATTAAATCTATTTTTTCTTCTTTATTTTTTTTTAAGTAAAATAATGTGTTTTAAACAAAACATGTGCCAGAGACCTTGGCTTCCCCTCAATCTTCTTGAAGGCTGGAGTCTGTTAAGGCATCATCTGTATGTGCTGAAGATGCACTAAGACTTATGTTGCAGAGTTGCTCAGATTGCTGAGCAGATGGGCTCCAACATGTCTGATTTTTGCCAGCCCTGGCCCTGTTTTGACAACAGTGCCGTATTTTTTGTGTTGTGGGATTTTTAGTGGCATAAACACTCCTGTTTTTGCTACCAGTGCCTCAAAAAGGAAGGTGCTTCTCAAGCACTCCTCTGAAATGCAGTTCAAAGCAGCTCCTGTGGTTGGGAGGGAGGGAGGGCTCTGTATTTACCTGATCCTCCCTATCCTGACTTATTGATTGCAGATGCTGATACCTGTGACAAGCACCAACTTTCATGGTTCTCTCAGATGTGGCTCCTGTGAGTCTGGAGCTGCAGTCCTTGTTCCATAATCCCATAAGGCTGCTTTCCCCTGCTCGGGAGTCCCTGCCAACCATGTGCCCTCTGTTTCAGGGGGAAGGTGTTGTGCAGGAAATCAACATCACACACCATGTGAAGGAGGGCTCCGAGAAGGCTGATCCCTCACAGTTTGAGCTCCTGAAGGTGCTGGGACAGGGCTCTTTTGGCAAGGTGAGATCACTTCTTCCTATGTGCCATGCCAGAGGAATGATTTCAGTGATGAAAGGAACCATCCCCAACAAAACCACTTTTCTGACTCCCAGGAATGTTCCTGGGCATGTTCCTCCCTTCTCAGAACTGCTGCTGTGTGCCCCAGGCTGGGCCTGGCCCCTGTTTACAGTCCAGTTTCCCTTCTGTGAAGGAGGAAGGAAGTAGCCTGTACCTGTTATCTAGTTCAATAATCCAGGTCTCTTAGAGACCATCTGCTGACACACTAAACCAGCTTGGTGTCAGTCAGCTACCAGCTGACAGTGGGGGCTCGGACAGGACCGAGTGCTGCTCCCTGGGCAAATGCAGCAGTGGCTTTGTAGAATTGGAGAAAAGTTGGAAAAGACCTCTGGGATCATCCAGTCCTACCAGTAGCACTGCCAAGCCCACCACTTGCAGGTGGTGTCCTTTTGATGTTGCCTAAAACCAGGTAGAATGAGACATCAGGGAAGGGAAGGAGATAAAAATCCAGAGGATGCAGAACCTGAATAACAAGGGGTTGATGTGACTGACAAACCAGGAGGCTTTTGTGGTACAGTGATGCATCAGTGCCTCCAGTCACAGCTCCCAGGCATCAGCCCCAGCCCCACAGGAGCTGCAGGAGTCAGGAGGTGTGGAAGGCTGGAAAGGAGGCAAGTGCAGCATGAAACTGGGGGGTGAGAGGAATCCACACACAGCACTTCCCTGGAAACCCATGGAAAAGCTTGAGCTTCTTAGGGACACTCTGGGGTTTGCCACTTTGGGAGGCATCCAGCTCCTACTGTCAGTGTTTAGTACTTGGTGAATGTGGTGTTCTTCTGCCTCAGGTTTTCCTCGTGAGAAAAATAACACCCCCAGACAGCAACCACCTCTATGCCATGAAAGTGCTCAAGAAGGCAACGCTGAAAGGTAGGAAGGAGACTCTTCCTGCAGTGCTCTGATCCTCTGTGACTTAAAGAGCACTGGGGAAATGTCACAGCAGCCACTGCTGGCCCCGGGGTGAGCTGAGTGAAAGAGAAGCATCTTTATCCCATCAAAATGCCCTTCTTTTCTTTCATCTGTTTAAGAGCGTCATGATGGAGGTGGGAAAACACCTGGCTCAAGCAGCTTGGTGCTTAAGGCTGGGATGGGGCTGGACACTGGGGCTGGACACTGCCCAGGGGCCTTTTTCTGTGTCTGAGCTGCTCCTCTCTTCCCACAGTGCGGGATCGACTGAGGACAAAGATAGAAAGGGACATCCTGGCTGATGTCAACCATCCCTTTGTGGTGAAACTCCACTACGGTGAGTGTGGAACTCCTTGGGGTGCTGGGAGAGAGGCTGCAGCTCCAGCAGACTCTGACTGCCTTCAAACACTGAACACAAATTCTTTCCTGGAAGGATCTGTGATCCCACTGCCTGCTCCAACTATGGAACAGGGAACAGAGCATGGACCGGGAGAGGAGTTTTAAACATCAGATCCCTGGGATTAAAACATTAAACCAGGAGAAGCTGAGAAAGCAGAGTTAACTAGCCAAACGCTCTGACTCTGGGGAAGGCAAGGACAGCTTTGTTCCCTGTAAGGTGACCGGTGCCTCTCCCGGGAAAACAGCCCTTTCAGGAGGGTATCACTGGCGGAAAGAGAACCAGACCCCCATAAAATGAGGATTTTCTGCAGTGCCAGAGTGCTGTGGGGAGCTCCCATTTCAGCAGCAGGGACAGGCCATCTCCTTTTCCCCATCAGCCCTACCTGCATTTAACCCAGGAACCACGAAGGGCATGTGCCCAGCTGGAGCCACTGGGATTTAAGTGATGAATGTAATACCACAGAGCCTTCCCTCAGTGCAGGGGCCTGATTCCTGCTCTGGCTTGTGTTTCAGCATTCCAGACGGAGGGGAAGCTGTACCTCATCTTGGATTTCCTCAGAGGAGGTGACCTTTTCACTCGGCTTTCCAAAGAGGTGGGTATGCTCCGGCATCTCGGTGGGCTGCTGAGGCTCAGCTCCACTCTGCTTATGGCCTGGAGAAGTGATGGACCCTTGCAAAGAGGGTGAAAACAGCCTCCAGCCTGCTGCTAGTCCAGAGCTGGCACCAGGACAGGGTGTTGTGAGACCCCTGTGCTCCAGCAGGAAAGCAGCAGCACAAGTGGCAGGTCCCATCCCTGCAGCAACTTCAGATGAGCATCTCCTAAAGAACAAAAACTAAAAGAAGGTCAGTTTGGATTAGAATTAAGGAAGAAATCCTTCCCTGTGAGGGTGGTGAGGCCCTGGCACAGGGTGCCCAGAGCAGCTGTAGCTGCCCCATCCCTTGAAATGTCCAAGGCCAGGTTGGACGGGGCTTAGAGCACCCTGGGATAGTGGAAGGTGTCCCTGCCCATGGCGGGGAGTAGGACTGGATCCATTAAGGTCCATTCTAATCCAAACCATTTTAGGATTCTATGAATGGTGGGTGAAGTCTGGAAAACTTAGAAAGGGCAGGGGGGGAGCAACATGGATGTGGAAGGTCTTGCCTGGGCGCAGGGGAGCTGCTGGCATTGTATGGGTTACCTCTCTGCTTCCTCCCCCTGCCTGCAGGTCATGTTCACCGAGGAGGACGTGAAGTTCTACCTGGCAGAGCTGGCACTGGGACTCGACCACTTGCACAGCCTGGGGATCATCTACAGGGACCTCAAGCCAGAGAAGTACGTGTGGCCCAGCTGAGGCAGGATCCCAGCCAGCAGTCAGGGAACAGTTCCCACCTTCCAGAGGGGCTGGAGGATGCCCCAAGGCTGGACAGATGGGAGATGGTGGTGCCAATCCAAGGCTGCTGCTCCTCAGATCAGTGGTTCCGGCCAGGAGCAGCCTGTGTGTGCCACAGGGCTGAGCAGAGATTTGTGGCAGCCTCCAGGCTCCAGCTTTAGGCAGCTGGGAGCCTTCAGAGGGAGAAGGGACCAGGCTGGGCTCTGCAGAGCTCACTCCAGCTTGGTTATCCTTGCCTGGGGTATGTGGGGATCAGAGGGGGGTAACCTCTGGGGCCATTTGTTTACTGTGAAGCTGAGGGTGTGGAGAGGTGCTCCTGGTCCCACTCCTGTCTTGGTGGTGGAGCTTAAAGCACGGGGAGAAGGGACAGGTAACTTTTCCTTTGTATTCTGGGAGCATCTCAGACCACCCCCTGCTGTGCTTGTTCTCACCAGCCCTTACCACAGACAGTAACAACTTGTTTTTCCATTCCTGCTGTAGCATCCTCTTGGATGAAGAGGGACACATCAAACTCACAGGTAAGGGGCTCCCCAGAGCCTTGGGCTCCAGCAGGGCCAGTTCCTGAAATACAGAGCTGCTCGAAATGCTCGGAGCACTGGCTGAGTGCTGACAGCTTTCTCTTGTGCAGATTTTGGCTTGAGTAAGGAGGCCATAGACCACGAGAAGAAAGCCTACTCCTTCTGCGGGACCGTGGAGTACATGGCTCCAGAGGTGGTGAATCGCCAGGGCCACTCGCACAGTGCTGACTGGTGGTCCTACGGGGTCCTCATGGTGGGTACCCTGTCCAGGACTGGGAATGGCAGCTGCCCCTGCTCTGGAACGCCCAGACACGGCTCTGTGTGTCCTCCAGGCCTGCTGACCGGGGGGGGCTCCCCACGCCCCCCAAAGGGCTCCCTAAGGGGCTGTCCAGGCCTCCAGCCGGGAGCGCTGGTCCCTCGAGGCTGCTGTGCCAGTGGGTGCTGGGGTGTGAGGGGTATGTGGGGTGTGTGGGGGTGTCCGTGGGATGCATGGGGGTGTCTGTGGGATGCATGGGGGTGTCCGTGGGATGCATGGGGGTGTCTGTGGGGTGCCTGTGGGATGCATGGGGGTGTCTGTGGGGTGTCTGTGGGGTGCCTGGGGGTGTCCGTGTCCCCCGCAGCGCCGGGCCATCGCTGGCAGCGCAGATCTGGTGCCACCGTCTGGCAGCCGCTGGAGCCCAGGGCTCCGGCAGGAGCAGGCGCTGGCCTGGACACGTTCCCCTGCAAACCCCGTGAGCCAAGCTGCTGCTGGGAACACACGGTGCCTGTGAGCTCTGTCAGAGCCAGGCTTGAGACCCCTCACAAGCAGGAAGGGACAACCCTGTGCAACCCTGAGCCTTGCTCAGACATGACCCCGCTTCTTCTCTTTTCCTCCCAGTTTGAAATGCTCACGGGGTCACTGCCCTTCCAGGGGAAAGACCGTAAGGAGACAATGACCCTCATCCTCAAGTAAGAGCAGTTTCTCTCTCCTTTCTGCACAGGATGGGTGTTGCAATTTGGGGGCTCTTGCAATGTTGTGGCATTTTTTGGCAAGTGGTGCCACATCAGCAGTCAGTTTGAAGGGTGCAGTGTAAATGCCAGAGAGATGATTGTGCATTTTGGGGGTGGAGGTGCTGCAGTCGCCTTGTGGGTTGACTTCTTCAAACCTGCAGCTGATTGCATAACTTCCTCCCCAGAGCGAAGCTGGGCATGCCACAGTTCCTGAGCACTGAGGCTCAGAGCCTCCTGCGAGCCCTTTTCAAAAGGAATCCGGCCAACAGATTAGGTAAGACCTTTTTTTTGTTTGTTTCTGAATGTCCCTGATGCCGTAAGGGGCCTCTCGCGCTGGGTCAGCAGCGTGCTCACACCTGTGCTGGGCCAGGGCACTCAGGTGATCCCAGCCAGGTTCTCTGTCACACCTGGCTGTGCTGCATCCCTGGCTGTCCCCTTTGCCTTGGTGGGGGTTCAGCACAACGTGATCCGTGGTGCCTCTTGCAGGGTCTGGGCCAGACGGGGCAGAGGAGATCAAGCGCCACCCTTTCTACTCCACCATCGACTGGAACGTGAGTATCAGAAAGAGCAAATTTCTGCACCACTCAGCACCAGTAACACAGTTCTGGCAGCAGGAACAGCACAGTCCTGATGCTTGGCCAGCTATGGGAGAGCCACCAGCTCCTGTCCCCATCCACTCCAATAACCCTTCCCAAAACTAAAATTCTCTCTGTTTTGTAACTGTCTCATACCTGGGCTGCCTGTCACCACACCTCTCACGTTTTCCTTGAGGTTTGGCACAACAAGGATTGTCTTGCACAAAGTGGGAAGGAATTGGGGAAACATTCCTGGCAAGGAGATCAAGGCAATCACTGAATTGGCATTTCCCAACTGTTTCTGGCCAACTCCCACCTTACTGTGTAGTTGTGTTCTTCCCTGTTCTCTCTTACTTGGAAAGAGTTTTGAAGTCCAGTGCTTCCAAGGCCCCCAACAAGCTGCAAGATCGACCTTCCAGGATTGCCAGTAAAGCTTTTTTCCAATTTTTGCTTCAAGAAGCAATTAAAAAAGGCACTTGGAGTTTTGGGTTATGAATATCCTGCTGGGGCATCTCCCAGCCATCCCTTGGGAAATACGTGTCAGCAAAGCCCTAAAGGGAGTTAGGAGGAGATGGAAGAGTCTGTTGAGAGAAATACTTTATGGATACTGTGTTTGGAGTGGGGGCAAGTTGCCTACAGAAAATTTTTCTTGACTTAATATATGGTAGAACTTGTAGTGTTTCTTCACAAACTGACTCAAAAACACCCAACCAGCTAAAAAGTCCTCCCTCAGGCTGCCGAGCTGTAGTGAAATGCTAAGCCACAGAGTTTCACAAAATCTCTTCCTGGCCCTCATTCTTCACCAGCCTTTGCACCCTTTGGAGAAGGTGCCTGTGGGAGCACTTCCCAGCTGTTTTTGCAGCTGTGTTTTGGTTTTTGTTTTGCAGAAGCTGTACCGCAGGGAAATCAAACCCCCCTTCAAGCCCGCAGTGGGTCAGCCAGATGACACCTTTTATTTTGACACAGAATTCACGTCACGGACACCAAAAGGTTTGTATGACTTGAGGCAAAGCCCAAGTTTCCTGTGTGAGATGTCTCTGTGGCTTCACACCGGGGAGTATCCGGTGCCAGCAGGATAAGGTTTCTGCACAGGGAAGGTTCAGGTTGGATATCAGGGAAATTTCTTCTCCCCAAAGGATTGTCAGTCCCTGGCCCAGGCTGCCCAAGGTAGTGGTGCAGTCACCATCCCTGCAGGAGTTTAAAAGCCATGTGGATGTGGCACTTGGGGACATGGTTTCGTGGTAGCCTTGGCAGTGCTGGGGGAATGGTTGGACTCACTGATCTTAGAGAGCTTTTCCAGCCTGGACAATTCCATGATTCTCTGTGGGATTCTGTGATTCTCTGTGCTGCTGGTGTGGCTCCCATCTCAAATAAATTACAGGAGCGTAGCTCCTGGGAGTGAGGGGGAGGCTTCTGCTCCTCAGGCCCTCCTCAAGCTGTCTCTCAACTCCTGCTGCAGATTCCCCGGGTGTCCCCCCGAGTGCAGGGGCCCATCAGCTCTTCCGAGGCTTCAGTTTCGTGGCGACCGGGTTGATGGAGGATGGTAAAGTGAAACCTGCCCAGCCACCCCTGCATTCGGTTGTGCAGGTAAGGAATGGGGGCAGAGGAACAGCTCTTTGGAGGTGCAGGAATGCTCCAGGTCTGCAGGACCTCTGCACCACCTGGAGCCTGAGGCAGTTCTCTTTGGAATTCTTGCCTCCTGTTGTTCTTTCATCACCACTGACTGTCACATTGTGCACAGGCTGTCAGGGCAGTGTGGGGCTGTGGCTTTGCTGTCCCCAGGTGGATCTGTGCTGCTGAGTCTGTAAATGCCTGTGGCCTGGAGGTGCCACCTAAAGGCACCGTGCTCGGTGCAGGCAGCGTTGGCTCACTGACCTATATCTGCCTTGTTCTGCTCTCCTCCCGCTCCCCACCAGGAGGAGAAGCTGTGGGATGTAGCAGACAGTCTGACAGCTCTTTCTGTGCTCCAGTTAACTCATCACATTGCACAAACCCTTCCCTGGACCCTCCTAGCTCAGCTCTCCTTTGTGCTCTGGCAGCAGCTGCATGGCAAGAACGTCCAGTTCAGCGATGGGTACGTGGTGAAGGAGGCCATCGGCGTCGGCTCCTACTCCGTCTGCAAACGCTGCATCCACAAGGCCACCAACATGGAGTACGCAGTCAAGGTCTGGGATCTGCCCTCCCAACTGAGCTCCCCGGTTACATCTTTGCCCAGAGCAGCTGTGGCTGCCCCATCCCTGCAAGTGTCCAAGGCCAGGCTGGATGGGGATTGGAGCAACCTGGGATAGAGGAAGGTGTCCCTGCCCATGGCAGGGGATGGAACAGGATGAGCTTTAGGCTCATCTAGGATCTAAAAGGACAATTTCTGTGCTGCTCTGCATGTACCTGCACTTCCCTAGGAACAGCAGAGAAGCAGTGTCCTCCTCCCTCAGAGGGAGGAGAGTATCTCATCTTCCTGTGCAAAGCTGTGGCTACATCAGGTCTTAAAAAAAGACATAAAATTTTGTGGGTTGAGGACACAGAACTGATGAAGCAACGAAAGGATTTTTAGAGCTAAAGAGATCAGGGGACAGGGAGTGGATACAGCACAGGAGCTCTGCAGGGCTCCAAACTCAGCCTGTGTGCTTTGTCCTGGCACCTTCCCTAGCCGTGGTGGCTGAAGTGTGTCCCTACTCTTGCAGGTGATTGACAAGAGCAAGCGAGACCCTTCTGAGGAGATTGAGATCCTGCTGCGGTATGGGCAGCACCCAAACATCATCACCCTGAAAGACGTGAGTGTGGCTCGAGAGACTTCCCTGTGCCTTGGTTTAGGAAGTGCAGGCTCGGGGGGCAGAGTTCGGCCCCAGCAGGGGCAGCCCAGTGACCCAGCTCCATGTGTTGCTCTGTTTCTCTGTCAGGAAAGGTTCTTCCCCAGAGGGTGCTGGGCACTGCCCAGGCTCCCCAGGGAATGGGCACGGCCCCGAGGCTGCCAGAGCTCCAGGAGCGTTTGGGCAGCGCTGCCAGGGATGCCCAGGGTGGGGTTGTTGGGGTGTCTGTGCAGGGCCTGGAGTTGGATCAATGATCCTTGTGGGTCCCTTCCAGGTTGGGATATTCCATGATTCTGGGGTGGGGAAGCATCTCCAGAGCCACCTCTGCTGCTCCCTGTCTGCTCCTTGGAGATGGAAGTACAAAAGGGAAGCTCTGGAAGCACATTTTGATTACCCCATCCATATTTTCTTTGGCAGGTGTACGATGATGGGAAGTATGTGTACCTGGTGACAGAGCTCATGAGGGGAGGGGAGCTGCTGGATAAAATCCTCAGACAGAAATTTTTCTCGGAGAGAGAAGCCAGTTCAGTCCTGCACATGATCTGTAAAACAGTGGAGTATCTGCATTCCCAAGGGGTGAGTGTGGTCATGACTGTTTTCCTGGGAAGTTCCCTGGCATTACACTGCGCTCCCTCTCCTTCGGGGGGTAACTCTGCCCATCAGGACAATTATTTCTTGCTGGTGTTGCTCTCTTGGCAAAGCAGATGTGGGGCCAGAGCAGGGGTTGAGTGACCTCAGGCAGCTTTCAGACCTTTATCTACTCGGGGTACGAGCACAGTCCTTTCTTGGCTCCACAGGTGGTTCACAGGGACCTGAAGCCCAGCAATATCCTCTATGTGGATAAATCAGGGAACCCTGAGAGCATCCGAATTTGTGACTTCGGCTTTGCCAAGCAGCTCAGGGCTGAGAACGGGCTCCTCATGACCCCCTGTTACACAGCAAACTTCGTGGCACCCGAGGTGAGCACCTTACTGACCTGAGACCCTTCAGCAGCCCCCTTGTCCTTCCCCTAACCTGTGCTCCCACTTGGCACAGTGGGTCTGCCCTGTTCCCATCTCCAGCCCGCCCTGGAAGAGGCAATTACAGAAATACCACTTGTAGTAATGAATCTATTTTGAATCCTGATCTTTTAGTCCCAGACTTTGCTGTTCTGTCGAGTTCTGGAAGCTTTGCATATGGACTGCACCCAGGTCAAGCCCCTCTTCTGAAATGGGCTCAATGACAGGAATCAAACACGCTTTTTTCCCTTTGCTTGTTGTGTTCAGGTCTTGAAACGCCAAGGCTACGACGAGGGCTGTGACATCTGGAGCCTGGGGGTCCTGCTGTACACGATGCTGGCAGGGTAAGGCAGTGGTGGGGCTGTGATCCCCCTGTCCCCGGTGTGCTCTGTGGGGACAGCTGCACCTCTCCTCCTGCCTGGGTCAGTAAATCCAGGGCTCTCTCCTCTCTCCCCAGCTGCACTCCCTTTGCAAATGGTCCCAGTGACACTCCAGAAGAGATCCTGACCCGGATAGGAGGGGGGAAGTTCTCCATCAGTGGAGGCAATTGGGACACTATTTCTGACATGGCCAAGGTAGGGTTTGATATTTGTGTTACTCAGGGGTTGGGGTTGCTGTGAGGAAAATTTAGAGCAGGTTGGGGAGGGAGCACACAAGAGAGAGAAGAAAACCTGCAGCTTCTACCCCCACATGTCCCTCACAGCAGCTTTGTTTTAGCTCTGGCTGTGGATATTTGCATGGAAAACCAACCTCGTGCTTGACCCTTGTGGGGTTTGCTCTGTGTTATACCCCCCAGGCCTGCCAAAAACATGTTTCATACAAAAAGACATTAATGTCTGGGGACTTTAAACTTGGCCTCTGCATTTAAATCCTAATCTGGGGGTGGACAGGTGGGTTTATTGCATTTAAAGTATGAAATCTTCTAAAGTCTGACTTTCCAAACAATGCCTGTAGGATCTGGTATCAAAGATGCTCCATGTAGATCCTCACCAGCGTCTCACAGCCAAGCAGGTCCTGCAGCATCCGTGGATAACCCAGAAGGACAGTTTACCCCAGAGCCAGCTCAATCACCAGGACATTCAGCTTGTAAAGGTACAAAACCTGGAGTGGGAGAGCAGGATGGAAATTTGGAGAGGTGTGGGCCAGGGCAGGCAGTACAGACAAGCTGGAGTTTTTGGGAGAAAAGAAAGGAGAGATTCTTTAACAGCATGTCAGTGCAGGAGGGAGACTCACAGAAATAAGAAAGATGCTCCTGGCTTTGTTTGTGGGTCTGGCTGCTCTAGTCCCCTGTCTTGTAAAGCCACGAGCCTGAAGTAGCTCTCATGCACCTGAGTGACTCCTCTGTGCCTCTCTCCAGGGTGCCATGGCTGCCACGTACTCGGCACTGAACAGCTCCAAGCCAAGCCCTCAGCTGAAGCCCATTGAATCCTCCATCCTGGCACAGAGGCGCGTGAAGAAGCTCCCCTCCACCACCCTGTGAGGCCCCACGGTGCAGGAACACCCCAGATTTTGCACACCTATGGAAGAGGGGGACAGGGGATGGGCAGGGTCTGCACAAGGGCTCCCTTGGGGGCTTGCTCTTAAAAGGCCAAGTGCCTTCCTGCTCCTGAAAGACTGGCTCCTCCTCGTGTGGACTGATCTTTGCTGAGAGAACTTCACTGTAAAACTTTTTTGAAGTGTAAATTGTTGATTTTTAAAGACATCCATCTGTGTATATGAGAACTAGAATGTATAACTGATGTCAAGTGGCACTAAAAAGCAGCTCTGATTCACCCTTCCCTGTGTAGGGCCAGGTATTTGTTGTCGCTACAGCACTCCTTGGCACTGATCCTCTCCAACTCCACTGCATCTGGAAGACTGTGTCACACTTGGGGTTTAGGCTTTGGGGCTTTTCCTCCCTTGAACCTTTGGATGTGTTTCCCAAAGCCAGCCCTGCAGGCTCCCAGCCAGCAGCACTCGTGTCCATGAAGGACATCCCTCCCCTCCATGTCCTGTGTGTTTGTTCCATGTCAGGTGGATTTTGCAGCCTCCATTTCTCCCTCTCTCCCGTGTTCCTCCAGCCCAGTCAGCAGCTCAGATCTCTGAACAAAATAAACCACTGTTTTTCCAAGCCCTCCCGTAGATGCTCGGCAGGCCAGGACACCTCCTGGGTTTGGCTCATTCCTTCCCTCTGCCCTACCACCTCCATGTTCTCCCATCACTGGGGAGTTTGTCGCCTGTGCAGGGGGGGATGACAACAGAACCTCCTCCTTGGAAAGCCAAGGCTTTGGGCTGGCTCTGGCTGCTGCTTTTACCATGTGGGGTTTTCCTTCCCCTCAGCAGGAACCTCTGAACCAAACCACCCTTTATTTTTTTAATTTAACTTTGTTCTACAGCCGGTAACTCAGGGTTTCTTTCTGACTCATACAATAAACATGTCATTCAGGTGACGTCCTGTTACTGACTGACCGTGAGCTGCTGAGCCAGCGACCCCGGGCGTTCCCCGGTCACTTCCCGGTCTTTCCCCGGTTGTTCCTCCCTGCTATGCAGGGGCAGTGCTCCTCGTCTGCCTTCTGGAAAAGCTGCAAAGCTTTTTACCAGGCCCTGAAAGCCAGCAGTGCTGCTTAGGGCTGCCTCTCATGCCACCTTCTCTCAGGTGCAACCCCTCACTCCGCAGTGGGAGGTGAACCAGTCCTGGAATGAGGCAGGAACCAACAGGAATGGTGGCAGCATCCGGAGGGGAATTTCTTACTCTCAGGACATTTCTGTGCTTATAGAAACCACCACTTGGAGACAAACTGTGCCAGAAATAAATGCCCACCCCATTTTGACCTGCAGGGAATTGCTGGAGCTCCATGGTGGAAGTTTCTGGGAGCAGCAGGATTGCTACTAGGGCTGCAAACAGAGCTCAAGGATGTGACTGGAACCAGCAAAAGTTCTCATGTGAATTTCTGCTACTTTTAGCTGATTATGCCACAAAAGAGGAAACTTTCTTTTTGTTCAATCCCAGTAGGCTCTAAAATGGACAATTCCATAAAAAGAATTATCTGAGATACACAGTGCTCTTCTCCTCTACCCTCATCCAAGCAGGTCCGGTGAGCAGCCAGTGAGAAGCTGAAATAGTCACATTTTTTTTCTTTCTTTATTCCAAGTGCAGCCTGAGTGTCCAGTGCTTCTGAGAGGAGGAGGCCAGCACCAGTCCACAGTGGATCTTCTTACTGGCATTGCCACCAACACCAGCAGAGAGGGATTTAATGTTTTGCTGAGATTTGAGGAGGGGGACACTCCACCATCCGAAATGCCTTCCTTAAAAATATTTGTGGCATGATGTTCCCTACAACTCCACAGTGACTCTTGTACCAGTGCTGTGCAAATTTTAGGTACCTGCAACCAATAAAATAATTACAAACATTTTTCTGTAGCTGTCCCTTTGGTACTTTTGGGTGTTGCAAGAACCTCTTCAGATTTTCAGAATATTTCCTACATTGTGTTTTGAGGGAGGGTCTGGAGTGGTGGATGGGGTTGGATGTCAACCCTGCCTGTGATGTGCTGGTGTGAGGCCCGCTGGGGACAACTCAGAGGTGTGGGGGACAACCAGGTGCAGATCAGTGTGGGTGCAGGGAGAGCAGCCCTTGGCTGCTGCAGGTTCTGCCTGGCCATGAGACGATACCTGGGGTGTCAGACCCCAAAACCAGGAGCATCAAACCCCTCCTGGGGTCTCCAATCAGAAGAACTTTGTGTTCGGTGCAGCTGTAGCTTCTGAAACCCCCATCCCCTTGGAGAGCAGAGGGAACAAGAAGGGTTACACCTTCCTCTCCAGGGGGCTTTTAACCACATTGTTCTGAGTGATCAATAAGTAAAAATAAGTCTTGCTTTTTAGTTCCAGATCAACCAAGTGCTGTTACTTTTTTAATTCCAGTGCTCAATAAAAATGGACTTGTTGAACTTTCTGTATATGAGAGCTATAAGTGTTCGTGATGGGTTGGGCTCTCTCCTTCCTTTTCTGGTTTTGTCCTGACCTTTGCCAAAATACTGTTGTCACATTAACTGAAATTGCATTATTTGAGGTGAAAGCTGGATATCTAATGCCTGTTGGGGGGTGAGAGACCAAGTGATTTGCTCTCACAAGGGTTTGGGGTCATTCAGCTTTAACTTGGGACGAAGAGGATACAGAGGATATCACAAATTATCTTGGTTTTAAAAGGGGCAAAAATGGATTTAACTTCCATACATAAGGACATCTTTACAAGGAAAGCTACTTCTGTTAGTTCAGGTGTTTAATAGTGGATTTGACCTTTAAGCTTTTGTCCTGTAGGTCTGAATGAAAGCTCAAGGGAGCAGAAATCCCGGAATCCAGCCTCAGAGTGCTGAGTCTACCTGGAAATAACCTGTGCAGAAAGAGCATATTGATCTAAAGTCAAGGAGTCCGAAAACAATATTGAACAGCTCTATATAATACTGTTTCTGTATAATAAAGGTTAAACTTTCCTATTTGGGGGCATAAGTCAGCCATTTTTCTGTTGTAAGGGGCTGACCCAGCTGAGAGGTTTCCCTTCTTCCCACTGTGTAGCTGTGCCTTCCCCTTACCGACCTCTGTCAAATTTGCCAGAGCATCAATAAATGTCTTTTGGCCTGAGAAATATTCCCATCAAGGTTCAGTTTAAAACTGAAGGCCAGCAGCTTTCCCAGCAATCATTTTCTCTTTCTTTTTCATAGTGAAACTTCACTGAGAAACCGCTCGGTGGTTTTAACTTTTTAAACTTTCATGCAAATCCCTTTCCGAGTTCCCACCTCTGAGTTAGTCCATGTAATTATTTTTTCTGCATCTCTAGGCATTGGTGGATGGTGAACTGTGCAGCTGGAAGCCTCCTGGGTGCCATCACCTCCTCGTGGTGGCCACGGCCTCTTCCCAAGGCTGCGGGAGGCTTCGGAAGTACTCGGTGACTGTGAGTGAGTTCCACGGGATGTGGGGTGGATGCTGCGCTTTCATGGAATATTCAACAATTTAATCCCTCTTTTAAGGCAAAGAAAACATTTAAAATATTTCAAGGTCTTCTTCTGGCAGTACATGGGGGCTCTGAATAAAACCTTCACTCACGCCGGGGAAGCCGCAGGTCCGCTGCCACTCCATTCCTTGCCTCTGGTTATTAAAACATCAAGCTGTCTTAGTGCCTCAGCTCAGCCGAGGCGCTGCCTCCCTCCCTTTGTGTGCCACTGAACACCTGCCATTAATACTAATTCGACTCCGGAGGGAAACTCCCTTTCAGATATGCTTGTCTGAAAATAAATTGACATGTAAAAGGTCTCTTTTGTCGCGAAGTGCAGGGAAAGTGCCAGGGTGAAGAGCCGATCGCTCACAAAAGGAGCCACTGACTCTTTAAATGATGTGTGGAGGGGGTGAGAAATGTGAGAGGTGGGGGCTGATGTTGTAACTGGGCTGATTGGATCAGACTGGAGAAGGATCCCAGAGCTGCCCCTCTGGTGTTAGATTTTGAGAGTTTGGGTGGTTTTTGTCAAACCCCTCCCTTGTCTGTGGGGGTGGGGGGGCGGGGGGGTGGTGCCGTGAATGGCCTTTGGAGACGCCTTTGGAGAACAGTCTTTTTGTTTTAGAAAAAATTGTTGTTATTACAAGTATCTGCAACCAAAACTAAGCAGTAGTGGTGAGCCCTTCAATTCAGATGTGTAATGAACTCTAGGGCTCTGTTGTTTCTCCTGGGACAAAGGTTTGTATCTCTTTCAATTAGGAAGCAGCAGAAGAATCCTTGGTTAGACTGTTTATTCTGTCCTACAGGCAGCAGTGTGAGCCAGCAGAAGGTCAATATTTTTATTTTTAATCGAAAGAATGATTTGCTTTGAGTTCCTCATACCCCGGGGAGACCATGGCTCTCTCCTATGAAAACGTTTTTAAGTCGGTTCTTTGGGCCAAGCTTTGGAGAGATTGACACTGCTTGAAATTTGTGTTGGTGCTGAAACGACACAGCCCCGTGGCTGCGGATGAAAATTGAAGTGTTGTGGTGTGGACCTGACATTCAGCTGCTGCTCACTGAGTTTCTGCTTCCTCTAGCGAAGAAATAATTCACTTCATAATGAAGATCAAGTCAAAATATGTTCAGGGCTTGAAATAAGAAAAAAAAGGAATTGTGGCAATTACAGAAACGTTCCAGATTCGCTGGTGTCGCGCCTGGTTTATCAAACAAGCTCTCGGCGCTGCTGAGCTCCAATGCCATCTTCCTTTTAAACAGCAGATGGTGTTAGAAACCTGTAACAGGTGGAAGCTCTCCAGTTTTATGGGAGAGATCAGAAGTAGCAGCAGTTTTTGTTTCCCAAGGGGTAGTTCCTTCCCGAGCTGAACAGCAAGCTGGCCCTTTGCTTGGAGTTATTACAGAGGAGAAAACTTCTGAATCATACATATTCATATGTATGAAAGTGATCCTGATTTCACTTATTCTGGTTGTAATAAAAGGAACCTGGTGACGGCCTCCATAACCCTCTGCTAGCAGCTCTAAAAGAGAGATGTAGTGGGGGAAATGGGCTCCATTTGCTGGTGTGCCTTAAAATCCGGCTCCAATCTGCCGACTGGATCTGATCTATTGGTTCCTTGTCTATAACAGCACTTCGCATGCTTAAAGTGTTTTATAAACATTTAATTACCGCAGCTTTTGACTCAAAGCCAGGAATCTCTCATTCATCTGCTGCTTGTGAGGGTTGTGAAAATGATATTCAAATCATAGAATTACAGGAAGGGCTGAGTTCAAACCCCAGCTAAAGCACCGAGGGTTAAACCCCTGCATTGCTGGGATCCGTGAGCGCCGCTCGTCCGCAGGGCCACGTTTCCAAAGGGAGCGACTCCAGCAGGGGAAATGGAAACGTGGCTTGGAATGCGGAGAGATCTGAGGGTCTGTCAGTACCCCAGGACACAGAGCTGCATTTTAATCATGTTAGGGAAACGAGATGCTAAATTCTGTCAGCTGGTGCGGTAGGAACTTCTGAGGCAGGCGGGGAGTGTGGCTCTGTCTAGACCAGAGCCGTGTTTGATCCCCCAGCCCTGGCATATTTGTTAAAAGTCGCTTTTTTCCCACCCACCAAACCACTTGGAATTTTTACATGTCTGCTCCACCCCAACTTCCAGCTCTATTTCTAAAAAGGGGAAGCCCCCAGGAGTCATGGGGGTTGTGACACCAAGTGGAAGCAGCAACTAAAGATAAAAATCTTGTATAGGATTAATAATTTCTATCCGACCATCTGCCTCTGTCACCAGCTCCCTTTCCTGAAGAGCACATTGTACCTGCAGAACCAGGTGTGCAGGAATAGAAATAATTTACTTTCCATGAATATCGTCCAGAGAAGCTGTGGCTGCCCCATGCCTGGAGGTGTCCAAGGCCAGGTTGGACAGGGCTTGGAGCAGCTGGGTTTAGCGGAAGGTGTCCTTGCCCATGGCGGGGCGTGGGACTGAGTGGGCTTTAAGAGCCTTCCAACCCGAACCCTTCTGGGATTCAATTAAAAAAAGAGCTGTTGGCTGGCTCTGTGTGTGTTTTGGTGGATCCACACAATCACTGCTGGGCAGGGCAGGAAACCCAGGGAAGCTGTTCCGCTACAAGCTGACCTTGATCTCACTGGCTTGAGGAGAAACTATCAAGGAGAAAACCTCCATCTGCACCTGCTGACCCCTCCAATCTTTACTGCTGTTCTGAAGGCAGATTGTGAGCCCCTTTAATAAGCTGCTGGCAATCAGCCCCTTTTTAATGAGGCAGATCCCCAGTTTCAAGGCCCTGGATCACTCAGTGCTTGCTTCCTGCTCCATGAATTGTGAGCACACCACGAGCAGCCACTCTCAAAGTAATCCCGGAGTCCCTTTTCCTGCCCTGTTTAAAGACGGGGTAGGGAGTCCTGTGATGTTTCATTAAAGCTGGCTTTTCTCCTCGTGGCAGAGCAGATTTAATCAGACCTGCCTCCTAGTTCCAGCTGCTGGGTTGGAGCGCTCTGATCTGTGCACTGGGTGCACGTCTAATTATGGAGGCAATTCCCATGGATACCGAGAAGAATTGCCTGTGCTGGCAAAAAATTATCCCAGCTGGGAAAATGGGGAAGGAGAACGTGTTGAAATATTCAGGAAGAGATTTCAAAAGTTTGTGGAAATGTAAATGAAAAACATTTCTGGTTCTTACACCACAATGTGCAAATCTTGATTATTTTAAAACTAAGATATGGTTTGGTTTGTAAGAGATTATCCCAAATTGCTCTTCTGTCATGCTACTGGAGGATTCACCAGCACCACAAAACTGTATTTTCCCCCTCCTTGTTACCTGCATCCACTCGGGAATACTTTGCAACCTTTGCTTCTCACCTGTACAGCAGCAGAGGTGTGTTTGGAGAAAAAGTCCAACAGTTTGTTTCCATCAGGGCACACCCTGGGCGAGGCAGAGCGAGGGCTGGTAATTCTGGTTCCTTCTGCAGTGCCGGGTGGGACCTGGGTGAGTTCCTCCCCTTTATGCCTCATCCTTCTGAAATGCATGAATTTAAATAACTTATTTCTGTATAAATTAGTGTTTGAAAGGTCTGCTAAAGACAAAAGAGCACTCCCTGGTAAAAGGAGAGGGGGAAATACCTGGGCAAGCACTGCTCAGATGTAGAAAATTAAACAAATATGATTTTAAATGATTTTGTAATTGTTCAGCTGCAAGGCCTGGTGTTCAAACTGAATGGGAAAAAACAGATTTCCTAATTTAACTACGCAAATTCAAAAGTCTTTTTGAGGGTGATTTCTTTTTCTTTGGGTTTGTTTGGAGATTTTTAGGAACATTCTAATCAACTCCACAATGGTTGTAACTTGTATTTATTTCACTAATTTCTCTCCAGCAGGGCCTCAGACACTTTCCATGATGTTGCTGGCTAATGTAAACACATAGAATAAGGAAAGCTGTGGTACTATTAGGGTGGATTTCCATCTCTTTCCCATCCAGGGCACCTGCTCCCCTTTCCCTCCCCTCCTCCCAGTCTTCCCAGCTGTCTGTCTGTCTCATTTATGTCAATTAGAGATTCAATGCTGCCTGATTTAATTGGCCTGACTTTCTCCTCTAACAGAAACCCGAGTGCAGGCCAGGCAGGCAGCAGCTCCTCCACTCTCCGCTGGGGCTGGAGTCAGGAGGGCTGGGGCTTGTTTGCAGCACAGAGCACAATAACCTGTTTGTTACCCTCGACAGGGAGAGGTTGGTGACCTCCTAACAGGGATGGGACTCGGGCAATGATGTCATTGGAAAGCTTGGGGGGATTTCAGAGCGCTCCAGGAATTTGTGTGACCAGTCCCTCACTTCGGGTTGGCTTTTAGTGGAGAGGTGGAGATCCCTGGAAGTGTCTAAGGCCAGGCTGGATGGGGCTTGGAGCAACCTGGGATAGTGGAAGGTGTCCCTGCCCACGGCAAGGGGTGGAATGAGATGAGCTTTAAATTCCTTCCAACCCAAACCAGCCTTTCTATGATTCTATGATTTGCTGCGTTGCTTCCTGCCAGGAGGTGACTCTGTGTGCCCTGAGGTCAGAGACTGACAAAACTTCCCCAGGCTTTGGCCACAGAGGGCTCATCTTTCTGCTTGGGCTTAACCACGAGTGAGGCTGACCACAACCCAGCTTTCACAGAGTTTATGTGAGGGCCTGACCCTGTGCCCCCTCTGGGCAGCAAACCTGGAAGCAAACCAGCCCTGACAAAATCTTTGCCAACCCTCTGCTCCCCCTCCCACAGCCCAATCCCAGGAACCAGCTCTGACCTACTTCTTCTCCCCGACTCCTCGCTCACGTCTCCCTCACAAATTACACAGCCGTCCTTCCCTCCCGGCAGAAATGTGAGTTTCCCAAGGAGCTGGCCCGCGGAGGCGTCAATATTGAACAGCAACAGTACCATCTAGTGACTTGGGCTTCCCAGGAGCATCACTTAGCCGGGAAGAGGGAATCTGTGAATTAGGGAGGCCAAGAAGGTCCCAGATTTGCAAACGAGATCCCATCTCTCGGTTCATTTGGATTAAGGAAACAAATCGTGCTGATATTCCAACAGTCTCGGGATTTTTTTATCAGAGCACTGTGCGACGCTTCCTCGGGAGCCGGTCCCGTTTCCAGCCTCCTGACTGACTCCCCGCTGAACCCGGCCCTGCCCCACGCTCCCTCTGCTGGCAACCAACTCCTTGATTTCACACGTTCCCAGCTCCTCGCCCGCACAGCACCAAATCCCGGCAAAGCTATCAGAGCAAATTGAGGGCTGTGGTGAGTTCTCACTCCCGATAAATGTGCACGTTCTCGCTCTGATGAGCCACTAGTGAAATCCTGAATTGGATGCGTGAAATAAATAGATACAATTCAATTTAATCAATCAAAAATAGGCCCAAAGCTGAGCGTAAAGGGCCTGCTCTGCACAGATCTGAAATTACACACTCGGCAGCTGAAGGGAGGAAATCAAATTAGAGCATTTCTTTCCCCATCAAAGGACATTAGTCCCGATCCAGGTCCGTTACGCTCATGGTGTGCAGAGTTATCCCTGCCAGAATTCCGGCTGACCGAGGCATCGTGTGGCAGCACCGGGTTAGTGACGGGCTATGGTGTGTTCTGTGTTTGAGGTGACAACTTCTCCCAGCTGTTCTGCAGCACACGTCCATGTCACCTCTTTCCCAGTGAAAAAAGACCATTGTCAGATGTACAAAATGCACCGAACTGGGGAGAGGTGACACGAAAGCCACACTGCAGAACCTCAGAGCTCAAACGTTGTGAAATGCCACCGGTACCACAGGAGAAATTGCTTTGCTGGCTAATCAAACACATCCCCTCCTTGCTGCCAATAGTGCAGCACTGCCCTGAGTCCACTCAGCCTTGCTCATGGGCTGATGAGTGCCTGACAATTTTCTGGTCTCAAATTAAACAGAAAACTAAATTAGCAAATTAATTGTTTGCCGTGTTTTTCCTTAGTCCCCATCAGCTGCCTCAGGTCCTGCAGCCAATCCAGAGCCCCTCTCTGCAGTTCCCAGTAGAAGGTGGAGCCCTGCACTGGGTCCTGCTATCTACCAAGTGTCAGTCATGTTAATTTTAAATTACTTTTGTACAGCTTGGTGTCAAAACGATTAAAGCATGAAAAGAAAAACTGAACTAGAGGGAGGAAAGAGGGGGGAGAGAGAGAGAGAATGAATAATTTGCCTTGCATTTACAGCAAGGACACTTGGATTTCCTTAATTCTTCAACTCTGAGAAGCCTGAAACTTCTATTTCTTCAGCTGGCACCTGCTTGGGACTATACCCAAGGGGGTGCTCTGGATCACAGAACCCCAGAGCCACAGAGTGGTCTGAGTGTGAAGGGACCTTAAAGCCCATCCCATCCCACCCCTGCCATGGGCAGGGACGCCTTCCAGGCTGCTCCAGCCCCAATGTCCAACCTGGCCTTGGGCACTGCCAGGGATTCAGGGGCACCCTCAGCTGCTCTGGGCACCCTGTGCCAGGGCCTCCCTGCCCTCTGAGTAAAGAATTTCTTCCTAATGAGGATCCTACAAGGATCTGGGATCTAGTTATCACCTCCTTCGTGGTCTACAGGGAGGTGATAACTGCTCACAGCACAATGCCAGGATTTCATCTCAGTTTCCTTCCAGGAAAGGCTTTTTTCCATGCTGCACTCCCCAAATGCTGCAATCACCAATACAGACAAACCCACCCACCCACGTACAGACCTTTTCTCCCCTTCCCAGTGCTCCACTCCCAACTGGGTTTACTCCATGACTCGCACGTACTGTGCTAGATAATTACACACTCAGAAAATACAGAAATGCCTAATCAGACACAGCCTTAAATGCACAAGAATTAGGGTTGTAGGACTGCGGCGTAGCATCCCTGGAGCTCTCTGCATCTGGCTCACACAACCAGCCCACGTGCACTGTGAAAATGTTGGGTTTGGGGCACAGACTGCTTTTATCTCCCTTATTAACTCCATCCATGAATTCTTTGTCGTGCCAGCTACTGAATGGTGTCATCAGTGGTCTTTGAAATACCATTTTAAATCTGTTGAGGCCAGGAGAACAGCAAAAAGATTTGTAAGAGGGCAACTCAACAGCACCAGAAAACGTAAATCAAGCTTGGCCACTTCTGTTGATACTTATGCTGTATCTGGCTTATCCACCAATGCATCTTCCATTCATTAAAAAGGGTATAAATATGGGAATTATTGTGGCATGAGGGATGTGCAATGAGGCGCTTTGGTAGATGATCACTAACAGGGTGACAAGAGCTGTTTGGGAAATGAAAGAGGCACAAGCCCCCAGTGTAACGTATCCTACAGGGTGTGTCTGAGCTTGAACTGATTTGTCAAAAGCAAAGAAAACAATTTAACTAATGGGTCTTTGCTGAAAAACAAGCCTGATGCCTTGGGAATTTCTGTGCTGTCCTGTGCTCTCTCCGTGGCAGCCATGGAGAGGAGACACCTCTGTCTTCCATCTGCATTTTACTCCTTTGGCCTTAGGACTAACTCAGCCTTGCAGGATCCCAAACAGGTCATGTGGAGGGCTGAGGAGTGTGTTTGAAACATCCACCTCCTCCAAAAGCACCTATCTAACTCCTCCAGCGTGTTTGCTTTGGCTGGATAATCTCTGAGGAATCTCCACCCCACTACGTGGGAGCTGTGACTGGGCAGCAGCATTGCCGGGGCTTCCACCTGAGCACAGAGGCAAAGGAAGGTTTCTGTCCTTAACACTGGGATTCCCTTCTCATGACAACGTTTCCTCAGCCTCTGATTCACAAATACATCCTTTAAACTACTTTTTTTTCCTTTCCTAATTGGGAAGGTCCTGTAAACTTCCCTCATCCTCTGCCAGACACCTGGCAGGAGGCTGGGAAGCTGAAAAGCAGAGTCTCCTGCAGTGCCTTTCAGTGTTATTTCAGTGATATCACTTCAGATGCAGTGAGTTCCAAGTACTCCGGCCCCATAACCTCAGCTTTCCCTGGTTAAAATGTGCTCAGCTTTATAAAACTAACACCTTTTTTACTGGAGTCTGCTAGTCTGGATTCAGCAGAATGTCTGCTTGGGATCGAGTTACTTGAAGAACTTTAAGAAACGTTGTCAGCCAGAACGTTAAAAATACAGGTGTAAATAGTACCCTGGATGTGGTAATTACTTAAAGCCCAACTGCAAACCAAGCAGGACTGCCCTTCCACCTGGCACTGGGGAGCCAACAAAACTGGGAAGCCGGACAGGGATTTGTATTGGATCTCTTATCAACGAATCACTCCCAACTGCAAAATCTTTATGTACCAGCCATTAAATGGTTTCAAATTCTAAATAGTCTGCCAGGCAGGCAATTAACACCATTAATTGAACAAAATTCATCCAGAATAATTGATTTGGACTTAATTGCAAGACCCAAGATTTCTCAAGGTGTATCTTTACCTTTCGCAGCCGCTCTGAGGATCCCAGTGTTGGGCACGTTGTCTCTCACAGTTCTTAGGAATCACTACAAACACTTGAGCAGGGAGTATTAAAGTGGTCAGTCTTGGAGTGGCTGCCATAAAAACTAGAGGATGAACAACTTGCTCAGACAAGAGCACACTGAAAGAACATGTAGGAATACACCAATTTTTTTTTCCTCAATTCCTGAAATCAGGGAGCTGTGGGCTTTTTTTCTCTCCAACACTCGAATTTCCTGCAGTCCAAGAATTTCAGTTGGTTTAATGTGTTGGGGTTTTTTCAGGCTTTTGATAATTCTCCCACGATAGTCTAAAGTATCCACCAGGCAACATCAAGCTTTTCAATTCAGGCTGTGGAATCAGCTCTTTGTTGGGGGACACTTTATCCCCATGAAGTATCCAGGATGATTTATTCTTGTGGGACATGTACACAAAATGACATTTTCCCATCCCCTGTTCTCTAAACACAGGATTTCAGTTACTCCAAGCCCACCAGCATCACAGTGTGGTGAGTGATCAGGTTTTCCATAGCAGCCGTTTATTGGGACCTGCCTTTTTTATTGATGGATCTGGAAACAATCCAACTCAGCCCAAATTTTTTGAAGGAGTTGTTTTAATTTATTCCAGAGAAAGCTGTCTGTGTGTAAAGCCACCGATCTGCTGATGAGTAATCGAAGAGCTTTTGTGTTTTAATATTTTGATGTTTAAGGGAAGCAGCGCGAAGCTGACAGAATAAATCCATGTATTTGCAAGCTGTTCTGCACTGACTGGGGTACAAAGAGCAAATGAATAAAAGTACAACAAAGAGCAAGTAACTAAAAGATATTTGCACAGCTCATCCTTAACTGAGCGGTGCTGGAGGAGTCTAGAGCCAAGGGATGATTCCTGGTCCAAGAGCTGGAGGCTGCCCTTTCCAGTAGACCCTGAACTACAGAATTTAGAGCTAAAACCCAAGGAGACGGGACTTCAAAGAGATCCTCCCCCCTCAATTTACATTTGGGGTTTAGGTTTGTAAATGAAGCCACGTAGGGATTTAGGAACGGTGTTAAGGAAATGGAAGCATAGGAAAGGTGCTGGGCATCTAGAATCAGGAAATTTCTATGGAAATGTTTGGCTGCTAACAGGATTTACGGGTATCTCCTTGCTCTAATGGATCTTTCTCTTCCACATAATTTCATTACATGTTGCCTGCCTTTCCTGAGTAGTCCCAGCATCCCTGAAACTTGTGGATTCAGCGGAGGAATGGGCTTTTGGCATCAAAGAGTTGCATTGTAACACCAGAGAGGATCAACAGCTCCACATTTAAAGGGTGGCAAACTGGGAACCGGCCGAGCTGGAGAGAGGAGCTGGTACAAGGCACCAATCTGGAGAAGGCAAAGGAAGTGAGAGGCCTTTAACTGCAGGGCAGGATTGCCCCAGCCCATATCTAATGAGCCACACGGTATTTACTGCCCGTGTTTGTGTATCACACGCGTTTATCAGCACACTCGCTTCACCCTCCTGTTTTTTCCATCTTTTATTTTTTTTTCTGTGGCTTGTATACGTTAGGCATTTGTACTGTTGTGCTGTTAAATAATTCAAGTATTAAAGTGCAGACCCCAAAGCCCTCTTGGCTTGGAGACATTCTCCAGCTGAGTCTAATGGGAAGGAGTTTTACCCTCTACTGAAGTTGTTTGGAAGTGAGGTGAACAGGAGCACGTCCACACGTGGGGAAAAGGATAACTTAGTGCATCCAGAGCCAGGAAAGGTTGGACTCGATGATCTCCGAGGTCTTTTCCAACCTAACTGATTCTGTGGAAGCACCACAGGTGTGCGAGCTGGCCTGGATGCCTCAGTTTTTTCACCCAGGCAATGTGAGCCCTTCCCCAGCCTTGGAGGCAGCCGAGCTCCCCCGCAGCCTCGGCAGGCAGAGGGCAGCAAAGGAGCCTTTTCACGTTTTTTCTTTTTTTTTTTTTTTTCTCTTCCCCGCCTCTTTTTTTTTTTTTTTTTTTTTTTTTTTTTTTTTTTTTTGTTCTCAGCCCGTTGCAGTCGGAGCTTTCCAGCCCGATTGTGCTAAAACGCTTCTGTACCAGCGTTTTGCATTTACCAGCCCGGCCTCCCCTCCCCCGCGCCGCCTCAGCCCGCTCCCAGCCCCCCGGATCCAGGGATCACCCCCATCCCAAGGAACTCGGGGAGAAAGGGGCTCTTTCGGGGGGGTCTCTTCCCTCTGGCCCCCCGGCCATGCAGGGCTCTTTCCCCCCACCCCACCCCTCACTTTTGGGGATAGAGGGGGGCTCCCAGCTTGTGAGGGAAAAAGGGGAGTCTGCCCTTCCACACCCCGGGTTGTAAGGAGAAAAGGGGAGTCTGCTCTTCCACACCCCAGGATGTCAGGGGAAAAGGGGAGTCTGCTCTTCCACACTCCAGGATGTGAGGGGAAAATGAGGTTCAGCACTTCCAGACCTCAGGTTGTGAGGGGAAAAGGGGAATCTGCTCTTCCAGACCCCGTGTTCTGAGGGGGAAAAGAGGAATCTGCCCTTTCACCCTCCGGATTGTGAAGTGGAAAGGGGTTCAGCCCCCACTCACCCTCCACCCCGCACGGCGGTTACGAGTGAGTTTATGCCTTACTTCTCCCTGCTCCATCTGCACAGGAAGAGGGGGTGGGGGTCGGTCTGAGGGGTGTCAGCGGGCTCGGGGGGTGTCCGGGCACAGGGAGGGGGCTGTGCCCTGCCCCCCTCTCCCCTCCACCCCCCATTCCCGGCCTGGGACTCTTTCGCTCCCGCCCCCCCTCGCTCCTAAGCGGGAGTTTCCAGGAAGCGCTGAGGAGAGCCGCAGGACCGCACAGCCTCTCGCTCAGCGCGCTCCTTCCGCCGAGGCCGTGGCAGGAACGCCAAGTAGTCCCAACCGCCTCCTCTCCCTCACTCGGCAAAAGGCTCCGTCCCGCGGTCCCTTAGCCGGGACATTGTTGTAGGAACAGGGCGGGAGAAGCGTTTCCCTTCCCGCATTCCCCCCGCGGCTTCGGGCGGGATAATCGGGATGAAGCGATGGGGGTGGGGGAGGTGAAAAAGCCCCAGCGCCGGCTGCAGCGGAGGGATCCGGAGGCGCGGAGGAGTGAGGAGGCGCGGGGAGCGGGGGGTGAGCGGGAAAACGCGGCGCGGAGCCGGGAACAGCGCCCCCCTCCCCCTGCGGCGGGGGCGGGAACAGCTGCTGGGGGGGGGGGGGGGGCCCCCGGGGGGGGGCGGGGGGGGGGGGACGGGACCCCCGCGCCAAAGTTTGGGGAAACTTTCCCCTGGTTTAGGGCCGGGGTCGCGCCTCAGCCCCGCGCTCCTGCTGCGGGCACGGAGCGCCCTCAGAGCGGCCGCGGCGCCGCCTGTGCCCCCCTTCCCTGTGTGAGCGCACCTGGGCTCTCCCTCCCTCGCTCGCTCCCTCCCCGCGGCCGCCGAGCCGCGCTCCCTGCGCCCCACAGATAAGGCCGGGGCTCGCCCCACCCCGCGGGGCACCCCGGGCTCGCCGTGCTGGATAAGCGGAGCCGCCACGTTGGAAGAAGTTTGCCCCGTGTCCCCCCCCTCCACACCTCGCCCGCGGGTGTTGTGACTTCGCACAGGACCCCACAAATCCCAGCACATGCTGCCGGTAGCCCCGCGGGGAGCTGCGAGCGCGGCCGTGCCCCCCCGGCCCTGTCCTTCTGCCGGTGACACTCGTGTCCTGCTGTTAACCCTGTGGAGAGGGGACAAAAGCTAAACTAGGATCCTGCGCTGCTTCCCCCCCCCCCGTCCCGCTGCCGGCTCCATGAGCTTCACATCCTCCTGCTAAGGCTGGAACGAACAAGAACAAGAGCTGCTGATGGTTGTAAGGCCTCGCTCGGTTCTCCCCACCCCCTCCGCCAGCACCATCCCCCACTGCAGCTCCCATGGACTCGTATCCCTCCCATTAACGCTGGAAGGGGAGGACAGGAGCTCTGATGGGTTTTTCTCAGGCTTTACTCTGTTTTCTCCCCCCACACACCGACCAGCACGAGCTCCACAGCCCTGCAGAAGTGCAGAGCTGGCTCTGCTACCATATCCATGAATGCCCCTTCCCTCTGAGCTCCAAGGAAAAAGGAAAAAAAAACACCCTGATTCCCCTCGTTTTGCTTATTCATTATAAGCGGTTGGCAGTGTGCTGTTAAAAACGTGCGATCTCTTGTTTCAGAAGCATCTGTGCTTTAAGAATAAGGTTTTGTGTTCTTGAATGTGGCTTTTCGTAATAATCTCTTGAAGTGCTCCATTTTTGTCCTTAAAGTTCTATTTTATTACCTCTTCTGGATCAGCGAAGGTCGGTTTAACCCTTTAGAGATGAAAATCAGCAGCCACTTTAGGAAAATGTTGCCCTTCTATTTGTTAATTCATGGTTACAATAATATTTTATGGAGGATTTTTTCCCCAGCCCAGTCCTTCTGCATGCTGAAGGAAGTGTGTGCTTCAGCACTGATTAAAGTCATGTATGAGTTAATGAGAAGCTTGCAGAGTATGTGAAGCAAGAGAAAATCTTTAACCAGCTCTGCTGTTCCTTCTACATACCACAAACTTGCACGCTGTAACCAGAAGGTGGATTGAATATGTGTGAAATGCTGCAGTAGGAGACTCATAAATCGCATCACAGGTGGATGCTCACTCAATTAATATCTTATCATTTCAAAATACCTTGAAGTTAGGTGGGTTTGTTGATTTTTCTTTTTTTTAAGTGTTTTGAGACTTCCCATTTCCACATACATAGAAATGGATGAAAGATGCTATAAGCTTACAAAGTATCATTTTGTGGATGGATTTTTAAATTTTGAACAGCCTGTGTTCCCCTGTTCTCACTGCTTCCCGGGTTAATGGATTGGCAACACAGGAGGGACTCTGAGGTGCTGGAGGAACCAGCAGTGGTGTCAACATTCCAGTTGTGGGACTTCTAATTTAAGAAATGTATTCTCATAAGGAGTAAGATCACGGCTGAATCCTGCTTGCATTTAGGTCCAAATACAAAATACGCTTTGGAAGGAGTCCCCAGGGAGCACTGAGAGTAATTAAGTAAAAATAAAACCTTTCACTTCAGCCCCCCCCCCCGCCCTTCCCCTTGTAACACAGACAAGTCAGTGCAATTCTGGTTTCATTCCACCATTTTCATTATGTGTCCTGATATTTCTTAATTTTGTATTGCAGCTGAAATACTCGGGTGACTTATAATTTCAGTGATTTGGGGGTATTTCTAGACCATACTTTTAAAGAAGTCATCTCGCTGTGTCCCAGAAGGAGCCATTGAGCAGCCGTTCTCATAAACAGCACTGAACTTCTTGCAGCCTTGCCTTTCCAAACACCTTTTTTTCCCCCTGTAATTTTCATCCTTAACTGTTGAATTTCCTTTTCTTTACATTAAGTAAATATTTATTAGTACCACTTGGATTTTTTTCATCTTTTTAGAAGAACAGAGCCTTGTCACTGAGACAATCCTTTCGTGTTGAGGAGGTGACATAAAAAAGGAGTGAAGGAGAGTTGTCTTGTGCTGGGAAATGCCATTTTTGGAAAACAATACTATAGGAAATGGAAATGAAAAATACATTTTGTGCTGGTGGGAACTTGTAATGAGGCTAAGAGAGGATTTGATGTCTCAGAAAAGCAATGATTACAAGGGGAAAAGCGGGACTTTATCATCCATTCGTAGAAGTTCTCCAGCTGAATATCCTTCTGGGGAGCTGAAATTTGGCTCAAGTCTGTTTATGAACATCTGTTGAATGGAATTTTAAAAAGGCACAGATTATAATCTTAGTTTCTCCTCTCTGTTTAAAATGATAAAGCAAAATCAATGTATCTGCAAGTCCATTTTGGGGTTTGTTTTGTTAATAACGAGCTGCATGAATGTTCAGTAGTCTCTACTGCTGATTATTGGGCTCTCTATGTGTTCCCATACATTTTTCTCTAGCGTATAAAATACTGCCTCTACCCCTTTCTGTAGCTGTCTAATTCCATTTGAACACTCATAGAAAGCATTCAAGTTTTTGTCGGGGTTTTTTTTTTTGACAGGAGGCTCTTGGATGTTGGCATCTGTGACATTTTTCGCACCGGGAGCACAGCGCTGTGTTTGAAGGGAGATGCTGAGAGCTGTTGGGTATTCCCAGAACTGCAGCCGTTTGCTTCGATTCACATCCTGCCCACCTGTCCTCTGCCAGGGCTGTAAATGCAACCACTTTGTGTCCCCTGGCTCAGGATAGCCCCACTTCAGCTTCTATTTCTGCAGCATTTGTGACCTCCTCTTATTCAGGGAGGACTTCACTGTAATTTTCCCTCCTATTATTTTGCCTCTTTTCACAGCCTGATGTTTTTTTGCTGTTGTTTTCTATTCCAAGCGAGGATGCTGTGAGTGCTTCAGCTCAAAATTTAGGTCATCTCCAATGGAAGAACGGAGACCTAAAAAGTAAAAATAAGATTTCAATGTGCCTTTAAAAGTGACAACTCTTTGGGAAAAAATGTACGAGCTCACCTGTATTTTGTGGCAGGACAGGAATGGAGGGAGCCTTTCCCAGTTCCAGAATGAAAGCTGAGTCTCTCTTTGTGAGTGTGATTTCTTTTCCATGTGCTTTCCTGGTCTTTCATTTTCACACCTGATTTGAGCTTTAATCACTCTAATTATTCATAGACTTGCCCTGGAAAAAGAAGAGAGTGACCTCTTCCCATCTGGAGTAGATGGATTCACCACCAACAATTGTAAATGGATGACTTAATAATGGGGTTTGCACTCAAAATTTTTAATTCTGTGATTTCATTGCGTTTCAGGAGTTCTGCATGTGGTCTTTTCTGAACTGATAAATTGGAGTTGTACCACAGAGATTTATTTCTTGCAGTTTATCTCTTAGCATTGGGCTCCTGTCTACAAAGAGCTGATGATCCCTTGAGCTGCTGAAGTGCCAAAGCACCTTGCCCAGGACCAGGCCTGTGAGTTGGTTTTTTTTTTTGTCTGTAATTATATCCAATGTCTTCCATGACAAGGAACCTCAAGACAGTTTATGAAATCGACAGCCACAAAAGCACTGCCCATTGGGGGTTATGTGATTACAATTTAGTGGTCCCTCAGCCTGAGGGTGCCTGAGGGGACAGAGCCAACTGCTCCTCAGTTCCTGTGAGTGGCTGGAATTAGCCACTGGAATTGATAGATATCTGTTGCTCTTGCTTTCCTGTTAAAGGTGGCTTAATTTAAATTATGAAGGAACTTTTGAATCCATTTTGTTTGGTTTCTGCTCTTCCTAGCAGCTCTCTGCAGTTTTATATGTATTAAAAGTGCTAAGCTTCCTCTGGCCTAGATGTACAATAAATACCTTAGTCAATGCAGTTAAGTCCAGTTTCCTCTATTCACTCAGAAGAGATTTGTTCCTTATCTGAATTGTTCCTCCATTCAGAAGGAGAGAAGCCTTGCGCAGCCAGAGCTCACTTCATAAATCACCCAGACAAATGGAGCTTGGGGCAGAAGAAGATACAAAATGGGAGAACAGTTGTGATTTAGGCTCCATGAGGTTTTTGGATTTCTGCTATGGGAATGTGCTTACCAACTATTTGAAATACAAATGTTTAGAATAGTCACCATTTTCCAGTTATTCCTTCAACTGGACTTGCAGTTATCAGCTGGGCCCTGCACCTCAAGGGTGCCTCCCTTCACCCTTAAACATCCTCTGGTATTTGGTGGCTTCTTTTTAACAGTATTGGTCTGGAATTGATAACTTTTTTTATCAGAAGGTTAGAAAGAGCTCCTTGGTCTTCACCCAGGCTCTGCTCTGATCCACAGATACGGCACAATCCACTCACTAATTTCTTTGGCTCTGTCATGGCAGAGGTGGCTCCCAGCCAGGAATCAGTGCCATCACAGCAGCTCGGAGGACCTGGAGTGCAGGTTCTGGACCAAACGATGGTAACATCTCCCAATCCCAGAGTCACCCTGTTTCTGCTGCTCCCAACTCTTCTGATGACACCAAGCTTCTCTTTGCTTAGTCTTCTGCCTAACTTAAACAATTCATCTCATTTGTGTTCAATACAAGGTTATTTTCTACTATTAGCTCCTTTATAATGTCTTCATTGCTTACAGTTCTGAAAGTTGGTATCTTTTCAATTCCAAGAGTGTTTGATAAATACATTTGTTGGCACCTGTCCTTGTTTCCCTCCACTCCTCCCATATTCATTCTAAGGACCCTTCACAACAATCTCACCTCCCTGAGTTATGAGTGGTCGCTCCCTCTACCAGATTAGAGCTTCCTGTTGGTGTTGTGTCATTTCTGAGCAAGGAAAGGCTGATACCTTTGAGCTCAGTGGTTGCTTCTTCTCCTCAGCTCTCCCAGGGGTCTTGCAGGCGCTTTCAGTTCTGCCTCACATCTTTGATTTGGTGAGGTTCCCTGCTATTTACATTTCTTCACATATATCCTCTTCATACCATCTGCTACCTTATGTTTTGCTCGTCTCTGAAATGTAGTGACCATATTTCACGCAACGTTGTTCTACATGATTTTCTTAAAATTTAATTAAAAGGTTCTGAAAGAACAAAGCAAATTAGAATCCACCCATTTTGTGCAGACACTTTAAGTGAATGGGAAACAACTCAATAAAGACCTTCAAATGCCTTGAATGAATTTGTGACTGAAATTCTGTGCACTGTTTATCCAAAGGGTCTATTATTAAATTAATTAGGAGAGTTTTATTTCTGACAAAAGTTAAGGCTGTTATTAAAGAACAGCATCTTCTCTAGAAACTCTCTTTGGAATTCAGCAGTTCTCCTGAGTACTGTTTACTCTGGAGTGAGTGTGTGGCTGTGCCCTGTTAGATAAAAGCTGCAGCACTAAAACTGTTTTACTGAACTTAGCTCCTGACCTGCCTTCTGAGGCCACAGCTACAAAGGGATGATACATCAATCTAGTTTGTTTGATCTAATTACAGCTGTTTAACCATCCTGAGCACAAGTGCACTCACCCCACTTTGTTATGCTGATTTCAGGTATTTTCACTCTTAATCGGGTGCATGGTTCTTGGTTCTTTCTTGTATTAATTTACCTCTCAAGATATTCTGGGCAGTTATCCCACAGAGAGGTGTTCTGCTACTCCGCTGTATGTTATTTTTCACAATGTGTTGACAGGGAATTCTCAGTAATTTAGGGATTCTGTGGGTCGACCTGACAAATGGCTACTCCTTTTCTCCTGACATCCATTGGTTTTTTGCCTGTGCAACTTCTTTTCTGAAAGGCTGCAAGGTTGCATGAAGAAGAAAGTGGTAAATCCATGAAAACATGCCTTAACATGGAGAAGCCCATTGCCACCTGTGGGAGGGTGGATTTCTGATTACTTCTAACTGAAAACTCTGGGGTTTGTGTCAAGAATATTGTCATGGGATCTGCTTTTAATGTATATATATGATCTTTTGTGCTTGGCTCAAGAAATTACCTGGAGTTTCCCCCATACACAGTCTGTGAATCAAACAAGGGTTATGGAGCTTCAAAGAATAAACATGGTCTGTCTCCTCTTCTGCTTCCCGTGCCCGTGAACTTTGGATTGCTGACCTGTCCTCTAACAAAATGGACTACTGGTATCTTATGCCCTCTATTCTACCATGAGCTCTTTCCTTTTTATTTTCCCTCTTTTTTTTTTTTTTTTTCTTTTCTAATTGATTAAGCAAATCCAGCATTTCAGTTTGTTCTTGAGGGTTAGATTTCCTCAGCCTCCCAGCATTCTTGTTGCTCTCTCTGTGCTCTTCCAGTTGCTTTGCATCTGGTTTTATTTTCTTATGTGGAACCTGAAAGAGGACAGAATATTCCAGCTGAGATCACACTGAGTTCAGCAGGAGAATTGTCAGGGGTGTCCTACGTAAAGCAGCCTTATTAAATATTTCTGTGATGTATTGTCTTTACTGTGCTGACTCAAATTCAGTTTGTGATCCGTTACAACCACTGCTTGCCCAGATCCTCCCCTCCTCATCCATGCTCCTGTCTTGGTCCTTGGCTGCGAAAAAACTCCTCTGAAAATGCCATGCCTGGAAACAAGGGGATGACAAAGATCTGAGGAGGCTTTCCAAGTGCACTGTTCTCGTGAACTCCAAGTGTGTCAGCTTGCTGATGGAAGAGGAATTGTGAAATAATGTGTGTTCACAATATTGGATGGAAATGATAACATGTTTTGTCTTATTATCACTCTGAAAGTCTCAATGTCCTAGAAGTTCTGAGTTGGAATAGGAATGGTTGTTTGCAAATGGGAGAGAACATAGTTATAGTGCCTGAGTCTTAGATTATCATTTTCTTACTAAATGTTTCACTCTCCCAGTAACAAGGCAAGCAGAATAATTAGCTAATGCACCTTTAAAGAATTAATAGAGTTGCTAGAGGTGAGATGAGCCAAAAATTAAATCTGGCAGTCATTTGAAGAAAACAACAACAGATAAGTTCTGGGGCTCTCATTTGGTCCAAAACATTGATGACATGAAGATACAATTCATGGCTGTGAGGTGTCCTCTGGTGAGAACACTGAGAAAAAGAAAAAGGTAAAGAAAAAAAGGAGGAAAACACCCAAACTGAAGATGCTTTTTGGCTCCATGCTTGTGTGTGTCATTGTTTATAGGAAGAGGTGGCAGACCCAAGGAAGCTCGCAGCAGTGGGATGGAAAAATCTCCAGTGGGCAGGCGAGTAAGACAGAAGATCCCCAGAAGGGCAGCCCTGGTTTGCTGCTATTTTGCTAAAGCAGATATGTTTTGTTTGGAGCGGGGAAGAGATGTGAGATGAAAGAAATGGGTGATACATGTTCCTGGTGGTTCCTTGTGATGGAAACAGAACGACTTTAGGACCAACAGACCTATGATGTGGTCTTCTGGGGGGTGCAGTCCTCTGGGATTTTGGAAAGCTGCTCCCTTGGAAATCTCTCTCTTTGAAGAGTTCCCTGCAGAGCAGAGGAGCCCTCCCTGCTGAGGGGACAGTGACAGTGACAGTGTGTGCAGGCTCGGCCACACAAGGATCAGTGCTGAGTCCTCCAAGCACTGGCTGACACAGGGAATGTGCTGAGCTGGTGTGTGCTCCAGGCCCACATTAATTCACTCTCTGTTCCATGGTTCTTCACGCTCCTGTGACCCGGATGAATTTACCAGGGAGCTGAGCAGGGTGTTCAGTTTTCCTGTCTGCCGTTCTTACACTTTTGCCCACCCAAATCCAGTTCTTTGCACCGTGATGCAAGCTCTAATTATAAATCGAGTCATACAACCTGCCTTCTCAAACTCTTGTCTCATTCAGAGTTTTCTTTTATCCTTGTTATTTGATGTTTGCTTCCATATTTTATTTATTGCATATAATTCAAGTGCTGCAGTAAATACAGAATTACTAGTTGTAATGGATTTTTTGTTACACTTATCACTACGGTGTCTGAATACTTTTTAACCACCATAAATGTATCTTCACAATATTACAGAGATGTTCTTCTCATTTCACAGATTAAAAGTGGGGAAAATAATGACAAAACTGTCAAAGTTGTCCACTGGGTCTGTGTTCCCCAGAGGAAAGAAGGATTCTAGTTTTAATAATGATAATAATAATTTTCTAATAAAAATAGTATTTATAATAATAATAATAATCCTATTCTAGCAACCATTTAAATTGTACTCAGGCCTTTAGATATGTATTTGTTGCCAGCATAACCCTCGAGTTCAAATACTGTCTTCAAGCCACAGTCTGTGTATACAAACTCACCCTATCACCCCTCTCTTTGTTGGAATTTGCTGAAAGGAAGCTTCACTCTTCTCTCCTGACAGATTCCTTGCTCTTGTAACCAGCTCAGGGAGCTTTTTCTATGATTATTCCAGTTTTCACATGTCATTCTTGAATAGAAACGGTATCCAAAATTCTGTAAGAGAGCCGTTGCCATAACATCTGGATATGCCTTACCTGGTCTTCAGATGCCATTTGTCATCTTCATTTCTGTGACTAAATAACACTTGTGAGTCTTCATCCTTCCCTGCTAACTGTGGTGAATTCCCAGTTTACAAGAGTTTTGGCTGTCAGTCCCTGTGTGAACAGCCTTGTGATTTGCATTAATCTTATTACTGCATTCCACCAGCCCATTCCTCAGGATTCCTGTGCTGTTCCAGAACCTCATCCAGTTCTTCATTTAGGATATTCCAGTCTTCTGCACTGATGCCTTTGGATGTTGTCAGTAACTACCTGTATTAACACTCCTTTTCCAGTTCCTTGCACTTGTGTCACTTGAAACCCATCAATGGCACCCGTTCTGAGACCAAAGCTGCAGGAGCTTTCAAAGCACTCGCTCTCTAGCCCAAAACTTCCCATTTCAGCACAATCCAGCACTGGATTTTTAGTCATATTTTACCCACAAACTTCTCTTGCACTGACCTTCGTATTTTCCAATTTAACTGGTATTTTTACATGATGCACCAGACCAAACACTTCACTGATTTTGGGATGGGTGAGATCTACTGTGTCTTCTTTTACTCAGAAAAATTTGCTGCCTTGTCAAAGAAAGACGTCAGCTTTGTCTGGCATGATTGCAACTTTTGTTGCATTTCATCTCTTTACTTTCCTCTACTTTTTTTCCCCCTCCTGAGAAAAAATAATTTAAGTTTTGCATCTCACTGAGGTCGGGCTAATTAGTCTTTCATTGTCTGGACATTACTTTCACAGTCTTTGGCTTGATTTTGAGGTGGGTTTTTCCCTTTCTCCCCATAATTGGATGTGAAATTTAGATTATTTTTGTACCTCTAGAAGTGGTGGAAATAAATTTACTCATTTGCATCACAGCTCAGCTGTAGTGCTTCATGTTTTGGTTGGATTTTGTTTGTTGGTGGCTGTTTTGATTTGGTATTTTTTTTTTTTATTTTTAAAGAAACTTGCTGCATTGTGGCTATTAAACTGGGAAAAGTAATGAATTTTGAAGTATTTGCAAAGTTCTTTAAATCATAATGATAATGAGAAGTTTCTTGAGCAATGACAGCTGAATCCTGGGCTCCGTTATCCTGTGGGATGTTGATAAGTGCCAGGGGCTCGTTGCAGCCCGTGGCTCATCACTGCCCTGCAGAAGTTCTGCTCCTCGTGCTGCCTCAGCATTATTTACTGCTCTCAGCCCTGTGTTTAAACAGAAAATGAAGCGTGTTGGGCACTCTGCACACATGTATGAGGCAGTCCTGAACAAAATACACTCTAAAAATAGACAGGGTAAGTGAAACAATAGGAAGACAGTGATTTTAGAGGGTCAGGATTGTGTGGGGAGGGCTGCAGTGCCCTCAGCGAACCCAGGGCACAGGAAAACCCGAGGTCAGTAACTATGTTTCCTGAAGCTGGGAAAAGTAATATTTTTAAATGCTTTGTTTCATAATACAGTTAATTGCACGTTTCTCTGACAGCTCTAATGACTGTGACTCTTTCTGATCACGTTTCACTCAGGATCTAATTCTAAAGATCGGGATGCAAGCAACAACCGTTATATGTTTGGATTTGGAGTGGGGGTTTTTGTTGTTTTGCCAGATATACTCAATATTTTTATACATAATTGAAAAATATGTCTTTTTTACGATTCTTCAGTATGTCTGGAGCTCTGTTTTACAGAAGCAGCTCTGGCCGATGCCTTTGTTTTAGTGAACATGTGTGTGATATCCCAGCCTCTACCAGCAGTGCTGTTGCTGAGGTGTGATCACGGGCCTCTCTCAAGACAGAGATAACTGATAGATAAAAATGACCTCATTTCACAGTCCCACAGCTGAACTCTAAAAGTTCCAGCAAAGCTGATCAGAATGTGTTTGAATTTTTGTTTCTGAGTAAATGTCACCGAGGTCCCTACTTGTGACATTCAGAAGGTGACTTTTAGGCCATTTGAGCTCAACTGGGTGGAGGCCTGGAGCAGAAAATCAGTCCCATCCCCACACACGGACCCTGTGTGTGTAGGAAGCCCCAACACTCCCTGGGGGGGCTCATTACAGAATTCAGATTGGGAAATACACATCTATGGGAGACTGATGAAAGGTAGATAAGGACAATTTCTGTTCGACCCTTTCTTGGCCAGTGTTTGCAAGCTGCTCAACACCTTGTTTTTGTGGAATATTGAGATTGTTTTGGATTATTCATTTTTTCACCAGTTATTTGTGCCTGCCTTTGTACAGCTGGAGTGAAGGGACGTTACTAAGTGTTCTCCCCATAGCATGAATATTTAATAGTTTGTGTGTTCCTTCTCTGTGTCGTGTGTGTGCCTATATAATACCAACAAAATCTCTTAAAGTCAGTTTTTGCAGGAGATTTTCAAAGCACATCATGTAACTGAGTCACAGTGCTGAGTAAACCACGCTATTGTAGAATTTCACCTAAAATCTGAATTTGCCAAATGGTGGTATTTTGCAAATAAGCACAGATTCTGCTAACTTCCCCTGGAGATTTTATTCCAGTCTGATCCAATTTCCCAGTGTGGACAAACTGGTGTGTCTTAGAAAAAAAGAGAACATGTTTAGCCTATTGAAAAGAGGATTTTCTTTGTTTCTCAGATGTGCAGATACTCATGTTCTGGAGCTCAGAGCTGCTCTGAGTGTGCTGGGCGGATCCTGCGAAGTGCTGAGTGCATGGCTAACTTTAAGGGAGTAGATCCTTAGAATCACCAGGGCTGCTGATGTTTAAAATTACGAAGAGACTTAAGTACTCTGATGGCCCCCGGCCAGTGGCTTTCACATCTCCTAGCACTGAGCCCTAAGGAGACGCAGTGATCAGCTGCAGCTCAATTTCCTTCTCCCGTTTTAAATATAAGGTTTAAAGCCCAAATTCTGGCAGCTGTTTAATTAAAGATACTCGTTTTAACTGTGAGGAATGTGATATGCAGCGGCGCTACGCCTGCTTCCTTTCTTTCTTCCTCTCCTGGCATCCCAGCTCACTCCTCTACAGCGTTTAGTGCAGGGCTTGCAGTTTTCACTGCTGCTCCGTTCCTGCTTTATCCTCTTCCATCTTTTCCATCTGCTTTATTCTGTTTGGAAAATGGCAATGTAGAATGTGTTTGGTGTAACCTTAATCCTGACCAGCATCTGGGCTCCGTTTGAAAAAAAAAAAAGCATCTACTGCAAGCAAGGTTTCTGTATATGTTTCCCCACTTCACTAAAACAAAGTTGGGGGGCGGGGGGGCATAACCAAAACTAACCATTGCAAAATTATATTTATTTTAATTGACCTGTTAATTAATACGTGGGGTTTAATGTGCTTTCCTGCCTACACGAACAAACCGTGGGGTTTGTGCTCTCACCTCTGTGCCGGTGGGGGTCGAGTCAGAGGTAAACCGGATTTGGACCATTTTGGGAAAGGAGAGAAAGGGGGGAGGGGGGCGGTTATTTACATCTGATTTTAACAGCCTAGCTGCTCCTTACTCCCAATATGTAAAAGTTAACGCCACTATAAAACATGGGATGCGCTGAAATTCCTGCCTGATGCTTCCTGACGTTTCCCTGTTAAACTTTCCCAGGCCCGCAAAGGTCCCGGTGCGGGGCGGCTCCCTGGGACACGCCGGGGAGGGGCAGGACGGGCCCCGGGCAGGACGGGGACCGCCGGTGCCCCCCGCTGACCCCCGACCCCCGGCCCGGGCAGGGCAGGGCCGAGCCGCCCGTCAGGTCGGTGGGGCTGGGGCCGCTCCCGGGGGCTCCTCCGGGCCGGCCCTGGGGCTCGGGCAGCGCTGCCCGCGGAACTGCGGCGGGGCCGGGGGGCACCGGCACCGGGCACGGCTCGGGGACCGCGTCCCCCGCGGAGCTCAGGGCGCTGCCAACACGGAGCCAGCTCCGATGCGGGGGTGGCACCGCTCCCACCAGGCCAGGACGGCGCTTCCCGGCCCCGCTGCGCTTCCCGGGGGGCCCGGCCCCGAGCCCCGAGCCCCCTTTTCCATTCCTGCTGCTGTTGGATTTTCCCGAGCCGCATCAGCCCCGCGCTCCCAGCCCGGGGCTCTTGAACTTCAGTCCCCGGCAGCCACAGAGGTCGCTTCTGAGCTCCACGCGAAGCCCTTTTTTTTCATTATTTATTTATTTATTTATTTATTTTCCCCCAACTCAGGCTCTCCCTCCCTCACGGCCGGAGTGGAAAAGCACGTTTAAATCCCGAACTCGGCTTTCCCACGTGGTGTCTCGCTGAGCTGCTGTCACAGCCACGCCGCGCTCTCACAGGACACCAGAGCTTCTCCCCTGCCCTGCCAGGAAGGTACAAGGTGATGAACATTTTTAATCAAACCGTATTTTCGGGACACCTCACTAAAGTCCAAACTTGTGCTGAAAAATTCGCTCTCCTCGTGATCAGGCTCTTGTGTTTTGATTCCACCTGGACCGCGTGTACAAATAACGAGGGGATTAAAGTTCTGCTCCCCCTTCCTGGGTGCCCTCTAAAGGGATGGATGTTTGTCAGCGATTTGGGGGTTAATTCAAACAAGTTTATTTCACATTCTGGGTCTGCACACACGCAAAGAGCACGAGTGGTTTGGGGTGAAGGGTTAGCAGCGTGTACAGGGGGACAAAACCAATTGTGGATATTAATATGGGATGTACTGGATGTGTGTCTAAGCATTAAATCGAGGGGGGGGGGGGACTGGGTTTTAGGTGACTTTTCACCCCATTCAGAGACCACGGTCACAATGCACCCTGTTTCAACACTCACTGGGGAGAAAGGGAGACAGAGGGGAGGCAGGGCAGTACCCCGAGTTGCATCTGGTCTTCAGACCTCGCTGTAATCTCTAAGGGAGGCTGTCCCCAACCTTTAATTATTCAGTTTAAACAGGCCTAGAGCACGCCACATCTTTAAGGCCTTTTCCCTGATGTCTCTAGGAGGCAGCCTTCATCGAGCGAGGAAAGCAAATCTTGGCAAAAAGAGCACCGAAGGATGTGAACCCCTTGGAAAATTCCACTTCCTGCCCAGCACTGCGTGTCCTTGGGTCTCTCACTCATTCCCATGCACTTAACGAGGGATTTCTGCCTCAGGCTACCACACCAACTTTCTAAATAAATGCCGCGCACACCCGAGCTCGGTGCTCTGCAGTTAATCTCAGCCCAGCACCAGCTCCCTCTCCTCTCTTCCTACTTCCCTCCATTTTATTTCTCCGCTGGTTTTTCTCTTCAGCAGACTCCAACTCTCTCTCCTGCTGAACTTGCCGGGAACAAAAGGCTCCGTTCCCGATCCAGCCCGCAGTTGCCGTGAGAAACTTCCTCGCCAGCGCTGTCTGTCGCTCCGCTCTCCCTCCCTCGCTCCCTCCCTGCCTCGGGAAAATGGCAGTGCAAGAGCTTGATGAAAAGGGGGAAAAAACCTTCTTTCTCAGCGCCTGCCTCTCCCGCAGCAACCCCCCTCCCCAGTCGTGACGCCTGAACTCAAACTTCTCTAGAAATACACTTTAGGAGGGTAGATATTCACGGGAGGGGACCAGTGGGGTATTTTTTACACCCCACTGAAAAGAGGCGCCGAGGTGGGGGAAAGGCTTTTTCCAGGCAGGAGAACCTGCTGCTGACCCCTCCCGCACGGCATCGCCGGGTCCCAAGGATTTTGAACACAATAAGTTTTCCTTCAGTGGGAAAATCCAGGCCCAGAGTTCAGATCTTTCTCTTTTTGCAGCTTTAAAAGCCTTTTTTTTCCCCCTTTTTTTTAACTCTTCACAGTGGGGTTCGCAGCAGAACGCGGTCTCTCTGCCAGCCCACCCAAGAGCTCCCAAATCTGGTGGGATTCAGGGAAAACAGACGGTTGGCTCCGGATCCAGTGCAGGGGTTTTTGCAAACTCCGGTCCGCGTTTTGATTTTCTTTTTTACCCTTTTTTTTTTTTTTTTAAGTAGATTTACTCTTCCTTCCCCGAGCGCACCGGAGTGCCGCTGTCCGAGGGCAGCCGGGGTGCACCCCCGGATATAGAATAAACGGGGGTTCGTCTTTCCCTGCACTTCATTATTGTTTTCCTCCCCTTCCCGATATCCCCCAATTTTCCCTGGAATTACTAAATTCCATCTCCAGCCTTATTTTCACTGCAGGGTGAGAGCTGCTCTTCTCGCTCAGGCCCGAATCCGCACACATGTGCCCCCAAAACTTGCGCTGTCCCACTTTTCCCCCCGCTCGGGTGGCTCGGGGGCGGGCCGGGGGCGTGGGGCGTGGGACACGCGTGGCACCAGCCCCGGCTGCCCCCGGCCCGCGGGGGTCGCGCAGGATGCGCGGGGGCTGCGCTCCCGCGTCCCTTCCCCTCCGCAAACTCCGCTTCGCTTTTTCCTCCTCCTCGCCAGTGCTGCTAAAATAATGCATTTCCTCGAGTCAGGCCGAGTCCACTTTCCTGCCTTAAAATGCACCCAAAGTTTCGCAGCTCGCTGTCAGATGTCACCAGCGGGCTCTCGCGGGGCGGCCGAGCCGGGGGCTCGCTCCCTGCCCGGGGGAAACCTGGCGTGGGAAGCAGCAAAACCCCTGGAAAATCCACGCCTGCCTTTGAGCTGCTGCATTCAGTGAAGGGACAGAGTTACCTTCGGCTGACACTCACAGCGCAGAGCCATTGTGTCTCCCCAGAAAGGGAGATTATACAATATTTTAGCATTATTTTGAAGTGGGTAAATGAGCGTTGTCTCACATGATGCCCAGCAAACAAATATTTCAAATAATATCAATCTTAGTGGTGATGGAGCCACGAGGAGAGCGCTTAACCCAGATACAACAGCAGCTAAAACACTGCAAGGAATAGGCTGGGCAAATATAAACATATTGACAGGAAATGTGATTTTCTTTAGCAAGAACCCTGTAAGAGAAGCTGAGGTACAGCCAATAACCCTCCTGACTCCATTCCATCTTTTGCAGGGCACCCCATGAGTTATAATAGATGGGTCTCTTGTTCTCGGGTCCGGCGTGCACATCTCAGCACTCTCGGTGCAATGGAAGAGCATCCTTCCCCACACAGCCACATCCATTCCTCCCCAGCTCCCTTCGCTCTGCCTTGGTTGCGCTTGTTCAGACTTTATCACGGGAGCTGCAGCCGATTCCGGCAGCCGGGATCCAGTCCGTGTTTGTAGCCAGGGAAAGGCTGGGATAATGATAACTTGTGTGTGTGCGAGCTGAGCCGAGGCAGCGCTGACTTTAGTCCGGTTTCCATGTCAACGATTCAGTCCATATTTGCCATCACACAGTTGGCAGAGCCCGATTTTTTTTTTTTCGTGGAGGGGGGAGACACTACTCCTGTTTCTAGTACTCTAATCTAGACCAGGTTTCCTAAATTGCCTTAGTGCTGGGTTAAATGGCACGGCCACCTTCATGAAGGAGACTTCCAGTCAGGAGGAGCCGGCGCGGTGGCGGTGGCCTGCAGTGCCATGTGAGCGCTGGTTTCCCAGCCTATCTGAGAGCCAGGAGCCGGGCCGGGCTGAGGGAAGCGTGCCCAGCACTCGGGGACATGGAGAAGGGAGCACGGCCGCCGCTGCCGAGCAGGGATGGCTCCGGCCGGGAAAAGTGTGGATGTGCCGCAGGGAAAAGTCGCTGCCGGTCCCGATGGATGGCCGCTACATCCCGGGACGGCGGGACTGGTGGGAGGATTTTCAGCTCTTAGGTGGCAATGTTGTTAAGAACTGTGCTGTCATCTGCTTCCCAGTCCTCATGGCTGGGAATTCACTGAATGCCTCAGTATTGAGTAAAGTGCCAGGGCCTCATTGATGAGGCGTATTCCAAAATCTGCTGCAGCTTTCACAAACATTTGGTAAAGTGAGTGTCTCCTCACTGTGTGGGTGGCTGGGGAATCCAGGCTGCTTTTCACATTACTATCAACACCGGGTTTCATAGTCTGACATAGCGCTCCTTGAAGGGGGTTCCAAAAGACGGACACAGGTAGAGAGATGTGAGCACGGGATCTTTGCCTGGATGCGCCCAAGCTGCTTCCCTGGCTCCTGAAGTGAAGTGGTTAAACTTTTGGTGATGCTCAGTGAGATGGTGGGGCTTTGCTCCCTGAAGTAGATGTAGCTTTGGAGTTGGGCAGGTGGGTGCTTGGGTTGGTTCTGGGATTAAATGGCAGAATTCTCTCCGGTTTGTGCTTTTTAAAGTTTAGTGCAAATGAAACACCCAAGGAACAGTGTTTTGGTGCTGTGGGGCACCATGGACATTAACAGAACCACTGGATTTCACTTTTGAGAGTCCAGCCTGATACTGGAGGAAAGTTTTCCCCCTCTTCGTCTTTGTCTTTCCAGAACCCAGGATTTCATCAAATAACTCTTCTGAAGAGATGATGTAGATCAATTTTTGTTCTAGCACATTCCACAATTTCCAAACACTTCTGAAGAAGAATATCTTGGTGTTTTTCCTTCCCTGTGGTCCACACACATACCTCACTAAAGCCACAGAGCCTCCCATGTGAGATTCTAGCATTGTACTGGGGCTCCAACCCTCGTGAAAGCCTTGAGCGCCATCACAATACCAGTATCATCATTTATTACCTATTTTTCCCTAATAGTTTATTTACAGCTGTGGAGAAGGACCGACCAGCCAATCTGCTGGATGGGATCTGCTCTGTGTTGCACCGTCAACTCTGCTTTGTTTGAAGCCTGAGGGGCAGTTTGTTGCTCTAGGAAACATTTAGAATTTTGCTATTTATCACCATATCCCGCCTTCCCTCCCACTTTCCAGCTTTGGAATAACCCCCTTTGTTCCACCACCTGCACTCTAGATGGTAAATATTTTATATTATAAGTTTTATAATAGGTGTGAGGGCTGAGTTGCTGTCAGTAGACACTGACACCTTCACTTGATCCCCAGCAGGCACACGGTGCTGGCAGGGACCCAGTCCCGCTGCCCAAGGCTTTGCCTCCTGCGCTGGACTCGCGTTTGCCCAGTGCCACCAGTTCCAGCGGGATTCCTTGTGGTGTGTCCCGCTGGCTCCTGGGCTGGGGCCGAGCCCTGTTTGTTGTCACTGCACAGGGGTTACTTCTGCCGCATTATCTGTTCTGCGGTGATGTTCTAAAATGGCAGTCTCAGACCTCAGAGTCTCTTTTGACTCCCCACCCACTGTTTTCTGATGTTTTCTCTTGTCTTAAAGTTGTATTTACTTCAACCTCACTTCTTCAAGTATTTCCATATTGCAGAGGAACACCAGTATGTGGGACCCAGGCCTAACCCATACCATGCCTGCAATTTTTACCAGACATCCATGTCCCAGTTTCTACAAACTAGGTGTTTATAACCCCAATAACTGATCTTTTTGTCCCTCCCACGGCCCACTGCAGCCCTGCACCATCTGAAGGAAAACAGGCAGGTTCAGACCCTGGCACAGGTCAGGCTGTGACCAGGACAGCGCTCCAGGTACATTGCTCTCCTCCCTCCTCCCGCTCTGCCAAGGCCTCCGGGATGGAGGAGGTGGGAATCTGGGTCTGAAAGGGTTGCAGAAGAGCATGGCCTAATTCCCAGTTCACCTCTTGACAGCCGGGGAGCTCCAGCACGGCGTTAGGCTCTGATTGCCAGCGCATCCTGTCCCATTGCCCAACGTGTTGTGTCTAGACGCGCTCAGGTGGTTTTGGATCTGGGAATTCCTGGTTCCGTGCCCACCGCCCTCGCCTTGGCAGGAGCGGGGAGCCGGACTTTCTTGGATTGTCCGCGCGTGCAGTCACAGCCCTGGCGCGCCGCCAACGCCTTTTCCAGAGGGACACGGCCAAGCGGAGAGGAAATGACAACCGCTAACAGTTCGCAGAGGGCTTAATTCTAAATGGAATTTCTAGGGACAAAGAAGAGGCGCTTCGGTAACCCACGGGCAGAAACCCCAGGGCCGGCGGCCGCCGAGCGGCCAGCACGCCCCCGGAGGGCTCCGGCCGCGGGACATCGCCCGCTGGCCCCGGGGATCGCCCCGGGCGGCTCCGGCCGCGGCGGGGGAGCGCTGCCCCCCGGCCCCCGGCTCCGCCGATCCGCCGCGGGTTTTGCGGGCGGCAGCTCCGCGCCGGCGGCGGCCGGGGCCGGCCCGCTCCTCCTTTGTGACGGGGGGGAGGCTCCGCTCCGGGCCGGGCTGCGCTCCGCTCCGGGTTTGGCAGGCGGCCGCGGCGCTGGGTAAAATGGCAGCGCTGAGCCTCGTGTCGGACTGAGCCCGCTCGGCCGAGCAGAGTCGGAGCTCGCCCAGCCCGGCCCCGCCGCCGCTCGGCCCCGCTCCGGGGACGGCGCCCGCCCGCCCGCCGTGTCCCCCCTCCCTCCCTCCCGCCTCTCCCGCACCGGGAGCCCCGTCCCGGGTCCCCCCCCACCCCCCCTTTCCTCCTCCTTCCCCCCCACTCCCTCCTCCTCCCCTTTCTCCGCCGGCTGCAACCGAGGAGGTACAGCGGGGCCAGGCCCCGGGAAGCCCAGCCCAGCGGAGCCCTCCCCGCCTCGCCGAGCAGGCCGGGGGGGAATGAGCCCCCGCTGCCCTGAAGAGCCGCCCGCCGCCGCCTGAGCGGGGAGAGCAGAGCAGCGAGGCCTCACGCCGGCCGGCCAGGCAGGGAGCAGCTCGGGGGGACCGGTCCGGGGGGGTGGCCGGGTGGGGAGGGGGGGGATCATGGCTGCTCAGGTCGCCCCCGCCGCCGCCAGCAGCCTGGGCGCCCCGGCTCCATCCGAGCTGAAGAAAGCGGAGGCGCAGCAGCGGGATTGTCCCCCGGAGGAGGCGGGGGGTGAGGCGGCGGCGGCGGAGCGCGGCGAGAAGCAGGCGGAGAGCGAGGGCCCGTCGGGGAAGGAGCTGCAGGACGGGGCCGAGAGCAACGGAGGGGGCGCAGGGGCCGAGTCCGACCTGAAGAGCTCGAACGGGAACCCGGGCCCCAGGCCCGCCGCCGCCGCCACCCTGAACAATAACCTCCCGGAGCCGCCCGGTGGCGGCGGCGGCGGCAGCGACGGGGTGGGGGCGCCGCAGCCGCCGCCGCCGCAGCAGCAGCAGCCGCCCCCTTCCCACCCGGCCGCCTTGCCCCCGCCAGCCTACGGCTTCGGGCAGCCCTACGGCCGGGGCGCCGCCGCTGCCTTCCACCAACATGGCGGACAACAAAGCCCTGGCATGGCAGCGCTGCAGAGCGGGGGCCTGGAGCAGAACTACCCGGGGCCGGCGGGAGCCCCCGCGGGGCCGCCCCCTCCGCAGAACTCGCACGGCGCCGGGGCCGAGCACGGCTTCCCCAACCACCAGTACAACTCCTACTACGCGGCCGGGCGCAGCGCCGGCTCCTACCCGCCTCCCCCCCAGGCCTACGCCCTGGGCTCCCCCCGGGGCTCCGCGCCGCCGGCCGCCAAGTCCCCCGCGGCCGCCGCCGCCGCCGCCTTCCAACAGCAGCAGCAGCGCTTCGGGGTCATGGGTCCCTCGGCCGCCGGCGGCGCGGGAGGAGGGGGCACCACCCCGCAGCCCACGGCCACCCCCACCCTGAACCAGCTCCTCACCTCCCCCAGCTCCGCCCGCGCCTACCAGGGGTACCCCGGGGGCGACTATAGCGCCGGGCCGCAGGACGGGGCGGCCGCCGCCAAGGGCGCCGCCGACATGGTCTCGCAGTACGGCGGGGGCAGCGGCCAGGGCTGGGCAGCGGCCGGCGGGGCCCCGCCGAGGAGCCACCACGCGCCCATGAGCCCCGGGAGCAGCGGCGGCGGGGGACAGAGCCTCGGCAGGAGCCGCAAGGTACCGGCCGGGCCGCGCGGGG
>NW_024582087.1:486124-541444 GCF_017639235.1 Corvus kubaryi | reverse complement strand
CAGGGCTGCGAGGGGCCGGCGGGGCCGCGGGGCCCGCGGGGCGGGCGGAGGGGCCGCGGGCCGGGGCGGGAGCGCTGGCGGGGAGCTGGGCGATGGGAGCAGCGAGTGCGGATCGCTTGGGTTTGGGATTTGAATTATGGAGGTAAAATCCTTCTGTCAAAGCCAGGAGACAGTTGGTCTTAGGTTGACATCCCATCTGTGATCTGATTGGCTCCCCATCCCCTGCTCTTGGCCATTTATAATTGCCTCTGATGTAATGGTACAACCATCCTGATGAGCTCATAAACTTCCACACTCGCCTCCTCCGCCAGCCCCGGGACGGGGCAGCCCCGCGCCCCTCTCCGCATCCCCCCGGCGTGACCTTGAGCCCCGCATCCCTCTGCCCCGTGCCCCGGACAGAACGGGAGGCGAGGGCACTTTGTTTGTACCTTGGGTTTATTTTCCTTGTGATGTTGGGTTCAGCCTGGAATAGAGTCTGTGTTGTCGGAACGGTGGCAGGGCTGCTTCGCACAATGGGCTTGCTGTTTATTTTGGTTATGTGACTTTCCCCTTGGTATAAATGATTTCTTTGATGGGTCTGAGGATGCATTTGTTCCTGCCTGGTTTTGGCCCTTTTCAAAACTGGGGCTGTTTGGGTTCTTTATTAGATGGGAGCATGTGGGGGGTTCTGGGGTGTCTTACAGGCTGAAGAAGGAAAAAAATCCCCAAACAACCAAACAATCAGAACCAAACTTGTGGCCAAAATGCTGAAATTGGTCAGTTACCAAGAACTACCAATTTACAGTCAACAGAACTGTGATACAGGACAGGAGCCTCCAGCTGTGTGTCTTAGGGCACGTTTTGACTTATTTTGAGTGAGAACTGATGTTTCCTTCCCCCCCATAAATACAGGCACTTCCTAAAGACGTTCAGGTGCTGGTTGTGGTCGGGCTCAGCAATGTCACAACTCTTCGCTCTTCTGAGGCGTGAAACTAGGAACAGCAAGCCTAAGGATTGTCTTTATTGTCGTACGTGTAGAATTCCCTCTTTACTGGAATAGGAATGGCCGGGAAACGTGCAGAGGAGAAAGCAGTACAGCATCAGACATTTTAGATACAGGGAGAAGATGTGCTGGTATCTTTATCTGAAAGCCTTGATTAAAACCAGGTTCCTTTCTGTGCTCAGACTTGCATCTCCAAGGCCTGTGGTGTCCTCGTGCAGGACTAAACTTCCCTTTTCATTCTGTGTACCTTGCCCCAACTTCAGGCCGGGGTTGGAGACATTTGATACCACGTAGGGTGACCTGCAGCCTCCAGAGCTTCCCTTCTTGCTCAGGACTTCTGCACTGATCTGAAAACTTCTCAGCTGTTTGTGCCTTGATTACCGAAGGCACCCTCTGCTGCAGCACCTGGAATGGCTGGATTGGCTTTTCTGTCAGGTTGGAACTCTGCTCTGCCAGAGAGCAGATCCGCTCTGCTGGGGCCATCAAACGTCCAGTGGTGACTGCTAGTGAGTGTTGGAGCATCCTGAGGGAAGGTTTCAGCTACTTGGGAATGTGTTCCTGTGTTCCATGGATGCAAGTACAAAGTGCTTACTTTGTATATCCTGAGAAATCTCAATTTAGATAAAATGTGTACTAAAAGATGGAGTCAGGTTGAACTTCTCAGGTGTTTCCCTGCAGTTCACTTCTGTCAGTGCGCTGGTACAAATTTGTAAAAGGAGCTTATTTTGTCTTGGAAAATGAATTTCACTTAATTCCACGAGCTGCTGACACAGTGAATTAAGAATACCTGAGTAAGTAGTCCCATAAACTGGAATTATTAATGAATAGTTGTTCTGAGAATTAGTTGGACTTGAGGAAGGACAAACATTGAATGTAAAAGGTAAACCAGCAACTCCTTCATCCCAAAACCCAAGTGACTTTCCCCCAGTCCTTTTTGTGCCAAGGATTATTGGACTTAAACTGACAATTCCTTTTTTCTGCCGGAAAAAGAAAAGAGCAGACGTATCTAATGAAAAAAGCTTCCACGTGTCATCTGTGCTGCCCACAAGTAAATATTGATTAGTAATAATACTCCAGCCCTGAATTACAGCCTCCTGTGCTGTGTACTTCTAAATTCCCTGGATTAGGAGAATTTAAAGCTTTGTGTCTTCTCTTTGTCTTGCACAGCGATGAGCAGAGCGGGTACTTCCCACCCAACTCCTGAGAAACTCTGGGAGAGCAGAGCAGAGGGCGACTCACCTGAGAGAAACCTCCCAGGGAACATCTCCTGGTGCAGGCCGGGAGAAGAGGATGTGGGAAGAGCACACTTGGGTATCCTGGGAGTCACGGGACCTGAGTTTGGGGATGAGGAGCAGGATGGTGCCTTTGACCCCTGGTACTCTTCAGGAATTCTGAGTGATGCCATCACGAGGGTTTCGTCACTTTGCTCATCAGGAAAGGCCACGTAATTTCTGGCGTGAAAGTTGTTTGGGTGGAATGTTCCCTGCAGTGGGAGGAGTGTGTAGTCACACCACAGAGTTACACAGGGGTGGCTCCTGTGTGTAACCCTGATGGACGCTTCACCCACAGCCGGTCCGAGGGAGGAGGTGCTGAGTGGGAGCCCGGGGAAGACAAGGATGCTCTGTGGTTTTGGGGACTTTGCGTTTTTCCCAGATGATCTTTCTAGCTGGCGAACACAGAGCGGGATCAGGAGATCAGGATGGCTGATTTGTGGTGTGTGGGATGAGAAATCCATGGTTTGCTGTGGGAATGGCTTGTAAGAAGCTAGGCCAGGGATCCTGGATTTCAGTTTTTCCAGCTCTCCCATGGATTTGTTTCCACCTGCTTCCCCTCGGAGCATGTAGCAGCTCTTAGTAATACACCAGTTTTCCCAGGGTCTTGGGATTTAAAGGAAACTGCTTGGGAGAAAGGACTTCCCTGCCTTTAATAGATGGGCATTTCTCAGGCTTTGGCTACAACAAAGTGTCTCCTGTAATGGGAGAACTCTTTGGATCACATTAAACATTGACATCTTGGATAACCTCCCCATAGGTGCCCCGGCATCTCAAGGCCTCTGTTCTAAGTTCAGTGAAAGCAGTTTAAAAATTATATGTTAATTAAAAAAAAAGCTTTTGGGCCTGTTGCCATACAATAGCTATTTTTTGTTGACTTTGATTCCGACTTTAGTAGCGAGTGAGGCATGAAAAACGTTGTTGGAAATATGGTTTTTAAGCTAAATTGGCACCAAAAGGCACTGTGCTGCCAGTGAGCTGTGATGTCTTGGAATGGGAAATTGGGACCTGGCTCCTCTTGGCTCGTGGTTTTTCCTTGCTTTGGATTGTAATGTCAGGAGCCCTCGAGTTGTGCGTTGTGCACTGGAGCTTTCCAACAAAAAGGAGAGTGGTGCATCTCCTTTCTCTGAATGAGCAATTTTAGGACTTGGCTGTCTTAGAAAAAGCAGGAAAATTGTGCTACTTGGATTTTGTTGGTAAAATCTTGTTAATTCTGGTGTGGACACTGGAGGTTTTGCTGCTTCATCTTTTTTAAACAGTCTGAAGTAAGCCAGGAGTTGCCTGATTCTCTTAAAATCTCTCATTTTCTGCACTACCATCTCCCTGATGCCCAGTTTGGAGGTGTCCAGTGTTTCCAGGCAGGATGTGTGTGGGATACAGGACAGTAAAACTCAATCCTCACTCTCAGCTGGAGCTTTTACTTTTCCCTGCCCTTATCACCACCAGTTTACTGGGAAACCTGGGACAAACCTCTTCAGTGTTGTGGTGACGTGAGGTCAGCAAGGCTTGCCTACAGTTTTCAATGAAGTTTAATTAAATTGCCCTGTGAATCCTTATTTGTTTTCTGGGCTAGGGGAGGGTTTCTCCCGATGGTGTCTCTCTTGTAGCCATGTTGTTGGTTGCAAGACAGAACTTTGGTTTCTGAAAGGTTTTATGTTTGACTTTCGGGCCTTTTTTGGGGGGCTAGAATAGTTAGTAGTTTCCTGAATCTGTCCAGTTTTATTCCTTTTACCTGCTACAACTTCTGTGTCCTGTTTCTGAAAACAGGAAAACTTTCTGTTTTCCCTCAACAAGCAGGCAGAACTTCTTCCCTGCTCTTAAATAATATTAGAAACTGGGGTGGGGGGAGGCAGGACAGTCAGATGCTCTGTTACAAAGCTCTTTGTACAGGCTTGGTGTGTTCATAATGCTTTGGGTCTTTTCTGTTGTCTCATTTGAGGGCTCTGGTCAGTGATTCCTGTGTTACAGACGTATCACACGTTCCATGAGGGCTGTATTAAAAATCCCAGCAGCTTTCCTTCAGAGAGAAAATAATGTCTAAAATTAGGCTTAATAGTGCAGCTGTTGGTTTTATCTGTTACCTCATACACAACTTTTCCACCTCTTTTCTCCCTTACTCTTTTCAAAGGAACGCCACCAACTGGAAGTCCAGCTTTTACCCTCTGCATCTGTGCTCTGGATAATTAAAATATTAGAGGAGAAAATGCCCTTTCCAGTTCTTACGCTGTGTATTTAAAATTCTTGGGCTAGTGAGTCTGATTTCTTCTTTGAATTGCGACTCCTGTGTGAGGGATTGCTCTGGGGAAAAGCTTGCCAGCAGTGCCATTGCCCAATTCCTGCCAGGAATGCTGGAAACTCTCAAGGAGCAGCAGCAGCAAATGTGGTTTGGGGGGGATGGAAAAGATGATAAGCTTGTCAATGTTTATCCTCTTGCTTTTTCCCTCTGGAATGGTCTCTAAACCATCAGTAAGGGTGGAAAACAGTATTTCCCCTTTTGTTCTGGTGGGAGAGAAAGGAAGGATACTTTCCTGCTGGGAAAAAAATGTTTTTGAGAAGTCCTGCAAAAGTTCTTTTTTGTTGTGTGCTGACTGCAAAAAGTTCAGTCTTTAATTTATACACAGGCAGTGGGAAAACTGGACTGGATGTCTGTTAGCCAGAGCCATAAATCTCCAGCTGGAAGTGAGTGACAGGTGGGATGGGAAGAAAAAAAGCTGTTTTTTTGGCACATTGGAACAGAACTGCTTGGGCTGTGTTCGGGTCCCTCCTGCCCGCCAGCTCCAGGGTGGCACCAGGGGAGCTGCTGCCTGCTTGGTTCCACTGGAAGAGGAGGGGAGTTCCTCTCCTGGAGATAAACCATGTGTCCTTTTTTGGGGCTCAGGAGAACCACCCTGTGCCCATCATTCGAGTCCAGGAAAATTCCAGTCCCAAACTGAACATCCTCTCTGCCGTCTGGAGATGCTGCTTAGGGCTCTTTAGGGCTGAAGCTCTGTCAGAGCTGGGTTTCAGGCAGCCTTTTGTTTCTCCCTCTTAAGCAGGGGTGGAACGTGGGGTCTGAATTCCCACAGTGACTGTTCCTCAGCAGCTGAGATGCTGCTGTGGGAACTTTGGGAAGAGCTGAGGCGCCAGGGCTGGGAAGGGTGGGGAGTGGAATCTGGATCCTCTGAGGCTCATCCTGTGTGTGACACCAGCTTCCCTCCCTGGCTTCAGCTGAACGGGTCGAGACCCTTTTGACGGAGCTTTGTGCTTAAAGCAGCGCCCAGGCCTGGAACAGGAGGAGCTGCTTCTCCCAGGACTGAGCTCCTGTACGTATTTTACCAGTTCATGTCCTGATCAGACATGGATTAATCATGGATTGGCACATGGGTGACGGAGGGGTTCCCATTCCTGACTCTTTGTGCACCTGCACTCCCAGTGTTGTAGCTCAGCAGTTCAGTCCTGCAGCTTGAGCAGTTCTGGGGGTTTTTGCTCTACATCAAGAAGAGCATTTCCAGGTTTGCCACAGTGTCTTTCTGGAGTATTTCTGAGTTGTAAGTGACAGCTCAGCGAGTATTTACACAACGTGGGCATGAGTTCTCTGTAGTGAACTGTAAAGGATGCTGCATAATGACAGGTAAACTTAATAAAAGTTGCTTTGGAATTTCTCAGCAAATATTTTTTTTGCTCAAGATGTTCAGAGTAAAATGTAGCTGGAGTCTAACTTCTAATCATGTTCTTTTTATTTTTCTGGGAGAAAAAAGGGACAAAAGCGTGTAGGATCAAATAAAGGGATTGGTTAATTCAGTTAATATGGCAAAGAAATATCTTTATGAGAGGGTGAGAGAGTGGAGATAGTGTGTTTGTCTTAATTCCTATGAAATTCCGGTGAAAAATCAGTTTGTGTAAATACCTCCAAAAAAACTGCTGCTCCATTACAGTTGTTGGCATTTCATGTGATAACCAGCATGTCATTATTTCCTTAAGCCAGCTCTGGTAATTGAAACACTCTCAAGGACAAATTCAATTGCTATTAACTTTCTTTCTTTTTCTTTTTTTTTTTTTTTTTTTTTTTGAGTAACTTCCTCTCTCTCCTGGATAATTAACGTTAAGCCTAAATTGGTCCAAGAAGCTCCGGGTTAGACGCAGGCAGTCGTTTTTGGGAGCCCTGATGCAGCTGGTGGAGCAGAGCCTGCTCCTTGTGCTGGTTTTGTGGGTGCTTGGCCATGTGGGGAGCCAGAGGGGACCAAAGGTGATTTTGTGTTGGTGGGATGTGATGGGGATGTCCTGGATGTGGCTGGGAGGAGGCAGCGTTTCAGCGGCTGAGGCCAAAGGTGGCCCTTCCTGCCGCTTACGACTTTCCATCCTGAGAGATTCTGAGACTCTTTTCTCAAAGAGAAATTCTTGAAGTTGGGAGGGCTCTGGAATTTCCCCCCCGGGGAGGATGAATGGGTTAAAGAAGTACTTTCCCCCCCTCCACTCACTTGTGAAATTTCATTCAGGTTTGACTAAGAGAAACCCTGAAAATTACCATTTCCCTTCTGATGTCAGCACGTCCTGGCACCCTGCCTGTGAACAACCAGCAGGAATGTTTGAAAACCTGGGCCCAGGCCACAGCTCCAGCTGCACCTCGGGCCAGCCGGGGGCTCTGGGAGCGAGCAGGGGGTTTGTACGTGCTCACCCAGCTCTGTGGACATGAGGCACAGGAGAGGGGAGGGACCTGCTCTGGAAATGGCCATTCTGGTTTGGGTTTCAGCGTTGAATTTGATCATTTTGGTGAGGAGAACGTGCAGTGTGGGCTGTGCTGCCTGGCAGATCTCGCTGTCGGTTCCTTGCCTGCGTTTTCTGTTTGGCGATGATGTTCTCTGTGTTGAACAGAGATCTGGAGGTGAGTTGGGAAGGTCACCAAGCCCCCGTGTCCTGCTCCAGGGCAGGGTCAGCTACACCTGGGCACAGGCCACACAAACACGGGGGAGCTGCCTCCGTGTCTCAGCGCTTGGCTGCCTGGAGCACTGGACATTAGGGGAAATAGTCCAACTCAAATCATGTTAATTGAATGTCTCTTGTCCTGGTCTCTCCAGGTGTGGAGAGCAGAGGCAAAAGTGCACAGTAACCCGCTCTTAAATGCGTGGCTTTGTGCCTGGCCCCTGTTTCCTTGAGATAAAATCCCTGGTTACGTTGCAAAATGTCTCCCTTTGCTTCCAGGTTGCTGTGGGAATTGTGTTGGAGGGGTTGGACTGTCCTGCTTTGCCACCTGAACTCTGCCAGGGTCCTGGGCTCACTCTGCTCTCTGTGGGATCCTTCCTGGAGGCTTGTTTGGAGCTTTGTACTTCAGAACAGTCTGGTGATGGATTTAAAGTCCAAATGAGTGTAGGACTATGCACCCTGCGCAAGTTTAGGAGGAGAGTCTGGTACTCATTAACTCTGTGTAAATAATTAAACCAGTGCCAGGCTGGAGGTGGTCTCCCCTCAGCCCTTGTGGAAGGCTTTGAACAAAAGTTCTTACCTCCGTGCAGGAGATCCATTGGAACGGTGAAAGTGAATTAGTTAAAACTTGATTTTCTTTTCTCTTTAGATTATCTTTGACTTTGGGGCTTGCATGGCTAATCAAGGAAAAGACTTCCCATTCAAGGCCAGTTTACCGAGTGTGATCATGTGTTCCAGAAACTGCCTTTTTTATGTGCTGTGGCTGCACGTGTTGTCTCGATGTTCTCAGGAGTCCTGCACTCCTGCCCCTCGGACTGCGTGGGTGGGGGGTTTTATTTTTTTATTATAAAAAACCCCAAACTCATTTACTTACTGTTCTGTTGGGCACTTGTGGTGATTGCAGTGCTTTGGACCTCCTGGGAAGGACTCGGGGCAGCTGCTGCGTACGGCTGAGTTGAACATTAGTTATTTTTTTTTAATTATACGTGGATAATTGGACAGTGTTTTGATAGGAGGCATTTAAGTATCAAAGTGTCTCAAAGTCTTTCAGTTATTGTGGCAGACCAGCGAGGCTTGAACAAGGAGTTTTCCATGTTTTGGAAGCCTTTCCCTGGCTCTGCACTCTGCAAGTGGCAGAGAGGCGCTCAAAACTATAGCTCAGAATCCAGGTTAATGCCCTCACTGCCTGATCAGAACTTCTCTCTGGGCATGGGGTTACACCTAGAACAGTTTTCACAGGATCACAGCTTGGAAGGGGCCTCTGGAGATGTCCCAGTTCAACCCCCTGCCCAGGCAGGGTCGCCCAGAGCAGGTGACACAGGGTGGGTTTGGGATGTCCCCACAGAGGGAGACTCCAGCCCTCCCTGGGCAGCTGTTCCAGGGCTCTGCCCCCCTCATGGAAAGAAGCTCTTCCTCATGTTGGGGTGGAACTCGTGTTTTATTTTATGGCCATTGCTCCTTGTCCTGTCACTGGCACCATCCCCTTGACAGTTTTCTCTGGTTTAAGGAAAAGTTGTCTTGATGGAAATGTGGTTTCCAGCAGCCTGTGGGGAGAATGTGGCTCCCTTAGAACAGGGCACATTGGTGGGGAAGGGACTTTCAGGGAGAGCGAGAGTGTTGGCATAAAACCCACTCTTACTCAGCTCATGCTCCAGAGAAGCAAGAACCCTGACTGGCTGCTGTCTGCTCTTGGATGTTCAGGAGACACTGACAGACTGATCCTATCCCAAATTATCCTGTCTGCCTGTACTTGAAAGATATTTCTGAACCCCTTCCCTGTCCTTCCTGCTTGGTTCACAGGCCATGATGGCATTGCAAAAAGCTGCTTTCTACGTTAATTGTGATTGATTACCTTGCAATCTGGGACAAGATTTCCTTTGAAAAGCTATATGCTGATTTGGTGTCAGGAATTAAAATCAGATGAAGTGATTAGTGTTGTATGAAACATCCCAGAGCAATCGAGTGCTCCTTGGTTTTCAGCTGTGTTCTGGCCCTTAACCCTTCCCTGCCTTCTCCTTGGAGTGAGGTGCTAAATCTGCTGCCCCACGCTCAGGTGAATAACTCAGCCAGGGTGTTGTACCAGGAGAGCCAGGTGTAATTTGCTGCTGAGCCTCAGAGCATGGATTTACTGGCTTTAGTGATGAATGTGGAGTGTGTTGGAAGTGCACTGTGCCAAGGCCACGGCGCTGCTCCCGCGGAGTGGGGAGAAGGAGTTAAGGTGAGCTTTACGTCTGATCACTCTGTAAATGGCAATAAACTGCTCAGAGTTGTCACTGCTGTCAAGGTGCAGTCATGTCTCATCTTCCTTTCCTCGTATGAGTTGTCTTACAGTTTCTTGTTATACCTGTTCCTGGAACCAGTGGAGACTTTGCAGCGTTGGCTGTTCCTCCTCCCCCCATGGCATTGGCACAGTTGGGAGTTCTTGTATCCTCTCGCCAGCTGCCAGCACACGCTCCTCTTAACTCGCTAAGCAACTCCCCACGTTGTTCGTTCTGCCTGGAAAGAAATCTGGATTTTTCTGGACGTAGATGAAATAAAAGCCCAAGGACAGATATGAGTGTGGGGCAACAGACTCAGGCTTCAGAAATCACTGTGAGCAAGGCCTGGTGGGCTTTTCAGAAAAGGTAATTAGTATTTTTAAGTGACAAGGACCTTGCGTCACTCAGGATGTCTGTAGTGAACCTGAATCATGGCGGCCTTGGCTTGGTGAAGGCTCCAGGAGTGTCTTCCCTGCTGTCTGGAGCTGCCTTGGCTGCAGCTCCGAGTTTCTTGCCCACGTAGACTTTCCATCTCCCCCAGCCCCCTCTTCCCAAGGCAGGCACGACAGCCCTGCTTTGCTGGATGCAAATAGCTCGTCTGGGTGTAAATACTGGAGATTGGTTGTGGCTTTGCTGTAAAGTTGCCGAGCCCGTCCTCAGTAAATGCAGATGGTAACTTGTCATTACTGCAATTTTAAATATTTTTGGTTCCGTGGAACTGAAGGGGAGGCTTGAAGGTTGAATTTTAAGGCTAAAATAAGAGAAGGCTCAATAAAATCCGTAAAAATAGCACCCAAATTTGTCAGCTGCTGTAATGACAAGGGAAATAAAGTAACTTTTCTGTTTCCTATTAGCAAAACAAAGCTTTGCTACCTTGTTTTGTGCTGGATACAAAACACAGCAGGGTCAGGAGGGATGAGAGGGGGTTTGGGATTTACTAGGTTGCTTCCTGACGAGGTGACGCTGGGGCTGGTGCCGGTGCCACACACAGTGTGCAGTGACAGCTCCTGTACCTGAGGGACTCCTGGAGTAACCAGTGATGCTTATCCTAAGCTCCTGGCTGGGATAGGGCTGTGTCTTGGGGCTCTTAGAGCTGCCTGACCCACGTTACCCCATCCCAAGGCAGGGGTGATGTCCACTGTGGAGCTGTGAGTTTGAGTCCGAGCTGTGGGAGGCGAGGATGTGATGGAGCACAGGGGTTTGTGTTGGCATAACCTGGGATTGCCTTTCTTCCACAGATTCATCCCCAATCTCAGACTTCTTGGATGATTTTGATCTTCCATAATGCACAGTTTTAGATAAATTCAGTCATTCTGCAGGAGCAGGGGAGAGGCTGTGTAATGCTGAGACATGGCTCGGAGCAGCTGCAGGCCCCCACACGCAGCTCCTGTGGAAACCCTGGATGAGAGGGAGCTCTGGGATGAGGCACCTCCGAGAGCTGCAGCTCTCCAAGGACGAGTGTGGCCGTGTCCTCCTCCCTCGTGGTGCTGTGTGTGGTAGGAGAGGTGGGGCTGTGGGGATCTGGGGTCATTCAGAGCCCCGAGCTGATCCCGGGGGCTCCCCGGGAATGCCGATCCCAGCATGGGAAGGGGTCATGGGAGTTTGCCTGTCCAGTTGAGTCTGTTCAGCCACTGTTTATTCTGGTGTAAAATGAGATGAATTTGCAAAGTGATGAGATATTCAAATACAGAGCTTTCAGACAGTGGGTAGAAACCTGTGTTGCTGCATTTTACAGATGAAGATTTACCGGGAACGTGTTCTTAGAAAGGAACCCAGGAGGCTGTGCTGGAGGTGTCTTATCAACTCTGGAGTGTGCACGAGCACCCTCAGATTTCTGTGCAGAAAAGGCTTTTAATGAATTGATAAAACAACCTTTATTCTAGAAAGTAAACTCCAGTGAGCCCTTGCATTGGCTCTTCCTTCAGACGTCCGATTTTGGAAAACATCCCTTGTGTTCAGTAGCAAAAGACATCTGTCCGTGAGATCAGCAGGGCTTGTTTTAAAGGAAGCAGGGGTTACAGGGAATTAGCTGGATGACTGAAGTCTGCCACAGGTTGCATTGTCTGAATGTATTTATGGGGCATCTGGAGCCCTTTCAGGTTTTCAGCGCTGTTTGGAGCAAATATTTTGGGACTCACTGGTGATGTGGAACAGCTGCTCTCGTACTCCTTGGAGTGAGATCACTTAAGCAGTGGTGACACTGAGTGTAATTCTGCTCCTCCATCCTAGCCCTTCCTCCTCCTGCTTTTTTTATGGCTTGCTCTTGGCCCAGTCCCATTCCTGTGGTACAACACGAGCTCAGTTGCTCCTTCCAGTGTGGAACGGGCTGGAACGGGAGTGCTGTAATGAGACGTTTGAGCGTCTTTTTGTTGACTTGCCTCCAGTTCATTAGAGCAGAAGTAGGAGGTTGGCTAAACTTAAAGCCTGATTTAATATTCAGGAAGGAAGTTTCTTTCCATCTTAAAAGGAGCAGCACCTCATTACAACGATCACATGTTCCTTGGGATCATCTCCCATGGAGCTCAGGCGCAGTTTTCTTCACATCTTGGTGTTGCTTGGATTTTTGGGAGGAGTCAGCAGTGGCACTTGGGGAATCCTGGGGCGAGCTGGTTGGATAATGTGCTTGTAAAGTGAATTGAAGTCTGAGAGTGAGGGATAGATAGCTAGTTACCTAGTTCTTTGTATAGAAGGAAATTGTATTTTAAATGTAAGTAGGAATTATTGGAGAAATTATATAGAAATCATACAGGGATCTCACAGTGTGAATAACAAACTGCATCATCTGACCTTGACTGCCCGGGAAATGCCTGAAAATTTCACTGGTCATCAGCTATTGTACAGGAATCTTAATCCTTTGTTAATTTTGACTGCATTTAAGTCAGTAAATGGTGTTTGTCAGAATGTCCTGCCATGGTGTAAGTAGTTGAGATGGAGGGAAAGGGAATGAGTCCTCTGGTTGTTGCCTGATTTTCAGGTGGTGGGGGATCCCTTGTGCTGTTTTCACAGGGCTGTGCTCTGAGCCTGCAGACAGGAGAGGTGTCCCTGAGGAACCATCGTGGTGCTTGTTACAGGCTTGGCACCTTCCCACCCTCCAGTTTTTAATAAAATAAAAAATAACACCAACTCTGCTGTACTTGGGCATGAACACTGTGCTGCTGTCGGGTTATTTCCAGTGAGGCTTTGAGGGGTGACTCTCATTTCACTTCCCCACCACATCGCCTTCTGCTGATTGACTTCTTTCAGGAATAAGATGTTCCATAATGATACATCCTGTAATCAAAACTCTGGTCAGTTTTAATCAATTAGAAGAATATTAGTAAGAGCTGCGCTTTGGAAAGTCCTCTGAGATGTGTGGACTGGGCTCTTGCTGAGAAACGTTAATGGGTAATTACTGGATTGTGTTTAGCAGGGAGATACAGGTCACAGGATGGCTGCTGGGAGAAACTCACTCGTCTTCCTTCCACTGGTACAACTCAGGATCTGGATTGACAGCAGATCTCCCCACAGAAAGTGATGTAATAAATGATCAAGGAGGGGATAAACATTGAGCAGGGCAGATTTTAGGCTTGCAGGAGCTCCAGATAGAAGCAGGTGACTGAAGTAATGCAGAAAGAGTCCTGTTCTCCTTCTGTGTTGGTGTCATGAGCTTGTTCCGAGGTTGGGGCGTTAGCAGAGGTTTAGAGGAATAGAAAGTGTCTTGGGTCAAACTCTGACCTACTGGAAAAAATCAGAAGAAAAACCAATCTCTTTCTGGTTGCAGAACTGAAACTGTGGAGCAGAGGTCATTTGTTTTGGCAGCCAGACTTTAATCTGCATCGGCCATTGATAATGAGATGATGATACATCACCTCCTGGTTACGTGTCCAAATCCAAGTTAGATTCTGGGATTTGTGGGGGCGAGGGGAGGAGTTTTATTTTTCTGTAGCTTATGTGAAAATGGATTTGTCCTGCACGTTTCCAAGGAGTGAGCATTTGTAACCGTGTACTGTATTCCAGAAGTGAGGTTTTGGCACTCCAAGCTTATGGGTGTGAGTCAGAGCACCCCCGCCTGCTTCCTGAATGGAGTGGGGTTCCCAAAGTGATGGGGCTGCCCTGGGGGGAAGGCAAGGAGAGTCCCTGGTGGCACCTGAGCAGGGCCAGCATGGGCTTGGTGTTCTGCCCTGATTGTGCTGAGAGACTGAAGGAAGTCGATGGATTTCTCAAGTTTTAAAAGGGAGGGGAAAAGCAAAAAAGGAACTGTGCATTTCTGTGATGATGTTGTCAGAGAGTTGTTGTTTAAACTGTCCTGGTGAGGTGGTGGATACACCTCATGGAGTGTTTATTACCATGGGGTTTTCAAGGTGTTTCCTTCTGGGGGCATCTTCATGTCCTGCAGGAGGGTCTTTATTTTAACTTCAGCTTCCCCTGAACCTCCTCTGTCCCTCTTTAAAAGCAGACCACCATGGGAAGAGAGGCATCGGAGCGTGACCCGGGCTATAAAAGGCAGCGAGTTCAGGCTGGGGTGTTGACCTCAGCACAGCCGGTTACACCTTAAATAGATCAGATGAAAGAGTTCCCCACTGGAGGGTGAGCAGTGTTTGCTCCTGAATGAGGGCAGTTGTTGCTTTGTGATCATTCTTCCAGTTGTGCAGGAGTGGGAGTCGCCCGTGTGTGGAGTTTTGGGAGACACAGATGCGTGTGAGAGTGCGTGATGTGCAAACGCGAGTGACCAGCTCAGACTGGGTTTGCTGGAGCCTCTCGTGTTGCCCATTGGGTGCTGCTGTGTCCCCAGTCCCCATTAGTTCCGCTTTTGGTGGTGTTGTGGATCAGCCACGGTTGTGGTGTTGTCACAGCAGAGGAGCTGCTGCTCTCAGCTGTGGAATCACTACAGCCTGGCTGGTTTTGGTGGATCCCCAGGGCCTCATGCCAGCTTTGGGCAATGCCTCCCTGTGTTTCACACTTGTTCATGAGCCCTGTGCTTTGTGAGCTGGTACCATCACACCCAACATCACATGGGAAATGGGGTTTGTCGTGCTCAGGGCTTTGGTGCCTTGGTGCTGCAGGCAGCACAACTCTCACAGTGCCCTTGGAACGTGGAAATAGGGCAGGGGTTTGGTTTAGGACAAAGGCTTAAAGGTGGGAGGTTGAATCCCTGGTCCCTCTTCGCAAGACCCATGTGCTTCACTCCAGTGAGATCCCCTGGGGATCCAGGCTGGCGGAGGTGAGCAGTTTGTCCCTGAGCCTGTGGGATGTGTTAACCACCATTGGTACTGCTCAGCATCGTCTCCCCAGCCACTTCCACCTCACTGTGGTGGCCCCCGTTCTCCGGCCAAACTGAGGTGGCCGGGGAGCAGCTGCCACCTCCCTCTGGGTTCTCCAGGCTCCTCTTTGTACCAGTGCTCAGCAGCCAGACAATGGTTGGTGCTGCCGGGGTCCTTCCCATCTGTTCCCGGCCCTTTCTGGGATTCCCGGCGCGGGTCCAAGCCCTCGCAGGCGGCGGCTCCATGGCCAGGGATTCCGAGCACAACCTTCCTGGCAGGAGTGGCGTGGCTTTGCTTTTATGCAGATTAGCCATGTGCTTCTCACTTCAAGGCGTTCCACAGGAAAAGACGTTTCCTGTGTTTGGTTCTGGGTGGGCGGCTCCGGCTCGGGGCTGAGCTGGGCTTGGGAGAGGGATTACGGAGTGCGGCCCCCCCGTCCCCTTCCACCTCCAGCGCTACGTCACCACAACACAACCACACGCGCTCATACTGTTGGTGTCATTCATTCAGTGCCAAGATTGCTTTAAAAAATTCCCTTGGCCCCAGTTCAAACAGGAGTACAGCTGGGATGTGTTAGATTTTAGGCAGTCTGCCCTCAATTTGAGATGAGTTATAAATAGCAGTGCCGACTTCCTTAACTACCACTCTCTGAGGTAAAATGCAGGTTAATGACTGTGGGAATCAATTAGGGCTTCTCTCGGTTAAACAGCCAGGAATGCTTTTTATTATTTTTTTATCACAAAAAACGGACAATAAAGCTGGTCAGGAAAAGATTTCAAAGCCAAGGTGAGAGCTTAGGGCTTTTTTCGTATTTTTTCGGCCTTCTTATTTTTGGGGAGTTCAGGGGGGGCAGCTGAAGAAACCAGTTGTGGCCAACACCCACGTTTGCCAATAATTGAATGACGCTGATTTGAAACTGGAGAGTTCAGTGAATGACTCTCCTTCCTTTTTTTCCTCTGGCCTAATAAAATACAAATATGTAATAAGGTAATGGGGAAGGTCAGAATTCCATTTTTCTGTACAGCAGTGGAGGGTTTGGCTCTTGCTTCCAAAGTGGGATTTGCCTCTTCCCTTTACTCATTTTCCTGACAGGACCAATAGCAAGTCCCCTCCAATTTAACCAAGCTATTCATTCAAGAGGCCAAATTTCTCTTCCACCGGACAAAATCTGGAAAGAATTGTTCTTGGAATCCTCTTGTCTGCTTAAAGCTTTTTTTGTTTCTTACGGAAAACCCTGGTGTTGTTTGGAAGAAGAGCTGGTTTCACTGCACTGCCTCATTATAGGGGCCTGACACCCTTCACATCACGCAGAGTGATTTGAAGAGCTTTTGAACTCGGCAATTTAAGCTCACTCTGGGCTTGCTGTTACAAACTCTTAGTCTAGAAATATCTTAAATTACCCCAAAAGCTCCGCAGTTTCTCTGGAGCACGGGCTTATGGTCACTCTCTTTACACACCAAACCAAGCAGCTTTGTTTTTGGAAGTTTGACTGGTGGCAGGACAATGTTTTGCCGAGTTTTGGTACTTACTGGTGTTACACAACAGCAGAGATAGTGGGATTGGGGGAGAATAGAAGCAATTTCTGTGAATGCAGGGAGGTGTAAGCAGGGGGTCTGGACTTCAGTGATCAAGGAGCAACACTTTCTCTCAATTATGTCTCTCTGTGGCAGGGCCTTTGCTTTTGAAGTGTAATCACAGTGATCTACTCCTGTGGTTTCCTATTGAAAGGATTTCCCATGTATCAGCCCAGAGAAGAATTTCCAGCCTTTTGCAGTCGGGGTTTGGTATTTCCTTATTTATCCTGACATGTTCTTGCTTCCTCCCAGCGTGCCCATCTCGTGTGACACGGGTGTGCAAAGGGGCTGTGCAGCCTCTGCTCCTCCCAACATCCTCACATGAGCCCTTGGATCAATCCCTGCATTTCATCTTTGTTCTTTTCTTGAGGCATGTGGAGTTAAACTCCCTGAAAGGGTTTTGAGGCAGCAGATTCAAGGAAGTTTCCTGATGGTTGACTCTTTGAGCCAGAGGAACAATACCAAGTCCAGAGCAGTTAAAGCCCCATCAGCAACAGAGATGTGTGGGATATTCTGAATTAATGGATATTTTGAAGGAGGAAACAACACATTGCAGCATTTGAGATGTACATGGCAACCCCGGGGAGCACAAATTAGCCTTGCTACGAGTCAGGAGTGTGTGTCTGAAATAGTTCCTTCATTAGGGGTTAACTGGCGTTTACATTTCTCCTGGTGATAGAATTTTATCCATAAGGCTGCAATTTAGATGCTCTTGGTGTTTGTTTTTAGCACCCTCTCTGTGCTAGGGCCTGGTGGAAGGGTGGCAGTTTGAGGCACGCCGTGTCCTCCTACGCTGAGCAGTCAAGGTGACTTGGTCACACCCTGGAAAGATGTTTGGGGTTTGTGTTTTGGGTTTTTCTCTTTTCGCTCTCTCTCTCTCTTTTTTTTTCCTTTTTTTTTTTTTCTTTTTTTTTTTTTAATGGCTGCATAAACAGTTCCAAATGTTTCTTGGAAGTTTTTTAGTAGTTGTCATGCTTCCTGTAGGAGTCACGGAAAAGTGAATCTTCACCTTGTTTTCTCCTCCCTCAAGAGATGGTTGGTGTTGTGGGTGACCACAGACAAGAAAATCAGTGCAGGAGTGGCAGCATGTGGTGTGAGTGTATTTAGAAAAAAAATAAAGAAAATAAAAAGAATGTATTTGAGAAGCTACCCTTGGTAGAGGGCTGCAAAGGTGAGTTACAACCAGGAGGAAGCAAGTAACGAACGGAAAAGATGCTGAAATATTCAGTCAGTAACCCCAAAGTTGCACTTTGTCAGGTGGAAGGAAGGATGTGAGTGCTTGGGGGTGGTGAGAGCAGGCTGAAGTCAAAAGCCAGGGGCTGGCAAAGCTCCTGGTGGCCCTGATTTTACATACCAAAGGAGATAATGTGGGCAGCGAGAAGATGTCAGTAATGCAAGGGGATACCCACAAGGCAAGACTTGGGAAGCATCAGGGACAATTGCTGGGAAGATGTAAACACAATTTGCATCCTTTAGGGTGTATGGGAGCCCCACATGGGTGCTCCATTCAGGACTGAGGCCCTGCAGCTCTGAGGGTTCCACCAGAGCCTTCAAAGATCTCTTTTTTCTGCCCCCACGAATGGAAACTCCTTTTCTGAGCTGGCACAGGCCCCGTGTGGGTGCCTGGTGTGGGCTCCGGGCACGGCGTTGCCAGGGCAGGGATCTGGGGCTGCCTTGGAGTCCTGCAGCCTCTGCCCGTGCTACTCCCCAGCAGCAACATCTGTGATAGCTTGAACATAAAACGTGGAGTAAAACTTGTTCAGGATTGGTTTGGTGTGAGCATGGACGAGAATGGGAACATCCAGCACAGCTGAGCGTGGGAGGGCGTCCAAAATCCGCCTCTGCAGGGAGAGTCACTCCGGTGCCATGCGCGGGGTCGGCTGGGAACAGCTTCCACAGGATGGCAAACGCCGTGCTGGCAGAGGGCTTGGCTTTCCCCAGCCTGCCAGAGCTCCAGGAGCTTCTGGGCAACGCTCTCAGGCACAGGATGTGACTCGAGGTGCCCTGTGCAGGGCTAAGAGTTGGACCTGATGGGTCCCTGTGGGTCCCTTCCAGCTTGGCAGATTCCATGGGTGCCCTGAGCTGGGGTAGAGCAGAGCACCCGGACTTCGTTCTCCATTGGCTTGTGCCGTATTGACACAAATTTCTCTCAGAGAGCCCTGTTCAGCCAGCAGCCTCTCCCTTTCCCAGCAGTGGGGCTTTTCCTGCCATCTCCATTCAATCCCAGCCTCTGGTGCTCCAGCAGAGCCCCACGAGCTGCCCGTGGTGTCCCTGTGCTCGGTGCTGGCTCGGGGTTGAGCTTCCCTGGCAGCCACACTCCACAGACAGCTGGGCACACAAATGTGTGCTGGGGCTCCAAGCTGTGCTGGCTGCTGGGGAAAGCTTTTCTCAAGTGCAGCATACTGCAAGAACTTCTTCCCCCCACCCCGAGAGGGTGGATTCTGCAAACATCAGTGGAATCCTGCTCTGGTCTCCGGGATTCTGTGGGGTTTCCAGCCTGAGCTGTGTGTGATGTGTGCTTGTGCAGACCTGTAGTGCCACTCCTCAAGCACCTGAGCTCAGCAAGAGAGGGTGGATCTGTACAAACACCACCCCAGGGCTGGTGGCAGGAAGGGATGGTGTAATAGAGAGTCCATTGTCATGGTGATCTGTGGAAAACATCTAATTGGGATTAGTTAGGTCACCAGGAGCTCAGGGAAGGATTCCCATTCAGTCCAAGGGATGGAGGTTAAGGACTGTGCTGGGATTCATTTAGAGGTCACCACACCAGAACAGCCCTTTCTTTAGTCGGGGAATAGCTGCCAAGGTGAAAAAGCCCTGGTTTGAGGTTTAGTGTTGAGGTTTATAGTGTTTTCAGGAAATTCGATTGACTATTTCTAAATCTTGGCTCCAGGCAGCGGTAGCACAGATGAAGAAGTCCAAGGAAAGTTGCATTTATTCACTCATCTCATTGTCTCTGCTCTAAAGCTCAGGGACCTGACTTTCGAGGTTGACAAATTTTTTTACGTGCATCTGAATAAATTTGATTTAGAAACTCTTTATTCGCCAAAAGGCAGCAGACACAAAGCACATGTAAAAAAAAAAAAATTCAAAAATGAAAACGCAGTCTTGAAGACTGTGGATGTCGGCAGCGCTGCCCAGTGTTACTGCATCAATGTGCATTAATTGAAATGCATAAGTGTAAATTAACAGCCTGTAGTGTTTTGGGAGACCTTGTTATACGTGAAAGAAGCAGTGTTTCTTGTGAATATTTAAATTTTCAGCCTAAATTTACCTTGTTGTGGAATATCTGGACATTAAAACACTACCTACAGTGGGGAAAAGCCACTTATACTGATAATTGATCTGTCTTAATGATCCTTCCCCCCTTCCTCCTGTCCTACCACAGGAGAGATGTCAGCATTAAATGACTCTCATTGGGCTTGTTCTTGGTGGAATGGTGGGTTTGGGAGGGCAGCAGGAATCCTGCTGTGTTTCCAAGTGTAACCTGGGGTCCGGCACCTGGGAAGAGGCAGATGAGCTTCTCCTTGGTGCCGACTTGTTGGAGTTTTCCCCGGGGGTTTTTGGGAAGCTCCCACGTTGAAAGGAGCAGTTCCTGTGTGTCTGTGGATGTGCCTCACGTGTCCCGTGTTGCCTTGCAGCCGTCGAGCCCGATGGATCAGATGGGGAAGATGAGGCCTCAGCCCTACGGAGGGAACAACCCCTACACGCAACAGCAGGGACCTCAGGCGGGGCCACAGCAAGGACACGGCTACCCCGGCCAGCCCTATGGGCCACAGACCCCCCAGAGATACCCCATGGGAATGCAGAGCAGGACGCAAAGTACGATGGGCAGCATCTCCTACGCACAGCAGGTACAGCTTCCAGAGCTCCGTAGGCTGTTACAGCAGGGACAGGGGAGAGGCGCAGCCCTGAGTCCCTCCAGCCAGGCTGGAATTGGTTGTTTAGGTAAAATGGCATTTCTTCAGGCTGTGTTTTGTACCACACCTGCATCCAGGTGGGATTGATACCCTGTGGAATCTTTGTCTCCAAGAGAGGCAGTGGCAGAGCAGTGACTCCAACAAGGGAAAAATAAATAGCAGGGGAGGGAGATCCTCTTTCTGCTGTGCTGTGTTAGAGACACAGCTGTTCTTTGCACAAGAAATGACTCCAGGTCAGTTTTGGCTCATTACGTGATCCAAGTGGCGCCTGCTGGACTGTTTGCAGGATTCAAAAAGCAATTTTTTTTTTTGTTGTAGCAAGCAGTCTTTCCTTTCAATGTTACTTTTGTTGAAGGGTGGTCAGATAGGGATCCCTAAAAACTTAGCTATGATGCCTGTTAAAACTTGGTTACGGCCAAGAATAATGTCACACACGAGTGACTTCTGCTGTTGTTTGGGAAGTATCTAGGTAGTGGCATTTCCAGCACATTACTGCTCTGCACAGGTTTCTGAATTTCTGCTTCTTGAGCAGAATCTGTGTGAGTGAGAAACACCTTTGTGACGGGCGCAACTCCATCTCTCCCTTTGCAGATGCCTCCGTACGGGCAGCAGGGCCCCAGCGCGTATGGGCAGCAGAGCCAGACTCCCTACTACAACCAGCAGAGCCCTCATCCGCAGCAGCAGCAGCCTCCCTACTCGCAGCAGCCTCCATCCCAGACCCCTCACTCTCAGCCTTCGTATCAGCAGCAGCAGCAGCCTCAGTCGCAGGCGCCGCAGCTGCCCGCCTCGCAGCCGGCGTACTCGCAGCAGCAGTCGCAGCCGCCCCATCAGCAGTCGCCCAGCCCGTACCCCCAGCAGCAGCCCTCGGCGCAGCAGCACGCCCAGAGCCAGCCCCCCTACTCGCAGCAGCAGTCCCAGTCGCCGTACCAGCAGCAGCAGGCGCAGCCCGCAGCGCCCTCGGCCCTGTCCCAGCCCTCCTCGTCGTACCCCCCGGCGCAGCCGCCGCAGCAGCCCTCGGCCTACTCCCAGCAACGCTTCCCCCCGCCTCAGGTAGGCTGCCTCCTGCTCTGCTTCCTTCTCAAAGCCCTTTCCAAAAAATATTGGGGCACATCTTCTGTTTCGTGCGTTGAAATCGGTTGAACTGCACGCAGCAAAGTGGGTGGGACAAAATGGTCAAACCTGGGGACTTCTCCTGTGGCTCGCAGATGTGGTAGCCAGCAAAGCCGGGCTAATATTGCAGCTTTAAAGGCTATCATTGAGAAAATGCTGCTGGCTGGCAATTCAGGAGGAGTTTCTTCAAGGAAAGGCTGGTCAGGCGTTGGTAGGGGCTGCCCAGGGGGGTTTGGAGTCCCCAGCCCTGGAGGTGTCCAAGGAAGGACTGGACGTGGCACTCAGGGCTCTGGGCTGGTGACAAAAGATGGGGATTGGACACAGGTTGGACTTGATGGCCTTGGAGGTTTTTTCCAATCTCAGTGATTCTTTATCAGTGTAGAGGATTCCATAATGGAATGGTTTTCATGCTGCTCTCTAGGGGTTCTCCAGGTGCTCCCAGAGGTCCTTGGTTTAGCACAGTTTGCAGAGCCACACGTGGAGGGTAAGGGAAGAGTTTGCTCTTAAGTGTAAAACTTGGCTTTGGGGAGGAGAAACAAAGCTGGCTGGGAGCTTTCAGCAAACGCTGCAACGCATCCAGGGCAGCTTTTGAGAAGTGGAAGGTTTTACTTGACTTGCCTCGTTTGTGTAACGAGGTACTTGGAGCGAGGGTGAGATGGTGAAGGTGATGAAGCAGAGCGGGCAGATCCAGGACAGGCTGCGATCTCTGGGATCTGTGATAAGGGAAAGCTGAGAATGGCTGTTCTGTCATGGCCTGAGACCTGTACTCCCAGCTCCGAGCAGCAGCTGGGCAGTGTTTGTGTGTGCTGGCTTTGAGTCCTGGCTCTCACCTCCTGTTTTGGGCAAATGTCACCAAGGGGACATAAATCTTCCACAATGTGAGAACATCCCAGAGTCATTCCAACAGAGGCTTCATTGTATTCCCATTTGTGATTTTTTTTGTGTGTGTTTCTTGATGTTTCAGGAGTTATCTCAAGACTCATTTGGGTCCCAGGCATCCTCTGCTCCCTCAATGGCTTCCAGTAAAGGGCAAGAAGACATGAGCTTGAATCTTCAGTCCAGACCTTCCAGCCTGCCGGTGAGTGGGGCCTGGGCCGAGGGCAATCAGGAGCACAGCAGGAGAAATGAGCACTGGTAGTATTCCACGTGGAAATGGGAATGGTGGAGGCTGCCTGTGCTTTTTACTAAGTCATTAGCTTCTGGCTTCCCACTGGAGATTGAATGTAATTTACAAAAGTAATGGATTTGAGAGGAAAGTTTAACCCTGAGTGCTCTGGTCTGCAGGTTCTACCTAGAGCAGTTCATTCTGTGAGCTCTCTGTGTGCCATGTCTGAGGTACCTGACTGCTGTCAGAACAGGCCCTGACCTCCAGGGAAAATCCTCATTTTTGCCTTATTTTCCTGTTCCTTGTCCCACTGTGACACTGGTGGTTGGCACTGGAGCACCACTGCCTTTCTGTCTCATTGGATCCTTATGCTGCTGATTTAAGCTTCTCAGATCCAGTCTGACTGAACAGGTGGTGGAAAAGACAAATTGATTGGTACCTGGAGTGAGGAAGATCAGTCCCATGTAGCTCCTTCCTTGGCAGATGGAGAATTATATTTTCTTTGGCATCCTAAATCTGCTTGCTGGATGTGCAGTGACCAGTTGGGGATGAGGTTAGTGCCCAGTGTTCCAGCAGGTGTTGGGCCAGAGTAGTTTAATTTTGTGTTCAAACATCAAGAAAGCAGAAAAAGATTGAAAGTTTAGGCTAGTTTGCACAAGCTGGTCTGTGCCTCTGGCTTGGAAGAAAAGTTTGGAGCTGCTGAGTTCTGATTTTGCTGGTAACTTTTGTTCTAACCAGTAGGAAGTGAGTGAGCTTTTATTTTTTTCTTTAGCCACTGGCTAAGTCAGTGCTGGGAGCTGCAGCTGGATTGGCCAGAGGAGTGAGCTGTGTGTAGAACTGAGTTATTTTTGCTCCCAGCAATGAGAACAGCTTTGTTATGAGCCCCTTGAAATAATGCCTTCGGATCGTGGGTACAAATTGTCACCCAAAATACAAAGTGATTCTGGTTCTGACCACCTAATGGGAGTAGTTGTGGGTTGTTGCTTTTTTCTTTCCTCCTCTTTTTTTTTTTTTTTTTTTTTTTTTTTTTTCCCTTTTGGACCCTGATTACAAAGATTTAATTTGTTCTGAGGCCTGGGGAAGAAAAAATCTTTTTAAATAGCATGTTTCTTTCCACACTGCCTCTCCACAAGTTCTTCCATGTGACCCATCTTCTGGCAAGCAGCACAGGAGAAGTGAAGCCACTGAAGTAATTGAAGAAATTGCTGCAGCTCAGAACGGTGGGAAGTCCTTTCAGAGGCACTGCTGATGGAGCCTTCCTGAATCCTACTGATCCCTCTGACTCGGATTATAGGCATTAGTAACTAGGCTTTGCAGAAGTGGCTCCTTCTCAGCACCAAGTGGGAGTTTGTTTTATACCTTGTGGTTAAATATATTTGGCCCTTTTCAAGTTGTCCCTTCTCCCGAAGGAAGTCTAAGAAAAGAAATCCATCTCAGCTGCAAGAGTGGAGGAACCTAGAAACAAGGGAATATCTGGTTTTCCTGGCTTTACCACCAAATAATTTGCATTTAAGAAATCAAGCAGTCTTTAGCTTACCCAACCCTGGTGTGGTTTTGGCCTTTTCTCTTCCTTAGCAGGCAAAAAATTAAAAAAAGGAGACTCCCTTGCACCTCTTTCATAATTCCTTGTTGTCTCGTTGGGATCCTGTAGGGCAAGAGCAGCACCAGCTGAGAAAGGCCTCAGACAGGGATGCTGTGGGGTGTTGAAAGGCAGGATCTTTGGGATGCTGGCAGCCAACTTCTTGTTTCAGTTTGCAGTGATCAATCTCCTGCACGGAGTTTGGCCTGGGGATGCTCAGGAACACAAGAGCTCCATGGAAGGGCACTATCAATTTCTTTTTATCTTCCTGATATTGCTCAGTCTGTCTAGTTGAGAAAGTTTTATCCTGCTCAGGAGGATTCCCAGATCCCTGTTTTGCCATTATGGATGACTTAGAGGAGCAGAGTTTGTTTGTGGGCTTTTAATTTTGTTACGGAGTCCTGAGCCCTTTCCCAAGCCTGGGTGGTGGTGGGTGGGTGGAATAGCTCACTGGGTATCCTGGAATTGGGGCAAAGCATGCCATGCATCATCTTCAATTAAACACAGATCAGCCCCAGCAGGAAAAGGAGGTTCCTGCTTTTTAGGTTCTTGAGAGGTGTTAAATTTGTGTATTCGGTCCTGGGCCTTTACACGTTGATGTTGTGCATCGGTGTTCATGTTGGAATTCGAAGCAATAAAGGGGGAATATTTCTTTGGCTGATCCATCACCCTTTCAGGAGGTGCTGATCTCCTGGCAGGGACACTGTCAAGTTGTTCAGCTCCTGTGGCTTTTTTAGGATCTGCCTGAGGAATGTCCTATGGATCGTTCTGGGTGGGGCCTTCAGGATCCCTTTCCAGTCAGGATTGTTGTGTCATTAACTGAACTTTTCTCCTGAGCTAACTGGGGCTCCCTGGTGCCTTTTAAAGAGCTCTGCATCCCTGTGAGTGTCCTGGCTGCTCTCCCTTCCTGTAGCAGGCAAGGTGAGGAATTTCTCTGTAAAATTCACTGCTTCCCAAGGGAATCTCCATCACGATTGCAGCCAAACTAAACTTAGATTGCAATTGCACAGGAGAAGTGAAGTGTAGTCTTTTGTGTCTGGGTGTAATAGAGGAATAGTAATCCTTGGGATAAATCTGTTTCTCCCAGGAGATTCCCAAGTTTCTTCTCCTTAGCAAAATTTCTTCCTGGAGAGTCGTATCCAGTTTATTCAGTGCCTTTAACTTTTGAGTCTTGGATTTTGAGGCTGAAGGAGTCAAAAATTTCCAGGTAATAACTTCCTTCTGTGCAGCCATGGAAGCTGCTGGTAGCAGCTCTGGGGGAAGCAAATTGGTTGTTGGAACATCCATTTGGGTGTGGATTGCAGATCAGCTCTGCTGCAGAGTTCTTTGGAGTTCAGGGTTTGTTGGGAGGGATTTTCTCCATTATGGAACATGGGACAGGTTTTACCTTGTCCCAGTCTCTGTCTCATGGGCTGCCTTGAAGGAGTTCCTGATGTCTTTGGGATGGATGTGGAGCATGAGGCAGTGGCTCCCACCAGGCTGTTCATCCCTCCCCAGCCACAGAAGCTGGCATCTCTGCTGTTTGAGCTTCCAGGTTGGCCCCAAAAGGCATTTATAAACAGGAGGATGGATTCTGGCAGGGTTTTGGAGGTCCTGACACAGCAAGGTTATGTTTGAATTTTTGTGGCAGCAAACTGGGCAGTTGGGACAAAAGCTTTGGAATTCCCACCCCAGAATGTCCTTAGTTTGGTCAGTGTACAGTGAGCCTGAGGGAGAAACTCCCTCCCTGTTCTGGGCAGTTTATTTTCATCTTGTTGTAGAGTGGGAATAGTTTTAACCTCAGTATTTTGCTATTTTGCACTACTGGGAAACTATTTTGTTTATTCAGTGATGTCTCACTTTGGTTCATCTCTGAATTTTGATCTGAAAAGTGTCTTATCAATGGCAGAAAGGATTACAACCAGCTGAAAACATTCCTGATCCATGTTTAACTTCTGGTTGTGGATTCTGGCCTTGGGTCTTTGCAGTGTGGATTTAAGAAACTTTGGTTTTGTTGGGTGGGGAGAGGAATGAGGCTGCAGAGCTTTGGCAGAAGAATCTTGTCAGTGAATGTCCCCAGCAGCTGTGGGGTGGTTTTGGTTTGATTATCTCTCCCTGAGTCAAGCAGTTACTGCGTTTGGACACTGGAGGTTGTCAGGAAGCACTGCTTGGATTTTCCATTCTTTCCAACTGGTCATTTCAGCTGCTCTGGGAGTGCTTGAAGTGGAATAAAGTTGAGCTCTGTCAGCTGCGTCCCCTGACCTGGAAATAATCAATGCAACAGGCTGAAATGCAGCAAAAAACTGTCAGAGCTGCCATGGAGGGAGGGGAGGCAGCCTGTTTCCTTAAAATTTCACTTTAAAATGAATAATTTTGACAACTTTTTCAGGGGGCAGGGAAAAAGAACCTTTTATAGTTGAATCTGCTGGTCACTTCAAACCTTTTTTTTTTTTTTCCCCCTGTCCTTTTTTCTCTTTCCATATGGGACTTCCTGCTTCTGTTTGGTTTGTATTTGGCCTTTTGAGCTTGTCTTATTGCTTGCCTTAGGAGAGGGATTAGCAGTGTGTGCATTTCAAAGCAGGGCAGCACAGTGGATATGCAGATAAAGCCACCAGCACCCCGAGGCTTCCCCCAGGAGCACCTGAAGCACTGGCAGTGCAGATCCCTGCATTCCAGTTTGTGCCGATCCGAAGGTTTTTATCCCAAGCTGTGGTGGTAGCGGGAGTTAGAAATGTGTTGTTCCTTGTTCAGTGCTCCTCTGCCCGAGGTTTTCTTGTTGTGTGACTGTGCCCACCATCTCTGCATGGTTCCTTGAGAAGGTTGTGCCTTTTTTTCCCCAAGTGTTTATATTTTGTTAACTGTGCAGAGTGTGGAATGCTGCTCAGAGCCACCCTGACCTTCCAGCTGCTCCGCTGACACCTTTCACACCTCGGACCTGCCCCAGGGCAGCTTTGCTGTGTGTCCATGTGGCAATTCTCTCCTCCCACCTCTTCCTCAGGGTTTGAAGGGAGCTAATCCCACCCTGTGCCAGGGGGAACTCCCCACCCCGGGAGCTCGTCCCCTTCTCCGAACCGAGCATCCATCCCCTGGGAGCCGCTGCCGGAGCCGCGGGAGCTGCGCTGTGCTCGATGCCGGGCTCGTTTCCTGTTTCTATTCTGGTCGAGAGCAGCTCAGCTCAGCTTCCTGCCTGCGCCTCGCTCACATTCCCCAAACCCCAGCCCTTCCCTCGCCTCGCAGCGCTGCCAGGGCCAGACCCCGCAGGAAGCGGAGCCGAGGACCCAGCGCGGGGCCGGAGCTCCCCCAGCCCAGGACGGGCTCTGGTTCGTTCAGGCCCGGCCACGGTGGTGAGGCAGGTCAGTGCTGGAGCAGGAAATTGCTGCAGGGTGACCAGTTCTGGTCTGGGATCCCGGGCAGTGCTCCGTGCTCTGCCACACGTGTCCCTGCGCTGCCGCAGGATCCAGAGCCGCTCCTGTGCCAGAGCTGCCGTGGAGGGCGACCCTCTGCTCTCCGAGCAGCTCGTGGGGTAGGGCAGGGAAATCAGGCTTTCACTTCCTTTTTGCTGCTGACTTGGCGCCATTGGAGACCCTTTAAAAGGTGTGGAAGCCTCTTGTGAGTCTGATGTTGGATGTTTGATCCTCCTCCTCTGCCCTTTCCTTCGCAGCTGAGCCCTGCCAGAGGGTGAACCCCCCGTGCTGGGAGGGAGGGGCTCTGTTGGTGTGACCTTCCTCTGCTGCGTGGAGCAGTTGCAGGGATAACCGAGGGTGTTTAACCCTGTGGTGCTTTAAACACCACCACACCTGAACTCTCGCTCCACAGGAATCATTACCCTCTTACTGTGCTTCTGGCACGCTGGATTGACTTGTCTTGGAGACATGTGGGATCATAAATGCCATGGGGAAAACTCCTTCCACATGGTGCCCACGTGTGGGGCATGGCAGGGGCCCAAGGCTCAGCTGCTCCCATGGGCTGGGATGGGTCCACATGCCGGGATCCCAAACCAGTCCTGGTAATGGGAGGAGCTGTATGATTGGCTTTTATTACAATTTTGAATCTGTAAAGTAGAAGCCTCTATTTAAGGAAATAAAAAAAAAGATTTAATTTCCTGAACTGACAAGAAGTGACATCTCCAGGAATGGACTGTTCTGGCGCCCTGACCCCAAGGGCAGCACCGGGCCCACGTCAGCGCCTGGCCTGGGCCAGGTTTCCATGGATATGTTACCATTTCCCGTGCCTGCTCACCGCTCTGAGCCAGGAGAGAGGAGCAGTTCCTTGATTCTCTCCAAACGTGTCTCCAGTCTCCCCATCCCACCCGGAGCAGCACCCCCAGGCCTGGGGTGGCACTGCAGACAGCTCTGGATGGAAATGGTTTCTCTGGAGATGCCCCAGTGCCAAGGGGCCGTCGCTGCCTTCCCACAGGTACCACGGAGTTTGGGAAGGAGCTGCCGGATCCTACAATCAGCCCAGGATCACAAAATGGGTTGGGTTGGAAGGGACCCTAAAGATCATCCAGTTCCACCCCCCTGCCATGGCCAGGGACACCTTCCAGGGAAAGGACCACGGGATTCACCATGCTTGCAAATGCCTGAGACCTTAGAAATCTTGTTCCATCCTAAAATCTTTCTCCTGCTTTTTTAGAAAATGGTCCCGTCACTGTTAATTGTTTCAGAGGCTGATGAGAATACTAAAAGCTGATTTATCTTAAAATCCAAAGTACTGTCTGAGCAGGGGCCTTTTTATTTTTGTAATAATTTCAGCCTCCTGCCTTTGCTGCTTCCCTTTGCCCACCCTGGCTAGCATGGTTGGCATGGTGGCACAATCACATGCTGGGATGACTAAATGCTTTGGAGTCTCGTTGTGTGGAGCATGAGCCTGGAAAGCGCCTTCCAGAGAAGCTGGGGAATGGGAATATCCTCCTGGCTGGCAGTGGAGGGGGAACTTCCTGCCTCCTCCATGATTCTGTGTTTTGTGTGAGCTGGAATTTGTCTTCACACTTGGATGAGGAGACCTAAAGTCCTGCAGAAGGAAAACAAAAGCTCTTTGAATAAACAGGTCTGTCAGCTGGGGCCTGCACTCATTTCCCTCCTGCAGCTGCCTTTTCCAAAACCAGCCTTTCCCATTGACGGGATCGACTTGTAGATCCCTGCATCCCCACAACGTCAGAAATCCCGTGAGAGCATCCTCTGGTGCTGCTGCCGTGTTGCTTTGTCCTGTGCCCAGGATCCTCCTGCCTCTTTCCTGCAGCTCGTTTTGGGGTCAGTGTTGCTGTAGGAGCTGGAGGTTTCACCTTTCGTGTGGCAGCACTGCTGGATGGACGGGACAGCTTCTGGGACAGCTGGAGTGACACCGCTCTGTCCGGGAAAATTCCGCAGTTCCCTGCTGCCTTGGATGTTTGATGTTGTACCAATGTTTATCTAAAGCTGGGAGTATTTTTCATCAGATGAGCAGCCCCCAAAGGGTTAAATGGAAACTCTTGTGTGGGGTTTGGCTTTTGCATCTCCCAGGGTCCTGCGGAAGAGCCCAGCACTCTCCGGGTGGGAATGCTGCCCTTCCACATGGCGGGTTCTCCCTCCAGCGACATCTTGTTCTGTGGATGAATCATGTTACTCCTTCTCTACTTTGTGCTGCAACTACAGCTCTGAATCTCTGCTCTCCAAAGACTGAGGAGATGAGATTTGTTCGTCTGCTCCATGCTTGGAGGGGGAGGAAAGTCCCCTCGCCCTCCCTTTTTTTTTTAAATTTATTTTATTTTATTTTATTTTACTTTATTTTATTTTATTTGGAGGGGGAAGAGAAGGAGGGGTGGCACAGGGTAGGAGCAGGAGATGTGATTAAAGCTCCTGCCGAGGAGATCTGTGGGAGTGGAGTATCGACCTCTGAAAAATCAATGGCTGCTGCGGTAGCAGCGCCGGCTGTTCCGCAAGGCTCCCGGTGCAGGAATGTGGCAGAGCCAGCAGCACTTCCCTCTGTCCTCCTCCCTGCTCCATTCTGTGCCTGCTCTCTGCCAGCCGACCAGACTCACCTAGATTTACTGAGCTGGATTAGAACAGCAGCTTATTTTTGCAATCAGAGTAAAATTTCTCATGTGGCACCGAGCCCCTCCTCCTGCCAGCCTCCTCTCCGAAGGCTCCCTTCCCTGCAGTGCAGCTCGAGCCAGCAGCTTCTCCCAGTTTGTCTGGAGCCAGCCTGGAAGAATGAGCTTTTCAGCTTCTTTTTTGAGCAAGGAAACTGCACGAATCTCTCTGGCATGTTCCAGTCCCCATCTTAGGTTTGTAATTGTCAGCACTGCTGCCTGAGAGGAGCTAAAACTCCTTGGAAGGGAAGGGAATATGGACTCTGTAGCAGAGGCTGAAGCCTTGCTGCTGTTACCTCACTGGTGTTTGTTTTAGTGGGCAGGTGTTTTCCCCTTGAAGTAGTAAAGTCTGGCACTTCCTTCCTCTCCCTAAGGACTGCGGGGATGAGTGAGTGGCACGTGAGGACTCCCAGGTCCTTATGGCACACTCAGTTTGGTACCAGGATCTTGATGTTTTTTCTCTTGCTGAACTCAAGAACTGTCTGATTTCTAGTTGCCCGCACGTCGTCATCATGCTCAGATCAGAGGTTGAGCTTCCAGGGATGTATCTGAGGGGCCAATCCCAGTGACTTCATTGCAAATAAATCCCTTTGTTCCTTCTGACTGCTGGTCTTATCCCGTTTGGAAGGAGGACCTAAGAGAAGGGGAAAGGCCATGAATTCACAGAGCTTTCCTAAAGCATGGAAATGCAGTGTGCAGCCCGTGCTGGTGTGACAGTGAGCTTCCTTCTGAGCATTCCCAGTTTCTTACGCCAGGAAAAAGTTATCCTTCCTTGTTGAACTAAAACCGGGCTCCTCAGCTCCTCGGAGAGTGGTGGGCAAGAGCCACGTGGCAGTGGAGGAAGCCGAGCCTGGCCAGGGGTCACCGACTCGTGTTGCTGGGCTTTGGATGTATTTGATTCGTCTTCAGTCATCCTGGGAATGTGGATGGACGTATTTCCCACACAAATACGAGCATAAAATCAGGGGCAGGTAAACTGGCAGCTTCAAAATCCGTGGTTTTAGTTTCTCTCCCACTCCTCCCAAAGTGTGACGGGACAGAGCACTCAGGGACAGAGGGTGACCAGGGTCTTCCACTTGCAGGGTCTCCAGAAAGGTTCTGGACATGGTGAGAGGTTTTATGGGAAAGACATGCTGCACGTGTCCTTCCTCCTCCCCTTTGTGTCTTGTCCAGCCCATCCTCACACCAGGAATGCTCCAGAAGGTGCTTTTGGTGCTGGAAAGATGGACTTGCGTTCCTCTCCACAGTAACTGGTGGTAGAAGAGCAGAGCAAGGGGAATGATGGTCATCCCTGGTCCGAGTTGTGTGTTTTTGGGATAGGACAGGACTTGGAAGATCTCTGTTCTGACTCTTGATTTGTCAGCTTTGGAGACACTGGATGATAAATCTCTCTGGATGAAAAGTATCAACTGGGTTTCCACTGGAGCTGAACTTGGTCCTAAGCTCCAGCTTCTGGTTTCTGCTGGGGGAGCAACCTGCAAGGGGCACAGCAGGAAGGCACTGGGGCTGCAGGGCCTCCAGAGCCTTCTGTCACTGTGGGCGTGCTTGAATGGAGCACGGGGAAGTCTCCAGGAGAGAGTGTTTTGTGGAGCATGAGATGCAGGATTCAGTTGTCTGTGCTGCCAAAGGAGGAACAAGTCTATCCATGTCCCTAAAATAGCAGGGAGATCCTGCCAGTCAGCTGTGTGATTGTTGTGATGGAGAGGATTGAGGTATTTTGGGTGTGGAAATAAAGGGGAAGAAAAGGACAAGCTTGTGATTTTTAAATGTTGGTAGTTCTTGAGTAAGTGGAAAAGCAACTGCACAGAAAAAGGAGCTTGTAATAGAAAGTGGGTATTTCAATTAGAAGGAAGGAAGAGGCTTTTTCCCTTTCAGAAAGAACTGGAGAGTAAATTTAGCCATTGTTCTCTGGTCTTGCTTGTGAGCATCTTATGGAAACAACTGGCCTTACAGAATTTATAAGCTCCACCGCATGCTCACCTCAGACCATAATTTCCTTGAGTACTGTCTGGTGATCCGATCGTGCGGAGATCATTCCCTCTTCCCACGTGGAAGGACCGAGGCTGGGGATGGGCAGGGGAGGCTGCAGTCCCTGCTCAGAAATTCCATTTGCTTTCTGGTCAGTCTTCCTGCTCTTCCAGATCAGGGGGATGGGCCGACACAGAGCCTTGAGTCTCTCTGCTCCTCTGGGATTTTGTTACCTTGATCTTAAGTATTTCTCGTTGTTTCATCTCTCTGTTTGTTTAACAAATGAGCTGTATCAGAGAGAGGGGTGGTGGTTCCTGCTGCCAGATAAAAGAATCCCGGCTGCTTCCAGCACAAGCCACTCGGCTCCTTGTGCTGGTCATGCCAGGACTTGCAACCCTTTCCCTGCGAGGGATGAACTCCCCTGCCCCCTCCTCTGGGTACCAAATCGTGTGAGTTCAGGCATGGTTTTGTTGTGGTGTGAAAAGGAGGCGTTGGGGCCGAGTCCCTGTTTGTCAGCAGCACCGACAGCCCCGCGCTGGCACCGGCCAGGCTCGGGCATCCAATCGCAGCTGGAACCGCTCTCGTTCCAGGGTCCCCGTGGGCTTCCGCTATCAGGTCACATCCCAAAATAACACTGGGCAGTATTTCAAGTGAAGAAACTCAGGCTTTGGGGCTGCAGCCAGCCTGGAGTGTGAGATTCTGTGTGAAATAGTTGGAATCCCTCCAGCGTTTTTGATCTGCATGGCAGATGAGCAATAAAATGCATAAAAAACGCATTGGAAACACGTGAGGAAATTCTCCAGACCCTGACGTTTCCTTGAGTTGGCAGAGTTGCTGCTGCCGAGCCTCACCTCCTGTCTCGGCTCCCTGGCTGTGCTGGCGGGAGCAGGGAAGGGGAGAGCCCTTCTCCCGCTGCTGCCGTGGCTTTCCAGGTCTCCTCCTGATGCTCCGTGGGAGGCAAATAAAACCTCCCAGGCCCTCTGCTCTTGGGCTTCGTCCAGAACCCACTGACGGCAGCAGGTCTCCATTATTTCCAGGAGGTTTTATTGTTTTTAAAGGCTTCTCTGCTACGGCTGCCCTGAAAACAACCTGTAGGGAGATGCAGGGATTTCCTTTTCCCCTGGTTTGGGGGTATCAGAGCTGGAGGTGTCCTTTAGGTTTAATTAACCCACGGTGCCTTGGTGCTTGACATCTCGAGAGAGAATTTGATGGGAGGAAACCAGCTCCCCACTGGTGAGCTGCTGGGGCTCACCCATTCCAGTCCGTGTTTTCTCCTTCCCCTTGCAGGAGTTTCCCTTCTGAGCAGCTCAGTCCTGCTGAATAACACACTCAGAAAATGCTGCTGTGCTGGCAGAACCCTTCTTTGCTGGGAAATGACTTTATTGCTGGAATTCATAAAATTTACGTATCTTTGGAGGTGAAAGTCGCTTCAGGAGTTACTTGATTTTCATGGTCCTGTTTCAACTCATGTCCCAACAGCCAGGAAAGGGGGATGTGTAGTTCACTTTTAACTCATTTAAACTGATAATCTGGGAGCCTGATTAACAGCTAAAGCGCTGCTCTTCCTCTGGGGGTCCCTCACGTTGTGTCAGCAATGCAGAGGGGCCCCGCTCACAGCGGCAAAGCCACCCACACCCACCTGCTTAATTAAACCTGGATGTTTTTAAGTGACTTGGGTACCAAAGCCTGGATCCACAGGCAAGGTTGAAGACCAGCTCTGGAGATTGTTACCTAGTTCTTAGGAGTTAATTTATTAGGAGAATATTAGAACTATTACCTAGTTCTTAGGAGTTAATTTTCAAACTGTTTTTAACATTACTTTGTTTTATGTCTCGCAGATATTTTCGTGTCTGGCACTACCAAGCCTTGCCCTCTTAAGCTGCCCAGTTCATGTAGAATATTGCCCAGGCCATGGGGCAGTGACCTCTGCACATCCCGAGGTCCCTCCATCCAAAACCTTCTCTCTTGCCCTTGGAGAAGCGCTTACCCCCAGATAAAGGAAGGAAGCTCACATTTCACCCTGCACACTTTGTCTGTAGCTGTTCTTTCATGCCAGTGTTTGTCTCAGGTGCACATTTTTAATGTGGGGTTTTTTTTTTTCCTTTGAGCCTGAAAGCCCCTCATCTCTGCAGCCCAGGCACTGCCCCTCTGCTCTCCAGGTTTAACTGCTCTGGAATTCTGTACCACAGAAGCTCCTGGTGGTGTGGATTTTAAAGCTGGAAACGGGTTTGGCCTCCAACTTCATTTCAGCGATGAGGAAAAACAGTGATTGGATGCACTTGGTGATTCAAACTGAAACTACCTTCATATATTGAAGGGACATGCCAGTATTTCCGTCCAGTTGTAGGCTGGACTGAACTGGTTCCTGGCTGGACATTCTGATCCCTTAATTGGCTCTGGGGGGAGTCTCTTTGTGTGTCTTGTATCAGTGGCTGCAGTTGGGTGCAGTAAGTCTCAGGGAGAGGAGTGTTTTGCTCTTGATTGTTTATGTTGGTTGATGCTTTTTAATGCAAAATGTTGGAAATAATGTCTCTTTACTCCCACTTCAGATGGTTTCCGCAGTAGGAATGTGGGATTTGTCAAAGTTGTCCAGGGAAAAACACCCAAATAGCTGCATAGAGGAGCGATGCTTTTGATGTTACAATGGGAAAGTAGTGAAAATTGCGAGAGATCTCAGACACTATTTTTAGGCTTTTTCTGCAGTTTTTTAGCTTTCATTGAAATAAAACAAAGCTTTTTTTTTTCCCCCCCCCTCAGGAAGATAATACTTGAGCAGTAAGCAAATATACCTCAGAGACTGTGGTGCAGGAAATGAGCTCTTCAACAGGAGCAGTAATGGAAGGGGAGGGAGGACAGGCTCTGCACTAAATCATCCCACCAAGTGTCTGGGCTCTGCAGCTCCAATGTGACATTTGCCAGCATTTGTTAGAAGCATTTTGATCAAATTCCATTAAAACAGAGGCAATTGCCCTACTGTAGCAGCTGAACGTGGTGCTGATGCCCAGCTCTGCCCTCTGTCCTCCTGAATGCCCCTGTCCCACGGGGGTGATGAGGTGGTTGGGTGTCACCTGTGTTGGCTTTTATTCCTCCATGACTCCACTTCTTCTCCATGACTTCCACTCCCTGGATGTGCTGTCAGAGCCTTTCCACATCCCCTAGCAGGCAGGTGTTAGGAGTGAGGGCTCCTGCTTCCCAAGGCTGATGAGTTGCAGTATCTGGTGTCCCAGGTCCTTCTGCACTGCCAGAGCTGGGAAAACATTCCCTGAACTGCTGCTGAACCAGGAATTGTGCCGTCAGTGTAAATGAAACCAGGGTGTCCAGGTGATTTATCAGCTGGCTTGGCCTTTCTCCGTGGGGTTTAAATGAGGTTGGCGCTGCTCGTGCTGCTCCGCTGAATTCTGTGCAGGGAAAATGACCTGGGATTCCCTCGGGGCTCACCCAGAACCCTTCTGATTCAGAGCTGATTGCTCTGGAAGACTTAGGAAGAGTGAGTGAAGTCCTGGTAAGCTTTGGCCTCCACTTCTTCACCTGCTGTGATCCTTTGAACCTCTGGCAGAGATTTTATCTAATCCCTGGAATAGTTACAACTTCCCAGCTTTCTGTTCAAATACGCTGCCACTTCCTCTGGCTTGGGCTCTCCCTGACTCATTCACTGCAGGCCAAGCCTGAACAGCTGATGCACCTTGTTATCAACCAGCCAGCACAATTGGGCACGTTGGATCTGCACATCAATTCCTTGGAATTATCCCCATTTTCACACTTGCCAGCTGGTTTTTGATGCTGTCGCTTTGCTGCTGTGGCAATTGGAGGTTTCAGCTCTCTTAGGCTTTTTGTGCTTTTCTTCTCCAAGGTGAATACATGCAGGAGGAAGGGTGTTTTCTAGCCTTGCCTTCGAGAAAAGCCAAACTTTACAGGTTGATGCAGTAACTGCTAATTTTTGCTGTCTTTGAAGAAAGGGAAGTGGGAACCCTGAAGAGTATTTTATGGTTTTCTTTTAAATCTCTGTTTAGTTTGTTTTTATCCATCTCAAGTGAGTAGTTTCCCAGCTCATAGGAGGTTTATGAATTAATTATGGTGAGGCAGGAGTTTTCTGTCTTTCAGAGGCTGAGCCACGTTTCCCTTCCAAGCCACGATCACATGGACTGTCTCCTGTGTTTGCAGTTTTACGTCTGCTGTTGATGCATTCTTTAACTTCCCACCTCCAAACTGAATTAAAAAGAGCAAGTAGGAGAATTAGCCAGTTGTTTGGGCCATCAGCAAACCAGCTCAGGAGCTCCTGGGTTCAGACTGGCAGCAGGATAAGACACGTCTGGCAGTTGCCTCAGTCTGCAGCAGCCTTTGGTACCAAGAGTAAACAGAGTTCACTGACTCCTGTGTGCAACATGCCCAGGGACAAATGCTCTTTCTGAGTGGTGTGGGAGGGAGCAGCCTCACAGCTCTGCGTCTTTGGCTGATGTGTTTCTGTGCCCTGCAGGACCTGTCTGGTTCCATAGATGACCTGCCCATGGGGACCGAAGGAGCCCTGAGCCCTGGAGTAAGCACATCAGGGATTTCCAGCAGCCAAGGAGAGCAGAGTAACCCAGCTCAGTCTCCTTTCTCGCCACATACCTCTCCTCACCTGCCAGGCATCAGAGGACCCTCCCCCTCCCCAGTTGGATCTCCAGCCAGCGTTGCTCAGTCCCGCTCCGGTCCCCTTTCACCTGCTGCAGTCCCAGGTAACCCCACACCTCCCGGGCTCTGCCGGGGCTGGACTGGGGTGCCCGGTGGGGAGGAACTGCCCAGTGTCAGCACTGTGTGGTTACTGAGGCCCTGTGAGCCCGTTTGTTTGGGAGAGATGTCTGCAGCTTTCCAGGGATGGGTGGGATGCTGGTAAACCAGCAGTGCCATTGTCCACGCTGCCCGATGTGACCACTTGCTGTTGTTGTTCCTCGCTGTGGCCAGCATCCCCTTGGCCTGGGGTTGTTTGGGGTTCTGGGATGTGACTCTGCTGCCTGCTGGCTCTGTGGCGAGCAGCTGGTGAGGATCTCTCTCCTTTTTGTGGCACAGGCAATCAGATGCCTCCCCGCCCACCCAGTGGCCAGTCAGACACAATCCTGCACCCCTCCATGAACCAGTCGAGCATCGCGCAGGACCGAGGTGGGTCACGCCAGCCGGATGTGGTTATTTAAATTACCTGGCCTGGGGACACGGCTTCTGTGGGAGAGAGCACTGAAAGGCTGCCCCAGGATTACAGGCTGAAGTGTTGAGGCACCTTGCAGTAAATTCAGCTGCTGGTGGCTGTTTGTCCTCTAAATGTTCCATCCAAGCTGGTGCTTTGGCTTGTAAGGTGTTTTCTCTGTCTTCTTAACGTGCTTTCCTGTGCATGTTCTTGCCCATGACTTTAAGCTTCAAAACAGGGGGTGCTCACAACAATATTGTGTGCCTTTCCCCTCTGAGAGAGTAAGATTTTGGGGGGAAAAATGCATGTAAAATTTCAGCTCTCCTGGCCGAAGGTATGGAGTTGTCACCCTGAGAAAACAAACAAGCAAACAAAAACCAAGAGCAAGAAGCCCCAAGGATTTGCAGAGCTGTACTGGCTTCTGCTGTGACACTAAGGAGGTTTTTTTCCTTGGCTAAAACAGGAAATTGGATCTGTTATCTGCTCAGATAACACTGGCTCCTTAATGCAACCACTAAAATGTGTCCAGGCTGTTGCTGGAGGATTTTGTCCGTGCTGGGGGTTGTTGTTTCCTGGAACACGTGTGTGCAGTGGCTGCTCTGGATGCTTCACACTAACGATGTGCTCACTCCTGGTGTGCAGGGTACATGCAGAGGAACCCCCAGATGCCCCAGTACAGCTCCCCCCAGCCCGGCTCAGCCTTATCCCCCCGGCAGTCCTCGGGAGCACAGATGCACGCCGGCATGGGGCCCTACCAGCAGAACTCCATGGGAAGCTACGGACCCCAGGGCGGGCAGTACGGACCTCAAGGTGGGAACTGAGCCAGCAAAGGCCTCTCTCTATCCTGATACGTCTTGTTGGGGCCCCAGGCTGCCCAGAGAAGATGTGGCTGCCCCATCCCTGGAAGTGTTCAAGGCCGGGTTGGAGCGACCTGGGGTGGTGGAAGGTGTCCCTGCCCATGGGATGATCTTCAAGGTCCCTTCCAAACCATTCCGTGATAAATGTTTTGATTTGTCCCCTCTTAATGTGTGGGTGATACCAACCAGAGCTTTGCTTCTGTTGAGGCTGATGGAATGTGTTGCTTTCAGGGATAGTTGTACTTCTAAAAGTAGGATTCTTCCTCCTTATTTAGAAGTAAGCAGGTTGTGCATCCCATGTAACAGTGACAAAGGGATGGCTCTCTTCGGAGAGGACGATGATGAAGTGTTGCCTGTTTTGGGAAGGGTTAATGTGGGATTTCCCATCCTCTCCTGGGCCATTTAGCTCTCCGTGCTGGGTTGAGGTTTGGGAGAGTTTCAGGCAGCTTCTGAATCGATGTTGTTACTTGGCTGTGTCAAAACACATTTTACGTGGCTTATATCCAAGTACTTTGACTTTGTGTTGAGGTGTGAACACTCCCCCTCATCTCTGTTAGTGATCTTTAAATATTTGCTGATAGAAGATTTTTATGGTGATTCATAAACTTAACTGGTTCAATGATGTTGTCTTCCCCTCTTTCCCCAGGAGGTTACCCCAGGCAGCCAAACTACAACGCCATGTCCAATGCCAACTACCCCAGCCCAGGCATGGGGGGCAGCATGAACCCCATGGGGGCCGGGAGCCAGATGCACGGGCAGAGCGGAGTGCCCCCGTACAGCGGCATCCCCCCGGGCAGGATGGGCCACGCCGCCATGGGCAACCGGCCCTACGGCCCCAACATGGCCAACATGCCCCCCCAGGTGGGCAGCGGGATGTGCCCCCCGCCCGCCGGCATGAACCGCAAGGCGCAGGAGGCCGCGGCCGCCGCCATGCACGCTGCTGCCAACTCCATCCAGAACAGGTAGGGAGGCACAGGCCCTGCCCGCTGCCACAGGGCTGCGTGGAGTAACCCGTGCTCGGGGAGATGCTCAGAGGGGCTTCCGGGAAGGTTTGTCCTTCTTGGAGGTTTGGTTCTCAAAGGAAGCGAGTGAAGGCTGGAGGAGCTGGGTGTTGGGATGCTCAGAGCAGCTGTGGCTGCTCCATCCCTGGAAGAGTCTGAGGCCAGGTTGGATGGGGCTTGGAGCAACCTGGGTAGTGGAAAGCGTCCCTGCCCATGGCAGGAGTACAACAGGGGATGATCTTTAGGGTCTGTCCAACGCAAAGCATTCCAGGATTCTCTACATCATTTATGACATACTTAGGGAATTTTTAAATCTTCATCGGTGAAATTATTTAACTCTGAGATCCCTTCAGTTGTTTTTGCATTTTGCTTTCTGGTCTTCTCTGTTCCCTGGGTGACTTGGAGATGCTGCCCCGGTGCTGCAGCCCCTAAATCCAGCAGCCACCCAGCTGTGTGTGTGATCCGAGGCATTGCTTGTCCAGTGTGAGGAACTTCTTCCTTTTAGGGCCTTGATGAGCAGCTGTGGGAAAGGAGCTGGAATTCAGCTCTGAACTCTGCACTATTTTCTGTGGTTGTTTTTTCCTTTATTGCCCATTTCAGAAGAGGTGTGTGTGGCCTACCAGAAAGCCATGGGAGCCATGAACGTGCTCATAAGTTGGGTTCCCCCAGAACTGGTGGATATATTTGTTGTCTGACTGGACACTGTGCTCTTTATCCTCACCCAAGGGCTGCTCCTGCAACCTCCTGCTTTTACCTGTGGCTGCCAAGGGGTCCAGTTCCCAAACCCCAATAAAGGCACCCGAGCCTGTCCCTTTGAGGAAGAAGTTTGAGCCACAGCTGTGTGGGAGGTTTGCAATACATGGGAAATAATGCTTCCAACCCAGGGCATTCCATGATTCTAAACCCTGCATTCTCACTTCAGTGCCCAGGGCTGCAGAGTCTGCAGGTTAAAGGCAATTTGACAACTGAAATGAGGCTCAGTTTGTGGATGTAGGAGAACAAGGTGAAGGGTGAAAATGTTCACAACTCAAGTCCCACTTTCCAGAGGGTTTGCATCCCCTTTTCTCTTGAGAATGTGACTTGGGCTCTGGGTACTGAGCTCTACAAGAGCACCTGATCTCTGTCCTTCTCTTGGAAAAATGATTTGGGGCAAGCCACTTCTGCATGTCCTTTTTAGGTTTCTTTAGCAAAGCTGCTTCCTCAGAAGGCAAGATCCTAATGCTTAATATGTGGAGTAAGTGTCTGTTTCCTCCTTGCCTCCTCTAGGCCTCCTGGTTATCCCAACATGAATCAGGGGGGAATGATGGGCACTGGACCTCCTTATGGGCAGGGAATTAACAGCATGGCTGGCATGATAAACCCCCAGGGCCCACCCTACCCCATGGGGGGGAACATGGCCAACAACTCTGCAGGTAAGCCAGAGCTTTAGGATTTTATTGATTGCATTGCACTGGAAGGAAAATCAGTGTTAAAAGATTCCTTTAACTTCCCAGGGATGGCAGCAAGCCCTGAAATGATGGGACTCGGGGATGTCAAATTAACACCTGCAACTAAAATGAACAACAAGGCAGATGGGACGCCCAAAGCCGAATCCAAGTCAAAGGTAAAATGTTTGGGGTTTTGTTTTTATTGATTCCCATCCTCTTCAGCATCCAGGGAAATAAAGCCATGTGTTGTATATTCACTTGGATTGAACAGTGTGAGAAATGGAAGGGAGTGTTTCCCAGTCCTATGGGAGTCATGGATTTCGTTTGGAAAACAAATTCAGTATTAGGAATTATCACCTGCCACAGTGAAACTGCCAAAAGCAGCGTAAACAAACCTGAGTTTGTTGGTGGAGTGGGCCTGGAGTGAGTCAGCTCTCAGCTGGGACGTGGTAACTAAAGTGCTGCAGTTGTTTCACAAACAAACCTCTTACTAATCCTGTATTAAAGCCAGAAGAGGGAGGCAAACAAGTTCTTCAGGGAGTGTTTTTCTTTGCATTGCTGCTACCAGTTTCAAAAGAACCACCAAAAAAGCAGTTTCTGAGCCCGTGGTCTCCTCCTTTGCTACCTGAAGGAAAACAAATGCTCTGCAGGTTTGATCCCTATGCCAGCAGCAAGAAGATCCAGGAGATCTCTACTTCTGCTCCTGTGTTCTGGCATCTGCCTCCTCGGACGTGGAGGAGCTGCTGTTGTGCCGCTCAGTCCTGATCTCTCTTTCCTTCTCCTAGAAGTCCAGTTCCTCTACTACAACCAACGAGAAGATCACCAAGCTGTACGAGCTGGGTGGGGAGCCCGAGAGGAAGCTGTGGGTGGATCGTTACCTGGCCTTTACCGAGGAGAAGGCCATGGGCATGACCAACCTGCCGGCCGTGGGCAGGAAGCCCCTGGACCTGTACAGGCTCTACATCTCTGTCAAGGAGATCGGGGGATTGACTCAGGTCAGTGGCCCCAGCCGGGGACAGAGCTGCCCACAGCACAAAAATCAGCTTTGTGGTCAGATGTAAGCCGTGAATTTCCATTTAGCCCCGTTTTATTTCTGTTTTATTTCTGTAAATAAAACCCAGCGCCGTTTAAGTGAGCCAGATGTCTGCTCTCCCTTTGTCTGGGTGAGAACAGTCTGTGGCCAGATCCAATTCAAGCCCTTTTTCCCTGCTTTGTCCAGTGCAAAGATTGGTGACACTGTCTTTGTCTTTGCATCTGGCTGTCAGCTGACCTCGTGACTAATTTGATTTGCAGTCTGTCCCTGTAAGTCTGAAAAGTTTTCTGTAGGTGAAGAAGGGAGTTTAGTAGTTTCGGGGTAGCTTTGCTTAGCCCTCACTGCATCCTTTGTGTGAGCAGGGAAGGGTTGATTTCTCCTCTTGGAGGAGGTACAGTCGGGATTTGGAGTTTAGAGCCTCTTGTTTGGTTGTGCAGGTCAACAAAAACAAGAAGTGGCGTGAGCTGGCCACCAACCTGAACGTGGGCACGTCGAGCAGCGCAGCCAGCTCCCTGAAGAAGCAGTACATCCAGTGTCTCTACGCCTTCGAGTGCAAGATCGAGAGGGGCGAGGACCCCCCTCCAGACATCTTTGCAGCTGCTGATTCAAAGAAGTCCCAGACCAAGATCCAACCTCCATCTCCAGGTGAGTCCAGACCCTGCTTTGAGGTGTGCAGTGGATGTGTGAGCTGGAGGCTCTCTGGCACTGCACACCCCATGTGCTGAGAGCCAGGCTGGTCCGAGCTGCCACAAAAGCCCCACCTGTTCTCTGCTTGTGTAGAACAAAAATACTTTGGAAATGTGGGAGTGGGCAAGACTGGGAGTAACCTGAGCCTCCTGGGATAGTTCAGCTTTTGTGTGTCCAACCTCTGAACTCAGTTTGAGAAAAAGGAAAACCTAAAAATACACACACACACCTCTCTGCTTGCTGCTGCATCTCTGCCTGGTGAGAGTCTGGTGGAGAGAGAGCTCTGGAGTTTCCCTGCAAGGTGATTCCAACAGCAGCCCTTGTTGCTGCTCCTTTTTGGGAACCCACTGCAAAAGCTGTGCTGGTTTGGACTATGCCAGTGATACCTGTTGGGAGAAAAGGCTGAATGTGGGTGTGCACTCCTCTTCCCCAGGAATTCCTGCTCTCAGCCCTCAGCAGGAGCCAGGGAGGACCTTCTGAGGCTTTGTGCACAGAGCACTGGAGGCCTACGACAAGTTGGGTGCTTTAGAAATCAAGGCCTTTAAAACAAACCTTCGTTGTTGTTTCAGATTTGATGGGATGCTCCTGTTTCTGAATATTTAAGCATAATGCTCAATTCAGATTTGTTAAACAAAAAAAGAAAAGACATCCAGGCCAGCCATGCACGTCGTACTCTTTGGTCTTTGCAAAGTCTGATCCTTTCTGTCTCATTTGCATTGAGTTCATTGCTTGAATTGCTGCTGAATTTGCCAACTCTTCTTTAAGCTTGAGTTTTCCAGTTTGTCTTATAACTAAAAAACTTCAGATGCTTTTTCTGGTCAGGAGCCTGCTCATGTAGGTGAAATAAAAACTTGGTCTGCTTTGAAGTTCCTATAATGTTTGCAAAAAAATGCCTTTTTGGTTCTGAAACCTGGCACCATCTTTGTCTGGCTCCTGAGGAGTGGAATAATGAACCTCTTTTGAGTGCAGTGCAGTTGTATCCCAGCCCTGCCGAACCCTCCAGTGACAGTGGGCTTGTCCCAGTGCTCTGTTGGGCACCACATTTCTCTCTCCTTTCAGCTACAGGGGTTTTTTTAAAGAACTAAATCATGTCTTAGGTCAGGAAACCTGTCCCAGTGGAGCTTCAGCCCTGGTGTGTTGTGCAAGATAAAGGAACTTCTGTGCCATTAGACTGAACCTCTGTCCAAGGCGGTGTCTGAGTTTTGCTTGAACTAGGCCACAAATCCAGCCCCACTTTCTCTCCAAAACCTCTTTCTTGCCCCCCTGAGGCAGTGCAACAAACATGTTGAGAGCATTTGGGGTTTATTTGGAGAGAGCTGAGACTTTTTGGAAGCCGCTTCAGGCTTGCTGTAGCTCTAGGTGTGTGTCAGAGTGGATTAGGGGCTGCATCAGTTTTTGTTTTGTTTTAGCTCATGTGGTATTTGTGAAGGGCCTGGCGCTGCCATCTGGGCTGAGCTCCTGCTTCAGCACATCAGCAGAAGGAATTTTCAGGGCTCGTATCCCAAACTCTGCACGTTTGGGTCCTGCTGTGAGAGGGCTGTGCTGTATTTCCAGTTTAAACCCTTCTCTCAACTCGCCTTGCTCCAGACTCCCACGACTGGGAATGTGCAGAGGCAGCACTGAAGCCTGGCTGGTGGCTCTGATCCTTTATGCTGAATCACTCAGCGTGTCCCTGCTCCTCTTTCACTTTCCGTTTCTTCCTCTCTGTGCTCCCCTGGATCAGCAGGGCCTGGGGTTGTGGGGCAGGACAGAAATTCCTCTGTCAGCCCTAGGGCAGTGTAGAGTCCTGGTGGATGCTGCTCTTCCAGGGCCCAGTGTCCTCCAGGCCCCACACAGTCCCATCCCCCAAGGAATCACCTGGATGAGAATCAATTCCCTGTTTGGAAGCCTGTGGACAGCAGTGGGACATTTTGAATCATTTCATCATTTGGCTGAAGGGCTCTGCTCTCCCACAGACGTGGTTTGCCCTCCTTGCAGACTTCACAACCTGTTGGCCTTGGCTTGCTCTTCATTCCAGCCTGTTCTGCCAAATTAACTCCTGCAGAACTTTGGGAATGGTGAGGATTGCACCGTGCCATTCTCCATTAACCACTTCCTGAGGCTGCAGAGGTGGAGCTCCTGCTGCCAGAGCTCTTCCATGCAGTGTCCATCACACCCCTCAAAACACCGAGTGTTCCAGAGATCTTGGCCAGGGGGAACTGGGAATTCCCTCAGGGGCACTCGGAGTTCCCTGAGAGCCTCGCAGGTTCCCTCTCCTCTGGCAGAGTCCCCGGGGAGGCGCCTTGGGTTTGAATTCCCAGAGCGTGGAACTGGCCCCGCGCCAGCTCCGTGTGAATTTGTGAGTGGGAGGGACGGCGGGAGGTGGGGACAAACACCAAATGGCAGCGACGCAGGGAATGTCTCGGGGCCTCTTCCTGCCGCTGCCAGCAGTGAATTCCTGGGGGAAGCAGCGGGGCTGGGCTGCCTGGGAGGGTCTGTGAATGAAACTCCCCCGGAGCTCCCGCTGCCCTTCCTCCTCCCGAGACCTCCCCGGGCCAGAGGGAGTCGCAGAGCAGAGGACAGGGTGCCAGGAAGGTGGGGTGTAAACAAACATGCCCTGGACGTGACCTCGGAGGATTTTAATGAATAGCTGAAATGACTCATCAAGCAGCAGGGCTGAAGCTGAGGGATATCGGGTGCTGGGGACGGGAACTAATGGAAACATTAATTAAAGAGTTCAGCTCTTGCCAGCTGCGAGGAGCGGCTGAACCTGAGCTGACACTGTCACAGCGATCCCGGGCCAGGGGAGAGCTCCTGGAGCTGCTGGCACAGCTGGATTACACACGGGGGCTTTGGCCAAAGCTCAGCGGAGCAGAAAGCAGCGTCCAGAGGCTGGGACTTGCAGGGAACCTGCTGGACGGGTTTTGTCCTCCAGTGAAAGATCCGGCATCGCTGGCATTCCCTGTTCCAGGAATCCTTGGGAGTGGTGCTTGAATTACCCTGCGTGAATGCGCTGCTCTGGAAGGGCAGAGCAGGCAGAGGAGCCTCGTTCAGAGCTACTTGGTGGCTTCAGCTGAGGTTTCCATCACCGGGGAGATCCTGAGACTCCCAGGACAGGGTTCAGACCCCCACCCTCGTGGCTGGAAGGGATGTGAAGGTGACAGGCGCATCAGTGGTTGTCGCTTGGCAGGAAGCCCCGTGTTCCTGCCACGTGGTGCACTCCAGAGCATCAGCCTCCGATGGGGTAACTTGGGAAGCACCGCAGAGTGCCGTGGTGTGGAAAAGGGAACGAGGTTCAGATGAGCAGAGACACAACCTCTCAGCTTTAGGTTCTTCTGGGGAACCTGGCCCAGCCTGCCGTTGAACTGTTGAGCTCCTTGTGCTTTTTGGGGCATATTTCATCTGTCTCTCCCTCAAAGGACTCTCTGTTCTCGAGGCTGATGTTCTGGGAGGTTCAGCGTTGCATCCCTTGGGTGCAAAGCTGCTCAGCCCACGCTCCTCCTCTTGCAGCGGGTTCAGGCTCCATGCAGGGCCCTCAGACACCTCAGTCCACCAGCAGCTCCATGGCAGAAGGAGGAGACTTGAAGCCACCAACTCCAGCGTCGACGCCACACAGTCAGATGCCCCCTTTGCCAGGCATCAGGTACGGAACCACTGCTGGGGTGGGGTCACCTCTGGGTCATTGCTGCAGATGCTGGGGACTTGGGTGCCTGTTTTGGTGGGACTCCATCGCTTTGCTCCTTCCTTCGTGGCTCACAGCAACACTGTGTGTGAATATTCTTCAGTTTGGGGGTTGGGTCTGAAGACAGCGTTGTGGAAGGCAAGTTCCTCTTGACCCTGGAGGAGCAGGACTGTGGCCCTTGGAGGGGATGGCAACACCTGAGAGGGAGCATGTGAGGAAGAGCATCCTGAGGAGCATTGTGGACCTCTGTAATGTCGTCTTTGTGGGTTTTTCTGTAACAGGAGTAACTCCGTGGGCCTTCAGGATGCCTTTGCAGATGGCAGTGATCCTACGTTCCAGAAACGGAACTCCATGACTCCAAATCCAGGGTACCAGCCCAGCATGAATACCTCTGACATGATGGGTCGCATGTCTTACGAGCCAAATAAAGATCCTTACAGCAGTATGAGGAAAGGTGAGGGATCATCTGCTCCTGGAGTCCTCATCCCTGTCTGGCTGTGTGCTGGAACGTGCTGCAGGACACGCCCTGCTCACCCCTCCTCCCCAGAACATCAGAAGTCTTTTCCTAAGGCAGAGCTGGGTGTGTTCACTGGTTCTTTCTCTCTTCCAGCTCCAGGAAGCGATCCCTTCATGTCCTCAGGGCAGGGCCCCAACAGTGGGATGGGTGACCCTTACAACCGTGCTGCCGGCCCCGGGATGGGGAACATGGCCATGGGCCAGCGGCAGCACTACTCCTACGGAGCCCCCTACGACAGGGTCAGGTGGGTGCTGCCCCGGGGAGCCCTCAGGGAATGGTCACGTCTCCTCGCTGCCACGACTCCGCCGATCACCCTTTTCCACTGAGGGATCCTAAGTGGACCTGGGGTTTTTTTCTCTGTTTCCTCACAGGACGGAGCCCGGGATGGGACCTGAGGGCAACCTGGGCAGCGGAACCCCGCAGCCCAGCATCCTGCCCTCCACGCCCGAGTCGGGGATGTACTCGCCCAGCCGCTACCCCCAGCAGCAGCAGCAGCAGCAGAGGTCTGTGCCAGGGGCTGCTGTCCCCACCAAGGGCTCTGGGCCTGTGACAGTGGCACTAACACATCTCTCTCTTCTCCAGACATGATTCCTATGGCAATCAATTCTCCACTCAAGGCACATCCTCGGGCAGCCCCTTCCCCAGCCAGCAAACCACCATGTATCAGCAGCAGCAGCAGGTGGGTGATCCCAGAGCTCCTGATTTGCCCAACTGAGAGTTGTATCTGTGCCATTTGTGAAGAGGGGAAGATGGAAACTCTGGGCTGTGCATTTGCATTATCAATGTGAAGAATTAGGTACCTCGTCACAGAATCACACAATGGCTTGGGTGAAGAGACCTTAAAGCCCATCCAGTGCTATGGGCAGGGCAGGGACACCTTCCACTGTCCAGGGTGCTCCAGGCCTGTCCAACCTGATCTTATACAGGAGACTTCTTTTCCCATTTGCAAACGGTTTAAAGAAGTTTTAAGCAATATTCTCAGTGCTGTGTTAACAAAACAGTGTTCTGAGAAGGGAGGTTGTGTGGTTTGCACACTATGCTCAGACAGCAGAAGATCAGGAAGCTTGACTGGGCTTCTCCGTCCCGCTGGAACTTTCTGAATCCCATCCTGTTTCTGTAACACTTTTGGTCTAAGTGTTGACTTTCTTTGGAGTAAGTCCTGGATCTTTCAGGAGAGCTGTTTCGGGTGGATTGTTCTGCATAAACCAGGGGATTTTTTTGGTCTTTCCCTTTCTCATCCTGCAGCCAGAGGCTTCAGACTCCGTTGCCCTGCTGCCTCCTCCTCCTCGCTGTTCCCAAACCCATCAGGTTTGTTTCAGGACAGTTTGAATGAACGCGTATCCCTTTCCATAATCCTCACGTATGACTTGCTCTTTGTATCCATGCCAGGACCCATAATGTTTTCCTGATAATTTTAAGTCCTATGGTTTAGGAGAGTGTAGAGAGGGCACTCAGTGAGCTGCGCTAAGAATAATTCCAACTGCTCTGCAGTTTGGCTCTGCAACCAGAGCCACGGGGCTCAGAGCCAAGAGTTCAAGTTACTCTGGAACTTGTCATCTTTGAAGCCCTAGAGCTCCATCTGAAGCCAGTCATGACCATGGAGTGTCTGAATAGCCTCCACAGCAGCTACAGCTCAGACCTTGGAGGCAAGAGAGATCCTGGATTTTAATTTGGTCTCAGCAATTGGCTGTTTTCTCCGTTTGCACTTAAAAGAATCAGGGGTGAGAAGCCTTCTTGCTCCTTTCGGCGACGTGTTTTGAAATCCGCAGGAAAGGAAGACGCAAAAAGTACAACAGTTTTTAATGCATTTTGTCTGATGCTTCAGCAGAAACCTGTGAAATGTGAGAGAAATGGGGTCTGATAAAATTCCTGGATGTGGAAGGAAGCAAGTGCCAGTGTCTGGTCTGGTTTGTGGTGAATACAGAGCAGAGCTGAGAGAGGGAAGTCCTTTCTGTGGGCAGACTCCTGCCCCCAAGGCATCCCTGTAGAATCCACAGGGAAACTCCCCAGGCAGCCGCAAGGAATTGGCCTTGGCTGGTGAAATGGAACCACTGCTCCAACTTTCACATCGGATACGGCCAGCAAGGAGACAGAGCCTCTCCCTGGCCGTGCCGTGGGGCAGATCCTCTGGCTCTGGGGACTCTGCCCAGAGGTTTGGCTTGTCTGTTTCGTGGAATTGTTGGGGTTGGAAAAGACCTCTGGGATCAATGAGTCCAACGTGTGACCAATCCCAGAGCGAAGCACCAAGTGCCACGTTCAGGCACTTCTTGGATAACTCCAGCGATGGTGATTCCACCACCTCCCTGTGCAGCCCCTTCCAGCGAAACAATCCTGAATTCCCACTCAGCTCACCGTGTCCTTGCCTTTCTCTCCCCGCAGAACTACAAGCGGCCGATGGACGGCAGCTACGGCCTCCCGGCCAAGCGGCACGAGGGGGAGCTGTACAACGTTCCCTACAGCTCGGGGCAGGGCCAGCCCCAGCAGCAGCTGCCCCCGGCCCAGCCGCAGCAGCCCAGCCAGCAGCCGCCGGCGCAGCCCTCGCCGCAGCAGGACCTGTACAACCAGTACGGCAGCACCTACCCCGCCGAGCGCCGCGCCGGCCAGAGCCAGTTCCCCTTCCAGTTCGGCAGGGACCGGGTCTCGGCTCCCCCCGGCTCCGGCGCCCAGCAGAACATCCCCCCCCAGATGATGGGGGGGCCCATCCAGCCGGCCCCGGAGGGTCCCCAGCAAGGGGCCCTGTGGCAGGGCCGGAACGAGCTGGGCTACGGCAGTTACCCCAACCGGCAGAGCTCGGGCGCGGCGCCCCAGGGCCCCGCCTACCACGGGGTCACTCGAACAGATGAAATCCTGCATTCAGACCAGAGGGTCAACCACGAGGGACCATGGCCTTCCCACGGGAACCGGCAACCTCCCTACGGCCCCTCCGCCCCCGTGCCCCCCATGACCAGGCCCCCCCAGTCCAACTACCAGACCCCCCCCAGCATGCAGAATCACATTCCTCAGGTATCCAGCCCAGCACCTCTGCCCAGACCTCTGGAGAACCGCACTTCTCCCAGTAAATCTCCGTTCCTGCACTCGGGGATGAAGATGCAGAAGGCAGGGCCGCCCGTGCCTGCCTCACACATCACACCAGCAGCTGTCCAGCCCCCCATGATCCGACGGGACATCACCTTCCCACCGGGCTCGGTAGAAGCCACGCAACCTGTGCTGAAGCAGAGGAGGCGGCTGACAGCAAAAGATATCGGTAAGAGGAACCTCCTACCTTTCTGCTGGAGCCTTCTGAGGGATTGGTGCTGCCTTGGCCCTTTGGCACAGTCCTGCCAAGCAGAAAGGCTCTGCTGGCTTTGAAAAAAACTGGCATTTTTGCAGGTTAATTGTGTTCTGAGCCCCCGTTCTGGCATTGCCTACGGGCAGGTTGGTGGCAGACACAGCCTGTACGTCATCTTAACCAGGCTCTGCTCTTCACGGGTCCAAAAAGCAGTATCAAGTGTCTCCTTTTTGTTTTGAAACTCCAGGAGCTGGAAGTATCATGTGTTTATGTTACAGGAACTCCTGAAGCCTGGAGAGTGATGATGTCTCTGAAGTCGGGGCTGCTGGCTGAAAGTACGTGGGCCTTAGATACCATAAACATCCTGCTCTATGATGACAACAGCATAATGACCTTCAACCTCAGCCAGGTGGGTGCAGATGCTCTCTGGGACAGGTCTTTGAAGTGCTGGTGCTGCAGGGGTTTCTGTCAGCGAGGTGGCAACGAGCAGCTCCTGCAGCCTCCCTGTACCTGGAGCGTGGGGTGTGGGCAGCTGTGAGCGGTCACTCCCTGGCCTGAGTGATCTCTGTGTGTGCAAAGGCCCTCCCTGGGAGTTAACGGGGGGAGATACAACCGAGAGCACAGGGTGTGTGCAGGGGGGGCGGTTTGGGTACTGACAGCCAGTGTCTGCTTCTGTCCCTTTTCTCAGAGGACAAAAACCTCTCTTCTGCACCATTTATTGCCAGCATGGGAAGAACCATTAATTGCCAGCACTGGTTAAACTCTCTGCCCTGCGTGCGTTGGCCTGAGTTGTCTTCTGATCGCTGTTCCTTCCTCCCCTCCTGTTTTTCTCCTCCCCTGTAGCTGCCAGGCTTGCTGGAACTCTTGGTGGAATATTTCCGGCGCTGCCTGATTGAGATCTTTGGAATCCTGAAGGAATACGAGGTAGGAGACCCAGGGCAAAGAACACTATTAGATCCTGAAAGGTTCTGCAAATCTTCAGCTTCCTCCCCTGAAGAAGGGGAGGAGGACGATGAGCCACGGAACCTGAACTGTGAGGAGGAAGAGGAGGATGAGGAAGAGGAGGAGGCTGCGTTTTCGAGCAAGGACAAAGTACCTCTAGAGAGCAGCGAGGAAAAGCTCGTGAGTAAATTTGACAAGCTTCCAGTGAAGGTGGTGCAGAAGAACGACCCCTTCGTGGTGGATTACTCGGACAAGCTGGGGCGGGTGCAGGAGTTCGACAGCGGGCTCCTGCACTGGCGCATCGGCGGCGGGGACACCACGGAGCACATCCAGACACACTTCGAGAGCAAGACCGAGCTGCCCTTGCCTCACAAACGAGCTTCCTGCTCCTCTGCCTTGAGGAAACGTTCAGCAGCCGAGAGCAACCCCAGCACCAGGGAAGGGGAGGCTCCTCCGCCCGACGGCTCCTCGGAGAAGAGGATAACTGCCACCATGGACGACATGCTCTCTGCACGCCCGGGCTCCCTGGCAGGGGAAGAGGAAGAGGTCAAAGCTTTGGAAACGGCGAAGGAGAGCAGCAAGTTTCCCTTTGTCATCAGTCCAGCTCAGAGCCACAGAAATATAAAAATCCTGGAGGATGAACCCCACAGTAAGGACGAGACGCCGCTCTGCACCCTCCTGGACTGGCAGGACTCTCTGGCCAAGCGCTGCATCTGCGTCTCCAACATCATCAGGAGTTTATCCTTTGTGCCGGGCAATGACTTTGAAATGTCCAAGCACCCCGGGCTGCTGCTGATTCTAGGGAAACTGATCCTCCTACACCACAAGCATCCAGAACGCAAACAGGCCCCCCTGACCTACGAGAAAGAGGAGGAGCAGGACCAAGGGGTGAGCTGCAACAAGGTGGAGTGGTGGTGGGACTGTTTGGAGATGCTGCGTGAAAACACACTGGTCACGTTGGCCAACATTTCTGGGCAGCTGGACCTCTCCCCTTACCCGGAAAGCATCTGTTTGCCTATCCTGGATGGACTCCTCCACTGGGCAGTGTGTCCCTCAGCAGAGGCCCAGGATCCCTTTCCAACACTGGGACCCAACGCTGTCCTCTCCCCTCAGAGACTGGTTTTGGAAACACTCAGCAAACTCAGCATCCAGGACAACAACGTGGATTTGATCCTCGCCACGCCCCCATTCAGCCGCTTGGAGAAGCTGTACAGCACCATGGTGCGGTTCCTCAGTGACAGAAAGAACCCGGTGTGCCGGGAGATGGCCGTGGTGCTGCTGGCCAACCTGGCGCAGGGGGACAGCCTGGCCGCCAGAGCCATCGCCGTGCAGAAGGGCAGCATCGGCAACCTGCTGGGCTTCCTGGAGGACAGCCTGGCCGCCACGCAGTTCCAGCAGAGCCAGGCAGGGCTGATGCACATGCAGAGCCCGCCCTTCGAGGCCACCAGCGTGGACATGATGCGCCGCGCCGCCCGCGCGCTGCTGGCCCTGGCCAAGGTGGACGAGAACCACTCGGAGTTCACCTTGTACGAGTCGCGGCTCTTGGACATCTCCGTGTCGCCTTTGATGAACTCTTTGGTTTCACAAGTTATTTGTGATGTACTGTTTTTAATTGGCCAGTCATGACAGCTGTGGGATCCGAGCCCCCGTGTGCGTGTGCGTGAGTGGAGAACTTAGAAACTGACTGTTGCCCTTTATTTATGCAAAACCACCTCAGAATCCACTGTCTGCCCTGCGCTGTCCTGCTTCTCCCTCGGGGAAAGATGTCCCCGGCCCCTCTCCCCCTTCCCTGCCCTTCAAATTTGTCCTGAATCCCTTATTAAAGGAGACAAAGTTCTGTCTACATAGAAGACTTTTTTTATTTTAACCAAAGTTACTGTCGTTTACAGTGAGTTTGGGGAAAGACGACTTGCCGTGTTATCCCATTGACAGGCACCACTTTCATAACTGTTTTTAATGGTAAACTCTGAAGGACAAAAAGTGACTGCTGAACGCTGTGTGGTTTATCGTTGTACATTCACAATCTTGCAGGAACCAAGAAGTTACCAGTTGTGAACAGACCTTGTCCAAGGGAGGCCTGTGCAGTAGCGTGTAGAACTCCATGTACTGTACACCTTAAACTGTAAACATACTGTAATAATGTCTCACATGGATAAAAAAAAAAGAAAAAAACGCTGGATCAGCAGCAAGCTGTAGTTTTTAAAAATGTTTTTAGTTAATGTTGAGGAGAAAAAAAGGCTTTTCCCCCAAAGTATAATGTGTGAACCTACAACACCCTGACCTCTTTCTCTCTTCCTCCTTGATTGTATGAATAACCCTGAGATCACCTCTTAGAACTGGTTTTAACCTTTAGCTGCAGCCCAGCGCTGCCACGTGTGTATATATATATGACGTTGTACATTGCACATACCCTGAGACTCCTGCAGTTTTGTCCCCCTCCCCACCCCTTTATAGTATGACGAGTTAACGAGTTGATGACCTGCAAAAGCGAGACACAATTATTTAATCTCTTGCCAGACATCCCTCCCTGGAGGATGCTGTACAGGTCTCTGTGTATAAAGTCATTGCTGTCTCAGCAGCCAATCAACTTATAGTTTATTTTTTCCTGTTTTTGTTTTCTTTCTAATCGAGGTGTGAAAAAGTTCTAGGTTCAGTTGAAGTTCCTGATGAAGAAACACAATTGAGATTTTTCAGTGATGAATTCTGCATATTTGTATTTCAGACGATGTAGCTAAAAACTTGATGTAAATTCCTCCCTTTTTTCCTTTTTTGGCTTAATGAATATCATTTATTCAGTATGAAATCTTTATACTATATGTTCCACGTGTTAAGAATAAATGTACATTAAATCTTGGTAAGATGTTTGTAAGGGTTTTTCTTATTGGCAGGACAGGGAGGGCAGCTCAGCTCCTCCTCCCAGGCCTCAGGGCTCCTGCAAGGTGCAGCAGTGTCAGGTGCTGCCAAGGCCTGCCTCGCTAAGATCAGATGCTGCCTGGTCTGGCTCCGCTTTCCCCGGTGGAATTTTTCCTTAAGAGCTGCCCAGGCTCGGGGATCTGCAGCAGGAGCTGAAGCTGTGGCCCCCAGGGAGGAGGGAAGGGAGGCAGTTCCTCCCAGCTCTGTAAAATGGAAAATTTTCACTGCCCTCGCATTTTTCACATTTTCTTGGGAGTGTGGCGTGGACTCTCAACTTCCTCCCCTCCTTTCCAGCAGACAGAGCTCCCAGCCCCTCAGCAAACAGCGACCATCTTTTGGATGAGGATCTGCACGTGTTCAGGGCTTTGGAAGTGGGTATTTCACTGAGCCTGAGGCTTTGTCCTCAGTGGATACTGCAAGTAGGGTAGCTAGAACTGCTCTGAGCTCATTAAAGAAAAAACAGCTTTTTTTAAAGGCAAACGTCATTTTCGTTCAAAAATTCCCCTTGTTTTATCTTCCCAGTCCGCTCCTCGGGAGCTCTCAGTTCCCAGAGCCTTCGCTCCTCAAACTTCAGATTCCTGGGAGTAATTGTGCCAAAATCAAAGAGCCTTTTTCCTGAAAAGTCTTGTCTATCAGCAGGAATGGTGGGAGCTCTTCCTGGCAGGAGAGTCCTTCAAATGGATTGCTTAAAAGACAGGAATGGTGCGGGGCTTCCTTGGCTTTAAAATACGCTGGGAGCCAGGTGTGGGATCAGGGCTCTGCTGGACTTTGCTGTTCTGCCACACTCCGTCGATGCAAACCCAGCTTCCTGATAATTCAGTTCTGTATTCCAGGAGTTTTGTTTAACCTGATGAAACGGATGCTGAAGTTTCACTTCTTTTCCTGGACAGAAAGGAGCCATCAGCGAGGTGGAAGCAGGTAACGTGAGCAGCTCGTGTGTGCTTGTGTGGTGGTGGATTTAATCTGGAGTGAATGCTGTGTTGGGGAGGGAAAGGAGAGTCAGGAGTGCTCCTGAAGACCCATTTCACCAGTATTTATACACCCAGCTGAGCCGAGGGGAGTAATTCTGCTCCCCTGCACAGCCACGGCCACCGTGCGCTTCTGAAACGGTGAAATTCAAGGGCAGAGACGAGCAATGAGTGAAATGAGAACGGTGTTCCCAGTATGGCACTGGGAGTGTTCAGGGAGCCACGCCTGCCCTCCGACCCTGCCTGCCTGCAGCTCAAATCCTTGATGCTTTGGGCCTGATTTGTACCCAAATCCTTCCATTCCTACAGGAATTCCTTGAAACACCTTTTTGACCCCCATCACTCTGCCGTTCCCCATTTTTTTTCCAGCGGAGAAAACGTGAGTTCTTCCAAGCCTGATGCCTGGTTAAAAGCACTCAGGGAGTCTCCTTAAGGCCGCAGCAGCCCGTGATGGTTTCTCCTTCATCCCAGGCTGGATCCGGGCAGGCCCAGACCCTGACAGTTTTTAATCACGGATCTGGCTGGGGGTGAAGCCAAGTTTTCTCCAACGGAAGAGAGGTGGGAGGCAGAGAGAGGCGTTTAACAAACTCCTCTAGGAAAGGAAGGATTTGGGTCCAAAGCATGAAGGATTTTGCATTCTGGCCGCTCTGCCAGGCGAGGCTTGGGAAAGAGGGAAGTCCATGGATGTGGGGGCTGGGGGTAGCCGGGCCCAGCCTGTGCCCCAGAGGGCGCAGCTCCCGCGGGCCCAATGCCCTGCTCAGGTCGGTGTGCTGCTCGCTACTGGCGGGGCAGAGCCCTGGGCCCCGCACGGAGCTGTCCCTGGCCCGGTCCCTGGTCCCTGGTCCCTGGTCCCTGTCCCGGTCCCGGTCCCGGCCGCGTCCCCGCCCGCCCTCAGCAAAGATGGCGCCGCCCGCCCCTTTCCCCCGCGCGCAC
>NW_024582087.1:480090-486024 GCF_017639235.1 Corvus kubaryi | reverse complement strand
GGGCGGGGCCGCTCCTCCATCCCTCCCTCCGCAAGGGGGCGCTGCGGCACCGGGACCGGCACCGGGATCGGGACGGGGATCGGGATCGGGATCGGGACCGGGATCGGGGTGTCCCCGCCGCCTTCGGCCCCGGCGCTGGGCGGCAGGAGCCGCACGGTGAGGCCTGGCGGGAGCCAGCGGCAGAGGGCCCGTGTGTCGGGCGCGGGGCCGGGCTGGGGTCGTGAGGGGTTTGTGTCCCCCGCCAGCGCTGTGAGGCCTCGCTGGCGGCACGGGCGATAACGGGGGGGTTTGGAGACGGCCCCGGGACAGCCCCGTGTGCTCAGGGCCCGACTGTTCCGTGTGCCCTCCTGTGTCCGGGCACTCCCAAACACACAGGTCGTAGCTGTCCTTAATCCTGGAAGCAGCCCCACTGTGCACTTCAGCCACCATCCAGCCTCTGCCGAGGCCTCTGCAAGTCACCAGCTTGTCTTGTCTTCGAGGGGAGAGCTCTGCGTCCCCTTCCTGCCCGTGTGGGTTTGGCCATCAGAGAACAGCCACGGCAACAGCCCTGGGGGAGTCCCGGGTCCGGCGGCTCCGCGGGCGAGCGGTGCAGAGCAGGACTTGTCCCGTCCCTGTGGGATGCGGAGCTGCAGCCGAGCCTCGAGCGGAGCGGGCACAGTTGGGTTCTGAACCAGAGCAGGTTTAGTTCACCCCTGTGAGCTGCTGCAACAGGTAAAAACACTCCCGTTTGCGTTCAGATACGAGGGAAGCACTGCTGGAGCTGCAGGCTCCGGATGGAACCGGGCAGGAGAGATGGCCGAGAGCTCCCGGGCCCACAGAAACAGCACCAGGCAAACAGGATTTCCAAAATCCTGCTGTATTCCTTTGGCATCCTGGTTAGAAGGGGTTTTAAAACATGTCTGGAGCGTCTCTTGAATCTCACAGCAGGTTGGAGGGGTACCAGGAGGTGCCCAGACTGTGCTGGGATGCAGGCTGGAGCAGGATTCCTTACGCCCGGCAGAAGCTGGCTGCCGGCCGTGCGGAGGAAATGCCTCTGTGGCGAGCGGCTGCTGCCACCGGCTGGTCCCCGGCCCGCACTGCGGCTGCACGGACCCGCCGGATCCCCGCTCCCGTCCTCATTCACCCAGCCTCTGCTCTGTCCCTATTCACATCCCGCTTTCAGCGCTGCTTCCAAACCGTGATTCACATCTGAGAGCAAAGGGAAGCGCAGAACCCAGAGAGGAAAACATCTTTAATTAAGATTTTGCATCTTTTTCTGCTGGAATATTTTTAACACACTTCTGCCTCTCCCTCTCCTTTTTGTGCTTGTGCAGGTGCTCTTTCCCACAGGATTTTTGGGGCAGAGCCATTCCCGATGCTGCGTTCTCTATCCAAACGGGGCTTGTGGGCTGCAGCTCTTTTGTAGGCTTTGCTCTGTTACAAGGTGTGCTGCGTCGTGACAGGAACAGGCTTTTTAAAGCTGCGTGCTTTGAGCTCTCTTGGCACATTCAGGCGAGGCTTTTTCTGTGCTTTTTGAAAAAACTATATTTAAAGTGCCGGGACAATTTTTGCCGCTGTGCTTTAATAGGATTTGCAGCTGTGAATGTGCTTTAAAAGAGTTTACAGCTGGGTTGAAGTGTCCCCTCGCTTAAAATAACGTCACAGCTTCGTGATGCAGGAGAATGTGCCTCCCACCAGTTGCTTTGTGAGTGCTGGGGAGCACAAGGGGAATAGGAGCAACCCTAAAACTTTTATTTGTGGTTAAATAGGAAGCATAACCCTGTGGTTGGAGATTGGAGCTGTCAGTGAGCCAGTTTGGATCTTGGTTTTTGCCTTGCTGAGGATTTGCTCTCTGCCCTCTCGTGCAGTTTCAACCTGGCGGGGTTTTTTCTCCACAATGGCAATAGGGAAAGCTCAGTGATTTTAGCTTGTGGAGTGATCGATTTGGGGGTCTCTGTGTGTTATAAAGTGCTGGAGCAGAGAGAAGGGCAGGATGTGGTGTCACTGGCACCCAGCGAGAGCTCTGGGCTGTGCGTTTCTCAAACTGAAAAGCAGTTGGTGGCCGGGAAACCAACGGAAGAAATGTTTTATCTTAAAAAGCTGCACAGCAGATCCTGCCCGCTTCCCGTGGCTCGGGGCCAGGGATTCAGAGCTGGGCCACCACGGCACCCAGGACATGCAGAAACTAAACTGGGGAGGCTCCACAAAGAGGTTTGAATCCCTCAGGTGAGGTTTGCAGGGAGGAGGTGGACGGGAGCCACCTCAGCATGTGCAGTGTGCTCGGCAGGCAGGTGCCAGGAGCTTTGCCAAAATACTGGGAAATTGCAGGTGGTGAGGGTGGAGTGGGGCAGAGTTTGTGTCCTGGAGGTGCTGCCTGTGCTGGGGGAAGCTGTGTGCCTGAGTTCCACCTTGCTCTGGCAGAGCTGGTGCCGTGAGCCAGCTGAGTAAATCCATTCTGGGCTTCCCGGGGCAAACATGGAGCAGGAGAGAGGAGGGAGCTCCTGGCAGCACCACCAGCCCCACTCAGCAGCTGCTGACATGGGGGTTACGCTCAGAGTCCACATGAATTCTGTCTCTATTCCAAAAACAAGAGGCTTAAATCCCATTCATTGCACTGGAGCTGGATGTGTGTGAGGATGCCTGGCGCAGCCCTGGCTCCAGCTGCTGGTGTTCCTGCTGAGGCAGCCGAGGAGCCTGTCTGCTCCAGGGATTTACTCGGGCCCGGTGAGGAACAGGGTCAGAGAACACACTATAACCTCTCTCCCTCAGTGTCTTGGCCAAGGTTAAGAAGTCAGGGATTTTTTCTTTAATAGGAACAATATCAAAGAGGTCTCTGCGTCATCTCCCAGATCCATGATCTTTTCCATACGCGACTTTCCTGTTCACAGAGATTTGCACCCTTTGAAGTGCCTGACTGCAAACAAAGGCGCAACATTCACAGATGAGGCTGAAGCCAGAAATCCCTTTCTTTGTCCTCTCTGTTTACCAACCCAGGTTTCCCAAACTGGAGGGAGAATTCCCCTGGCATCGGTGACCTACTGAGGCGATTCCTGAGCACGGGATGGAGCTGTGGAGCAGGCAGGACCCCCAGCTCCGAGAGGTCGTGTGGTTCGCCGGGCGCTGCCGGGCCCTGGCACTGCTGCTGCAGGCAAGTCTGTCCTCCAGACAGAGAGGCTTTGCTGGGGTTTGCTGCTCCCAGGCGTCTTCCTTCAGTACCCCCTGAGATCCATGAGCTGGTTCTGCACAATGGGGAAATCATCCTCTCCTCTGGAGAGTCAACAGACCATCTGCAGCCACGGGTTTTACTTACAGGTTGCTGTTAAGTAAAGTTGCATAAATGTCCTTGTAACTTGCTGTGTTTTCACGCTGCTGCTGCAAGAGGCTGGTTTGGCTCAAAGCGTGTTTATCCACAGAAAAGGAACAATGATCTCCTCCTGCACGCTCCTCCCAAGTCTTATTTCCAGAGATATTCTGCACTGAGCATGGGAGAGCTTGGTCATGACAGCCAGCACAGAGCCCAGTCATAGCCATGAGCAGCTTTCCCTGGCCAGTTCCTCAGGGCTTCGTGCTGGATCTGTCCCAGAGCATTATTCTGTTCAGATGTAAATACCCCAAAAGGTTGTGTTTGCACCTTTTCACAACCTCATGGCCACCTGAGGGGGTCTGGCTTCAGTGCCACCCTTACCCCTTGTTTGAACCCCAGGAGTTCTGCCCGGTTCTCTCAGTACCAGAGCACCTCTGCCAGCCTTCATCCCTCTCTTGTCTTCCAGGCTGTGTTTAACCTGCTGATCCCGGATCACTCTGCCGACGCCTTCTCCCCGCCGCGGCTGGGTGCGCCGGGCCCGTGGGACGCGCTGCTGGAGCGGCTGCTGGGCGGGCTGGGCCGCTGGGACGCCGAGCATTTCCTGTTCATCGCCGAGCGCGGGTACCTGTTCGAGCACAACTGCGCCTTCCTGCCGCTGTTCCCGCTGAGCCTGCGGGCCCTGGCGTGCCTGTGGCCCCCGCAGCTGCGGCCCCGCAGCCGCCTGCTGCTCTCGGCCGCGCTGCTGAACTCGCTGCTGTCCGTGCTGGCGGCCGCTGCCCTGTACGCGCTGGGCCGGGCGGTGCTGCGGCGGCGCGGCGAGGCCTTCCTGGCGGCCTTGCTCTTCTCCCTCAGCCCTGCCAGCGTGTTCATGGCAGCTGCCTACTCGGAAAGCATGTTTGCCTTCCTGGCCTTCAGTGCCATGTGGCAGCTGGAGAAGGGGCAGAGCTGGCTCAGTGGGCTGCTCTTCTCCCTGGCTTCTGGGGCCCGTGCCAACGGGCTGATTAACGCTGGCTTCTTCCTCTACTCCCGCAGCAAGGGCTTTGCCCTCCAGCTGCAGGTGGGATCAGCATCCGTAAGGAAGCTCCCTCTGATGTGGAAGCAGGTGCTTAGCCTGGCATCTTCAGCAGCCCTGATGTGTGCCGGGATTTCTCTGCCTTTTGCTTTGTTTCAGTACTATGCCTACGTGAGGTTCTGCAGCCCTGGCACGGGCCTGGGTCAGACCGTTCCCGAGCCACTGCTGCAGCTGGCACGGGACAAGGGCTACCGTGTGGCAGGCATGGATGGGGCTAAACCCCCTTGGTGCTCCCAGCGCTTCCCTGTGGTCTATTCCTATATCCAAGACACTTACTGGAACGTGGGCTTTCTAAGGTACTTTGAGCTCAGACAGCTCCCAAATTTCTTGCTTGCTCTGCCTGTCACCCTTCTGGGCTCATGGGCTGCCTGGACCTATGTCAGCACAAACCCCCGGCACTGCCTGACTCTTGGTCTAGAGAGGAGTAAGAGTGAAGAGAAGGGAAAGCCAAGAGATGGATTTTGTGGCCCTGCTGCCTTCGTGTACGTGGTCCATGCCACGGCCCTGCTGGCATTTGGATTCTCTTGCATGCACGTGCAGGTAGGACACAGGAGGGATTCCTTGTGGGGCTGGGGCAGTGACAGTCACAGCAGTTGGGGTGATTTCTCCTCTGCCTGTTGCCTTCAGGTGCTGACCCGGTTCCTTGGCTCCTCGTCTCCCATCCTGTACTGGTTCCCTGCTCACCTGCTTCAGGAACACGAACCTTTACTCTGGAGCACAGGGACTGACAATCCAACCTCTGCGAAGCCTCTTCTCAGAACATCTCCCGGTTCCTGTGGGAAGGGGACTCCGGACAACCTCGTCGTGAGGCTGCTGCTGAACTGGCGTTTGATCACGCCCCTCAGCAAGAGCATCCTGGGATTCTTCCTGTGCTACTGGCTGCTGGGACTGATCCTGCACTGCAACTTCTTCCCATGGACGTAGCGGGCTGTGCTGGCACAGACTGGCCGTGGGACAGGAGCTCTGGTCAGAACTGAAACTCACCTGCTCTAAAAGCCTGACGAGGCTGTGATGACGCTGTTGTTGCAGTTACAAAGGTGTTACTCCTCCGTTGCCATGTCCCAGACGGGATGTTCTCCCTGGTGTTATGCTGCAGCATCCTGCCCCGCTCTGCTGTCATTGCTGACAGCCAAAATTCCTGTCACCTGCCCGGGATGGGGAATGCTCCTCGGTTCCTGCATCTCCTGGGGGAGGCTGTAGCAGGCACTGATTTATAGCAGGATCTGTGTGAGGGATTTGGGGATTCCCTGGGATGTGTTGTGGGCACAGCAGTTGGCCAGGGAGGGTGCATCTGCCCTGAGCTGCTCAGACTACTCTGATTCCTTTCCCGTGGTGCCGGCTACGGTTCCAGGCTCCGAGCCAGGCTGGGCAGGGGGCACGGAGGGGGTGGCGGGCGCTGTGTGGGCACATGCACGACCCCAATAAACACGTGAGAGTTACCGGAGAGGCGGCTCAGCCCGCTCTGCCGCGCCGGGATCGGGGCAGGGATCGGGATCGCGGTTGGGATCGGGGCCGGGGTTCGGTCCCGGGGTTCGGTCCCGCTGCCGGTGGGGCGGCGGGGCCGGCAGGGGGCGCTGTG
>NW_024582087.1:454332-479690 GCF_017639235.1 Corvus kubaryi | reverse complement strand
GCGGGCCGGAGCGGCGCGGCGGCCCCGCAGGAAGTGGGAGGTGTTCCCGGGCCGCAACCGCTTCTACTGCGGCGGCCGCCTCATGCTGGCGCGGCACAGCGGCGTCTTCGCCCTCACGCTCGGCCTCATCCTGGCCACCAGCGGCCTCTTCTTCGCCTTCGAGTGAGTCTGGGGCCGGCGGGGCTCGGGCCCCCCTCCGCCGCGGCACCGGGACCCCAGAGCCGCGCGGGGTCTGTGCCTCGGGTCCTCCCCTTGGGGCTCCGAGCAGCGCCTGTCCCCCTCCTTAAGCCCCTCCTTTTGGGGGAGCCGGGGTTAGCTGGCAACCCACGCTGGCCCCCGTGCTGGGAGGGGGTGGGCTGGGGGACATCTTCCCCCCGTGGGATTCCCGGTGTTCCTCCCTTCTCCCCGCTGCCCCCCGAGCCCTTTCCCACGGTACAGGCCCCAGACCCCCTTTGCAGGCAGTCACTGCCCCATCACCTGTCCCCAGGTGTGTTTATGAGGGGCAGGGGTTGTTCTGCACCTTGTTTGCTCTGTCTGGCCCCAGGAAGGGGTTTAACATGCCCCCAGGATGCCCCCCCGGCCTCTAAATGCAGCCCCCAAGTCTCCCCTCTTGCTCCCAAGAAGAGAATTGGCCCAGAATTGCAGCCGGGAAACCCCCAAGGCTCGTGGGCTTTGTCCACCACTGGGATCTAGGAACAGTGTTTCTTCTAAATGGTGACACGCCTCGGGGTCCCACGTCCAGGGTCTGCACTGGAGCTCGGCCCCCCCTGTGCAGCGGAGTCTGGGGAGGAGGGAGCGGCATCTCCCCAGGCCCCTTTCCTTTGGAAAGCTGGTCCAGGGAAGCTCCCTGCTCCTGCAGCCTGAGAGAGGGGAGAGCCAGGAGCATCCCGTTGTGTCCTGAGCTGCCCTGGGGAGCTGGGGAAGGATCACCGTGGGTTCCTGACACCTCGGAGGGTTCTGATGTCCTGCTTCTGTTTCTGTCCCGGGAGGGATGGGAGCCGCTTTTCCCTGGAGCGGGGGGCCACGCCTGCCTTTGGATCACGGCGTTATCCCTGCAAGTGTCGGAGTAAAGCTGCCCGAGCCTGCTGGTGGGGAGATGAAAGTATTTGATCGGATTAGAGGTTCTGAGAAGTCAGATGAGCTGAAAAGGACAGGCAGCTGTGGGAAGCAGACACAGCATCCCGATGGAAAAACCCCTTTCTCAGCATCATCCACGCCCTGACAGCTCTCTCTGCCCGGGCTGGGGCTGACGGGCAGCTCAGCACAGTAACGGCTTTGTGTGGCCAGGCAGAGAACCCAGGACATCTGCTCTGCCTCCCTTCTTGCCGAGTCACTCTCTCGAGTTTGAAGATGCCCTGGGGCTCTCCAAGTTGTTATTTTAGCAGGATGCCTCTGTTGCACAGGCTGCAGTTTGCTGGTTGACAGCAAATGCATCTTGCCTGTGTCTGCACTTCATGGTTTCTATGGGAAAACCTGGCACAGGGTGCCCAGAGCAGCTGTGGCTGCTCCTGGATCCCTGGAAGTGTCCAAGGCCAGGTTGGACACTGGGGCTTGGAGCAACCTGCGATACTGGAAGGTGTCCCTGCCCATGGCAGGGGTGGAATGAGATGGGCTTTAAGGTCCTTTCCATCCCAAACCATTTGGGGATTCTATGATTTATGTGATTTCTTGTTCCCTGGGGGGGCAGAGTGGGCTCTGGAGGTTCTCCCAGGAAAGAGGTGACAACAAGCTCACGTCTCTCCTTTCACAGACCTTTCTGTTGGTGACTGAGGGGCTCAGGCTTGGACTGAAGGGGTTTTGTTGCTCCGTGGCTGCTTTGTTCTGGACAGCTGAGCTGGAGAGGTGAAACAAAAGTTGCTTAATCCTCTCAGAGTGCTGCAGAGCCTGAGCACTGCCTGCAGCTGTCACGGCTGGGGCAGCCTGTCCTGTGCTGATCAGTCCTCTGCAGGAGTGGACAGTGGCTCTGTGTGTGCAGGGCTGTGTCCTCTGCTGTCCTCAGCTGCCACCTGTGGGTACCGGAGCTGCCCTGGTGTGGGGTGTGATCACACCGGTCCCCGTCTATGGAAAAACAGCCCCAGGTCAGCTGCTGAGGTGCCTGGTGGCTTTGTCACAGCACCCGGTGCTGGGAGGTGTCCTCAGCCAAACATCTGGCATGCCCTGAAGGGCACAGAGTCATCCAGAGGCAGCAAAGCTGTTGAATCAAAGCCAAGTCCATGCGCTGGACCCAATGGGATCCTGGTCACGGCGATTCTGATCCCTGCACAGCACGGGGTGTTGTTCCTGTGTTCTTGGTGCTGCTGTTGTAGAGGTGACCAGGCTTTGGGGCAGCTGGTGGGTTTTCGAGATGTGGTTCTGGGACTGCAGAAGATCAAAGAGGTTGTGTGCAGGGCCCTGGGTGTGTCTTGGTGCCTCAGACCCCCTCTTCCCAGTTCCACCCCAGTGTTTTAGGGGCTGGCTCTTGCTGTTCATAGACTCAGAATATCCTGGGCTGGAAGGGACCCACAAGGATCATCGAGTCCAACTCCTGGCTCTGAACAAGACACCCCCAAAAAGGTTGATAACCCCCAAAGGTTGATGCCTCCAAGAAGGTTGTTGACCCACAAGGCTCCGCAAAGCAACAGTGCTTGAGCCCGCTACTCCATGGCAGTTTGTGGTGTGATGTTCCAGCTGACAGTGGGCCTGTGCAATGATTGATAACAATTCCATTTCATTTATCTTTTAACAGCTGCCCCTTCCTTGCCAGTCACCTGACCCTGGCCATCCCCATCATCGCCGCCATCCTCTTCTTCTTTGTCATCAGCTGCCTGCTCCAGACGAGCTTCAGAGACCCAGGAATCCTGCCCAGAGCCACCCCCAGTGAGGCTGCAGACCTGGAAAAGCGAATTGGTGAGAGCTCTGACCCCTCTCCTGTGTTTGGTTCTGTGCATGGCTCTGTGTGTGTCTGTGCACCTTTCAGGCTCAGTGAGGCCCCTTTTTTTGGGTCTTGGCTCCTTAAGGTTTGTCCAGGGGGGAGAAGAATCCAGAGTATCAGACTGTGAGGCTTGACAGTGGTCACCAGTCGTGGTGAGAGGTGCAACAAGCTCCTCTGGCACAGCAGGCAGTGCCTCAGAGAGGATCTGCAGAGCAGCTCAGGTGCTTTTTGTTCCCGTTCAGTCCCAGCGCTTTCCCAGGCAGCAGAGCTGAAGGATAATTAATGCTTTTTGATACTGTGATTTGCCATTGAGCCTGCTGTGCTGCAGGGTGTTCTTTAGAGTAGGCTAATGTTTGTCCTCTTCTAAAAACTGCTCTGTCACGCTGGTTTGGGGACAGCCAAGGAGATGTTTGCATCCAGGAGCTGTGGACCTCGTTGATGTGACAGGTTGTAATAAATGCTTTAGTGGAGCTGATGGGAGACAGCTTGAATCTGTCCCACGGAAGACAGATGCAAGGCAGTAATTCTACATCTGACTTTAAAAATGGTTTTTAAATATCCCCAGAGTGGTGATCCATGTTTCTATTTATAAGGGCCTAAAGCAGTAATCTGGCTGCAGATGCTGCCTGATGTGCCAGCTGTTACTTTTAATATAATCCACTTTTTATCCTCTTAACATGCTCACGGTTGCATCACTATTTTCAAAGAATTCCTCACAGTTGGAAAGGTACTTTTTAGGGAGTGACTTAAAGGAATAACCCCCAAAACTGCCGACGTGACACAGTGGGTTCCCAGCTTTTGCTGTGCACGGGAACAGTCTCCAGTCCCCAGGGAATAATGCAGTGCCAGCACACACGGATGTAACTTGCAGTGTCCCTAAAAATCCTCCGTTTAAACCTGGAGGAGGAGGAATCCCTGGAGGCTGTGGGGTGACAGGCAGTGGCAGGGATGCTCCTGCCAGGGCCACCCAGGTTCCTGTCACAGCAGAGGCAGAGCCAGCCTGTGTTGCTGTTGTGACCCGCTGGACACGCAGAGATGAGCTGCTGTTCCTGGGCTGCTGCTTTACACTCATTATTTATAAATTACTTGACGTTCCCACAGCGCTGGGCACTTACTGCTTCCTCTTGGCATCCCAGCAGCGTTGCCACTGAACAAAGACAGGCCATAAATAATGCTGCGAGGAGCTGACTGGAGCTCTTGGCTGCCCACCCTGCAACAAATCCTGTCTTGTCTTCTGTTCAAGCCAGGAGAGCATGTGCCAGCCCCTGCTCCGGCTAGGAGGCAGCTGGGGGTGACACAGGGGTGACACAGGGGTGTGAGTGCCCCTCCTTGTCCTTGCAGACAGCATGGGCAGCTCCACGTACCGTCCCCCGGCCCGCACCATGGAGGTGGTGATCAACAAGTACGTGGTGAAGCTCAAGTACTGCTACACCTGCAAGATGTTCCGGCCCCCGCGCACCTCCCACTGCAGCGTCTGCGACAACTGCGTCGGTGAGGGGGCACGGGGCTGGGTGTGAGGGGAAATGTGGTCAATAATAGGATATCCTGAGCTGGAAGGGGCCCACAGGGATCATTGATCCAGCTCTTGGCCCTGCACAGACACCCCAACAATCCCACCCTGGGCATCCCTGGCAGCGCTGCCCAAACGCTCCTGGAGCTCTGGCAGCCTCGGGGCCGTGCCCATTCCCTGGGAAGCCTGGGCAGTGCCCAGCTCCCTCTGGGGGAAGAAGTTTTTCCCAATATCCAGCCTGACCCTCTCTTGACACAGCTCCAGCCATTCCCTCAGGTCCTGTCACTGATCCTGTCACTTGTGTTCCTGGACAGATTGCTTTTTGCTTCTCCTGAAGGATTATAAAAGAAGATACTGGGTGGGCTGTCTCCTTTGCATTTAAATTCAAAGCAGCACCAGTGCAGTGGCTCAGGGCAAGGGGCAGCACATCCAAGACTCCATGGCTCTCTTTTCCCCAGTTATGGGAGGAGGGTTCTGGAAAATGCAGTTCCACAAGCACGAGGTTTGCAGCGGGCTCCTCGATGTGTGTGGCCTGGCTGTCCCCAGGCTGGTACAGACACCACGGAAACTCTGTGCCTCTGGACTCGAGGTGGAGGGGGAAGATGGGTTTGCAGCTCCTCATTCTGGGAGGCTGAGCAGAGTCTGCTCCGTGTTGGGTGCGAGGTGGCAGGAGCCCCCCTCACCACGAGCCTTCATTCCAGAGAGATTCGATCACCACTGCCCCTGGGTGGGCAACTGCGTGGGGAAGCGCAACTACCGCTACTTCTACGCCTTCATCCTGTCCCTGTCCTTCCTCACCGCCTTCATCTTCGCCTGTGTCGTCACCCACCTCACCCTGCGTAAGTCCCCGGCCTGGAGGGGCTGTGGTGCTCCCAGCACAGCTCTGGGTCACTGCTCCTGTGGGACACAGCAGGGCAAGGGTCTGGGTGGGTCACAGCAGGTGAGGGATTAAAGGGTCCCAGACATGAGGGAGCCCCTGATCCAGCTGCATCTCGCTGCAGAGGGGACTTTGGGGGCTGGGGATGGGATTTTCTTGCCCAGAGCAGATGAGCTGGTGGTGCATCCACCCTTCCCCTGGCAGGGAAGGTGACTTTCCCACCACACTCAAAGCTCCCAGAGCCGTATCCATGCACTGACGTTTCTGCAGCGTTCCAGACTGCAGATGTTCCTCAGGCACATCCTCAGACACATCCACACGGCCCACGGGGGTGGAGTTCTGGCTGGAGGGGCAGGGCTGCCTGCTGGCATGCCGTTCCTGGTTGTATTTTGCTTTGCAGGCTCTCAGAGGGATGGGTTCCTGGCCACTCTGAAGACAACCCCTGCGAGATATCCTTCTGCTGGCAGCAGCTGCTCGGGGTGCCCAGCACCACTAATCACTAACAGAGAGGGGCCAGGAGCTCTTTGCAGGTCACCCTGGTGTCCTTTCCTCAAATTAATTTAGCCCCCTGGCTACCTGGGACTAAGGGTGGGTGGCAAAGTTGTTTCCCAGTTCGCAAGTTGAGGTGAAAAGGGAAGAGCTGGAGCAGGCTGTGCCTTGGTGGATCCCTGCGGACCAGCTCGGGGAACGGGAAGCTTGCCCAAACCTCACCAAACAGTCCTCTGCCTCTCCTTGCAGGATGATTTTGTTCCTTGAGACTTCCTTGACTTTTGTTTTCACTGTGCTGGAGCTGGTGATTTGTTTTTTCTCAGTCTGGTCTATTCTGGGCCTCTCAGGTTTTCACACTTATTTAGTCGCCTCCAACCTGACGACGAATGAAGATGTAAGTACCTGGGTGCTTGTCCTGCTGCCAGGCTGTCCATGGCCCATCCTGAGCAGGTTTTCAGGGAACTCTTGGCTTCCTCAGTGCAGTGTTTCACTGCCTGTGACAGCCCAGTGCAGAGCAAACTGCCTGTGCCCACGGCTGCACTTCCAGGTGGCTGAGTTAGAACCATCACGTGTGTGTTTTTTCCAGTCTGTTTGTGGCCTTGCTTAAAATTAGGAGTTCTGAGATTAAAAAGCCCAGAGGTGTATTTGGGTGTGAGCTTGGTGATCTGAATTCAGCATCCCGTGTAACCACGGGTTTCCTCTGGGACCCTGGGCCAGTCCCTTTGTGTCTGGCAGTTCCTCATCTCTAATAAGCAAATGATGCACAGACATCTGATGAGATTTACCTTCAAATCTGGGGTGTGCACAGACTCCAAAGACCAAATGAGTGCCCCGAGTGGGGCAGATTGTATGGAGAAGCAGGATCTGTCTGATCCTTGGAATCAAAATTCACCCTTCAGGCCAGAAGTACCTGTAATCCTTGCTGGGATCTTCCAGCACTGCAGAAGGCATGTTTGCATCCTTTTTCTTTTTTGCCTTTTCCCCTTTCCCCTCCACCTTACATCCAGAGGTGTGGCAGAACTGCTCAGGGCTGTGTGAGTGAAGCTCAGTTTGTACCCCAGCACTGAGACCACCAGTGGCCCGTTGCCTCTCTGGCCTGGTTGCCCATGGCTCCAGCCTTCTGCTGCAGCTGGGGAGAGGAAGTAAAACAAGAGGAGGAAATGTGCTGGTAAATGCTGGTAATGGTTCAGTGCAGCCCGGGCCAGGTGTGGCAGCTGCCCACCCGCCTGTGCCACACGTGGTTTCAAAAGCAGAGCCCGGGCAGCTCTGGGCTGGGGACAGAGGAGCCTCTGGGCTGGGAATCCCCTCGCTGTTTGTTCAGCCTGAGGGACCCAGGAGGGACCACGAGCTGCTCTGATGGGCTGCCAGCCTCGGAGAGCACGAGGGGAGGAGGAGGACGGGGCTGGTGTGTGGTGACAGTGGTGGCAGTGACACGTTGCTGTGCAGCACTTGGGGGCTCCCAACCTCCCACCCCTGCAGCAAGGATCCATTACCGTGTCACTGCCTGCTCTCGCATCCTTCCCCTCCTAACCTGTGTCCATCCCTTTCAGATCAAAGGGTCCTGGTCAAACAAGAGGGGCTCGGAGTTTGCCAATCCCTACAGCCATAAAAGCATCCTCACAAACTGCTGTGCAGTGCTGTGTGGACCATTCCATCCCAGGTAAGAGACCTCCAGGCACTGGGAATTGCATCCTGCTGTGGGAGGGGGGCCTTGGGAAGGACAGATCTGTCGTGGTCCACGTCAGCACAAACACATGTGCTCTGATGGTGAGGAGGAAAGCTTCCCACTCTGCAGAGAAAGGCTGGAGATGGATGAGTAGGAGATGAGCTGTGTTGGAACGTGATGAGTTTGGGGCACTTGTAGTTGTTTAACGGAACTTGGAGATAAGACAAACCCTGCAGTTGGATGAGGGGAAGAACAGCACCAAAGGATTTGGCAGCAGATGGTCAATACCAGTACAGGCACTTCTGGTCCCCGTGGCCAGGGTTGGAATGAGGTGATCTTTGAGGTCCCTTTCACCCCAAACCATTCCACGATTCTGTGATTCTTGGCACATTTTTGCTCCTGTACTCTGAGGCTTGAGCCTCGTGGCAAACAGCCAAGGGAGATCCACACCAGGCAGGGCAGAGACCCTCAGGGCTTCACCAGCACTGAGGTCTCCAGGGATGCTCGGTATCCCCCGCCAAAGGCTCTTCCCTGGCTGCGAGTGTCCCTGAGCACAGGACAGCTGCAGCTTCGTCACAAGGTGGTGCAGTTGGCCAGAGTCAGGCCCTGCTCTGCTCCTTGCTGGAGCTCAGCACCTGCCTTGGAGCTCCCAGCCTGTCCTGGGGATGTGGGGATCCCAGGAGGATCCAGTTTGGAGTCGTGAAGCAGCTCGGTGGTGCTAACTTGGTGTAACAGCAGCAGAGTAAAGCGTGGTTTGTATTTTATATCTGACCCTGCTCCCTGAAGTGTCCCCAGGCTTTTTGTTGGGTTCAGAGGTGCCAAAATGCGGTGCTGCCATTCCAAGCTGGTCAATCTGTGCATTCAGGGAGCCAGGCTGGGAGGCTGTGGGGAGAACAGTGTTTTATTCCAGTTTGTTCCTCTTTAATGTTGGTTTCATGTTGTGAAGCCCTTTGGCCAGTTCCCCTTTGTGTCTGTGGTGGCCCAGAGCTCCCTGTGGCTCGGGCTGGCCTGTGGCTTGTAAGACAGGTGGGCGGCTCATGGGATGGGCCTGGGGCTCATGGGACGGGCCTGTGGCTCTTGCTGGGCAGGAGCCCCGTGCTCCAGCATCCTGCCTGTGCTGTGCTCAGCAGCTCCCAGGAGAGCCTTCCCTGTGGCCTGTGAGCTCCCAGTTCCAGTCTTCGTTCCCTGAACTCCTTTTCCCTTCCTGTTTTCCAGTTTGATAGACAGAAGAGGATTTATCCAGCCAGATATCGGGACCCCGTCCAGTCCCAAGAGCGAAATCCCTTCCTTTGGAGCCAAAACTGACACCAGCATGGTAGGAGGCATTCCCTAGCAGTGCTGTGATGTTCCCAGTGCCTGCTGTGCCTGCACCTTGCTCCAGCCAGTTCCTTCCCCTGTCACGTCCCCGGCCTCAGGAGGGACAGCCCTGGGACCCAGAGCTGCCAAGGACTCGAGCCATGTGTTGCCTTCTTTTTTTACATTTATTTATTACTTTTTGTTTATTTGTTTCACTGTGACGTGGCCTGTCAGGGGGTTTGCCTGAAAGAGCCCGACAGCTCATGGGACCCTTGGACTGGTGCTGGAAGCAGGGGGATCCCTGGGGAGCCCCCAGGCCCCTGAGCTCCAGGGGATCTCTGTGAATCCTGCCGGGAATCATGAGGTGGGCCAAGGTGGGAGGTGGGCACTGTGTCCCTGTTGTCTGCATGAACACATCCTGCTCCCTGTGCCCACCTGGAAGGGCTGCTCTGTCTCTCAGGCTGGAGCAGCTTCCCCTCTCCAGAAGCTGCTGTGCCTTGGTCAGTTGGGCTGTCCAGCTGGGAGGACTCTGGCTCCCAGCAGAGCTGGGGCAGGTGAGGCTGTCCTGGGTGATCCCTGCTGGTCCCGTTTCTGGCTGGTGGCTGGGGGGGGCTGTGTTTTGGCCCTGCCAGTCGGTCAGACACGTTCTGCAGCAAGGACACGAGTCGGGGGCCCCTCCTCTAATGGGGAAGAAGAAACACTCTGTGCTCTGTGACTCTCCTGAGATGCAGGTCACAGCTACAGGGGTCAGGTTTGGGAACTGGAGCTTCCCTGGGTTGTGCCCGGACTTGGGGAGACCAAAAGGCAACGGAAAAGTGTGTGAATTCCTGAGGGTCACACCCTTCCCAGGTGGAGTTTCACAGAGGAAGCAGCAAGAGGGTGCTGGTCTCCAGTAAGCTCATGGTGTGCTCTTGGTTTGGGTCTCTGAACAGCAGAGTGTCCCCAGGGCTGTCCCCAGTGCCCTGGGAGCCATTCCAGCTGCTCACCCATGAGCACCCAGGCAGCCAGCTCTGTGTCCCTGGGGCGAAGGGAGAGTCACAAACCTTGTAGCAATACTTGAATCGTGTTATTAAAAGCTGCTGGATATTTTTGCACAATTTGTAGGACTTTTTTTCTACGTAGAACGTTTTCTATCCTGCGCAGGGAGCGTTGTGCACGTTGGCACCAGGGCAGAGGCTCACAGTGCCGAGCTGCTGTCAGGTTTCCTTGGATCAGACAGACCAGTTTCAACCTCGGGCAGGGGCAGCAGGTTTTGGGGGGCAGCCCAGCCCCCCTGAGTTCACCAGCATCATGCTTTGTACTCTGTGAGTGCCTGTGCCAGGGGGATGGCAGAGGAGCAGTGAGGAGGGGGTTACCAGGGGCCAGACTCCTTCCTGTTTTTATTTAAACCAGTTTCCTTTGTTACTCAATAAAATTCTATTTTTAAAGAGTTAACTGCTTGGATGATTATTTTCCTCCTTGAAGACAGAAGAGGGCGGGTGTGTCCTGGTGTTTGGCATCTCTCAGGTGCCAGCTGGACTCGGTTAGGCTCAGGCCTCACCTGGAAGCTCCTGGAAGCTCCTGCCACGAGGGATGAGCAGAGGCTGGTGCTGCTGTGACTCTTGCTGGAGTGAAGGGATTTTGCTGTCCCGCATTTCCAGGCTGGGCAGGGGCTCATCCCCTCCCCACTGTTGTCACCTCAGTGTCCTTTCCCCAGCTGAGATCTGTGCTCCCTGTCTGTGCCAGCCCCTCGGGCCCCGTGCCAGGTGTGAGGTGCATAACCTCTGGTGTCTTCCCCAGGAGGATGCCTGCCAGGACTTTGCCATTTCCTGCACAGCCTGACGGGATTTGCCCTTCCTCGGATGTTTGCCCCGATTTCTGAGGGTTGCCTGGTAAGAAAGTGCTTTCTTCTCCCTGTCACCCACTCGAGCCATCCATCTCATCTCCACTGCATGACAGCTCTGTCCTCGGAGCCCATTGCCCCCAGCTGTGCTGACATCCGTATGCCCCATCCATCCCACCAGGATCCCACCGGCACGGGGGCAGGGTCCCAGGGCTGGGAGGGTGAGGGGGCACCTGAAGGCTTTGCCAGAACAGGATGGGTTTGATTTCCACCGGCTCTGTGCTGGGCTTGGCATGGGCTGGAGCCACCCGGTCTGCATGGGGACACGTGTGGGACCCGGGTGGGAGCCGTGTGGCCGGGGATGGCAGAGGGTTCTGGAGCCTGGGGCTGGCTGGAGCACAGCCTGCAGTGGCCGTGTGAGGAGACCCCGGCCAAGGCAGAGATTCCGTGTTGGAGGGAGCTGTGGCCTGGACAGGGCTGGCCCCTGTACCCCCATTCCTGACCCGTTCTGTGGCTCAGGTGACCCCTCTGCCCATTTTCCTCTCTGCAACACCTGGTTCCTCCTCCTGTGGCCGAGGTAAGTTCCTTCAGGGCATGTCGGTGACCTGTGTCACCCGTGGGCTGTGGAGCTGCCCCTCTGCCCCCTCCCTGCAGCACCCCATGAGCTCCTTGAGCCTCGGGGCAGGGATGGAGCCCCTTCCTCCCTTTGTCCCAGCGTGTTCCCGCTCTGCCAGCGAGCCTGGGTGCTCCGCCCTGCTCCCGCTGCTCCTCACTCCTCTGTTTCTGGCACTAACGCTCTCCTTCTCTTCCTCCCCTCTCCTCTTCCTCGCTCTGGGTGGATCCAGTGCCACGAGCCCCAGCAGCCTCTGCCTCTCGTGGAGATCCCACGGGAGCCGAGCCCACAGCCATGACCACCTCGAGTGCCTCCGCTCGCCAGGGCTGCGCCTTCCTCCCTCCCCCAGAGCGGGGGGAAGCGGCCGCGGCACGGAAAAGCTTTTCCAGCCCCCTCCGGGAGCCGGGACAGGCGTCCCGCGGGCTCGGAGCTCGAAGCCATACAGCCACCCCAACAACGAGTGCAATAACCGGAGTTCCTGCTGTCTCCCGCCGCTGGACGGACCCCGAGGCCGCCGGTGGCTCCCCGTGGCCACCGGCTGGACACTCAGTGACGGTGTCTGCCCGCCATAGATGCTGGAATGTCGTGGTTGGCATTCCAATGGGATTTTGGAAGGAGCAGGATCACTCCAGAGCGTTTACAGCCAAGCCAGGGGCACCACACAACCCCCCCCAGCCCCTCCGAGCCGTGTCCGTGCGCCGGAGGACTCTCCCCATGGGAATTCATTCCTGGTCAGTTTATCCCTGCAGCCCCCCGGGCCAGCTCCCCCCTGCCAGCCTCATCTCAGCACGGCTCTGGTTTTAGGGGAAGGGGTTCCAGCCCCGCAGCACCTTGAGCAGCCAGGCCTGCCCCAGCCGTGTAGGATTCACCATGTATTTATGCCTTTTACTTTTGTAACAAAATGAAAGTTTCTCCTATTTACTCTACGCTGGTGTCTGGCTCTGCTCCGCTGGTGGAGGGGAACGGCTCCTGCCTGGGCAGGCCCGAGCAGGGAGCCAAGGGAAGACACTGAGGGCTGGCACTGCTTTGCCATCGGCTGTGTGGCCACGGGGATGGGAGCCAGGAGCTTCCCACACTGGGCTGCGGCACAGTTTGGGGCCGGTCTCAGCCATCCGTGGCTCTGCACCCTCCTGTGCAGGGGGAAGGGCCAAGCCAGGCTGGGAAGGAGCAATGGGCAGTGCCCGCAGGACCCGGGGCGCTGTGAGCACCCCTTGGAAAAATGCGTTGTCCGCTGATGTTTTGGGAGCTTGGCAGCGTCCCCACGGCCAGGGGGAGCAGCAGGGCTGGGCAGGGTGGTCAGACGGGCTCTGAGCATCCTTCCAGTGCCGCTGGGAACAGCCACGAGCATCCTCTGCCTCCTGCCAGCGCCCAGCCCACGCCTGCCCTCGGCTCAGGGGCTGGAGACGTGCGCTGGCCTGGGCAGCGTCCCCAGGGCTGGGGTTAACTGGGTGCCCCTCTTCCCGGGGTGATCACAGAACCACAAAATGGTTTGGGATGCACCTTCTGGTGCTGCCCTTTGGCATTCGGGGCACCCACGGGTGCTCTGTGGGGTGATGGTGCAGCCGAGCTCACCCACAGTCCCTGCGCTGGGATCTGGGGCTCTGCCCTTCACCCACCGCTGGTTTTCCACAGAACTGGTGGAGCAGAGCGTCCCTGCAGCCTCCTCTCAGCTCGGCACTGCCAAAACTTGGCAGCAGCTCAGCACCTTTGGCAGGGGCTGCCACAGCCGCCGGATCCAAGGCCAAGCCATCCACACCCCACAGGTGTCCTTGCTGGGGAAGGGGATCCCACCGGGGTCTCCCCACGGGAGCCAGCACCAGGTTAAAGAGCCCAAGTGCAGGGTGGGGCAGGATCATCCTGGTCAGGCTCTGAATCCTTCCCCAGGGCTGGGGACTGCAGACCCCAAACCCAAACTATGGCTTTGCTGCCCGAAGGAGTGCGAGCTCAGATTAACCCACCCAGGGATTCCCACCTCTGGTTTTCCAAGAGAAGAAAGTGGATTTTGGCAGGCTGGGTACATTGGGGTGCCTCTTTGGCCCCAATCCCTCTGTGGGGGCTGTGTTTTGTGCCCAGTGGAAGTTCTTGGAGGGTCTCTATGGGTCTGCCGGGCAGAGGGTGGGACACAGGCCGTGGTCTCCTACTCACCCGTTCCTTTGGGAAGCGCCTTTTCCCGACTCAGCGGGGCGGAACTTGCTCCCACGGGATCAGCTCACCTGGGGAAGGAGCTCCAATTGCTGCACGTGGCACTCGGGGGGGGGCACGGAGGGGCTGTGGGGGAGTTGGTGGAGCTGGGCACCCTCACGCCGCTGCCATGGGAGCCCCTCGATGGCACCCGGGCACCCCAACCCCACCACGGGCCGGGGGCTTGGCCGGGAAGGGGTGAACAGCCCTGAATCCCTTTCCGGGCTGCAGAGGGAGAGATGTGAAGACTGGGGGTGTTTTCCTGGGCTTGAAGTGGTTGGGGGAAGCGTCCTCATGTCCTTCCCGCGCCCTCCATCCGCAGCACGGGCCGCTGCGGGAGCTGAGCGAGGCGCGGGGGGATCGCGGGGCGCTCCCGGCCGGGTGTGGGCAGGGAGGAACAAAGCAGCGAGTCAGGCTCATTGAAAGAACCACAACGCTCCTTTTCGCCTTGGCCCGGAGCCGCCCGCCCCGCCCCGCCCTTCCCGCACGCTCCCGCACGGAGATAAGGCCGGGACTGGGCCGGGAGCGGGGCCGGGGCTGCGCCAGCGCCCGGCGTGTGGCAACAGGCTCGGGAGTGAAACTCAGCGCAAGGCGCAGCACAGATCCCTATCGGGGCACTGCGCCGCCGCCGCGGCCCACGGCCAGCCGGGAACAGCCTAAAAATTCCAAAAAGCGAACCCTAAAACTCTTCATTTACAGCTTGAGAGATGGGAAGCGTCCCCGGTGGGATGGGGAAGGGCAGCCCCGGGATGGACGCGGGCAGCGGAGCGGGGCGGGGGCCGGGCTCTCCCCTCTCTCCTCCCACCGCGGGGTGCTTGGGGGGCTCCAGGCGGTCCCACTCGGGGCGGCTCAAAGGCCAGGGCTGATCGTGCCCCGCTCCTCGGGACGGTCCTTCCCGCGGCGCCTGGGAGAGGTGCGGAGCCGCTGCCTCGGTTTCCCCACCTGTGGGAATAAATACCTGCCCGTCAAGCCCTCGCAATTACCGGCGAGTTAATCACCATGTTAAAAACGACAGTGATATGACTTTTTCAGGGGGGGAGGAACCCGTTTTTACGAGCGGCCACACCCCGCGGCCCATTTCTCCGGGGGGGTGGGAAGAGCGGAGCGCTGCCGTGTGTCCCCGTCCCCTCCAAAGGACAGCGCAGCGCCTGTCGCCCTTCCAAGCCCTCTCAGCAGCGGGATGGGCGTTCCCTGGGTGCCGGGGTGGGCGTTGGCTCTGGGGAGACCCTCGGGGCATCCGCGGGTGCTGCACCCACGGGGAGGGCAGGGCGTTGGCCGCCCCCCTCGCCCCCTCCCCAGCGCCCGCCGCCCGCGGGCGATGATTCACCGCGATTTTCCTTTTAAGGCCGCGCTCGGCGGGGAGGAAGCAAAGGAGGAGGAGGAGGAGGAGGACACTCCTTGGACCTGGCTGGCTCCTCCTGCTCTCGCTCGAGGCTCCGACGCCCAGCCAAAAGCGAATCCCGGCGGCAGCGCTCGGCAGAGGCTCCGACGGCTCCCGGTCCCGCTGCTCGCCCAAGCGTCCGCCCCGCGCCCGCGCCCCAGCCATGGCAAGAAACCACCAGGTGCAGAAGGCCAAGCTGGCCGAGCAGGCTGAGCGCTACGAGGACATGGCAGACTTCATGAAGGCGGTGGTGGAGTACGGGGACGAGCTGTCCAACGAGGAGCGCAACCTCCTCTCGGTCGCCTACAAGAACGTGGTGGGCTGCCAGCGCTCGGCCTGGAGGGTCATCTCCAGCATCGAGCACAAAACCGAAGAGGGCGACGACAAAGCGCAGCTGGTGAATGAGTACCGGGAGAAGGTGGAGCAGGAGCTGAACAGCGTCTGCAACAGCGTCCTGGGCTTGCTGGACAAGTATCTCATCAAGAAGGAGGGCGATCCTGAGAGCAGGGTCTTCTACCTGAAGATGAAGGGCGACTACTTCCGATACCTGGCCGAGGTGGCCGCCGGGGACGACCGCAAGTCGGCAATAGAGAAGGCCCAGAAAGCCTACCGAGAGGCCATGGACATCAGCAAAAAGGAGATGCAGCCCACGAACCCCATCCGCCTGGGGCTGGCCCTCAACTTCTCCGTGTTCCACTACGAGATCGCCAACGCCCCCGAGCAGGCCATCTCCCTGGCCAAGACCACCTTTGACGAGGCCATGGGCGACCTGCACACGCTCAGCGAAGACTCCTACAAGGACAGCACCCTCATCATGCAGCTGCTCAGGGACAACCTCACGCTATGGACAGCCGAGTGCGCCGGAGAAGACGGCGGCGAGGCTGGCGAAGAGCCCAAGAACTGAACGTCCCCAGCCGAGCCGGGGACCGGCCCCCACCTGCCCCCGCTCCAGACCTTTCGGCATCTCTTCATAGGTTTTTTTTTTTGTTGTTTTTTTCTTTTTTTTTCGGTTGGTTGGTTTTGGGGGGGAGGAGTCTCAGCTCCTCCACGGTCCTCCCAGCCTGGATACCAGGAGTGGGGGTGGTTTTGGCAGGGCCCCTCCCTCCCTCTCCCCCATCCTCTGCTCTGGGGAGGGGGAAAAGAGGGAGAGGGGGTACCTCCATCCCGGAGAGCTGCCAGCCCCCAACTATTTAACTTTTTTTTGTGGGGGGTGTCCAGTCTGGTTCGTGCCAGCTCCAAACCCCCTGTCCGGGAGGGCTGGAGCAGCGACAGGAGGAGGTGAGGGGCTGGGATGGGGCGAGGGGGGTCCGGGCAGTCCCCCCGTTCTGGGAGGGGGTCGTGTGTTGCCAAAGCCTCTGTGCATCTCCAATAAACCTTCTCCTGCACCTCTGCTCTCGTCTGCCTCGTCTCTCCCTGCACACGTGTCCGGGCAGCTCCCACCGCCGCCGGGCGCCCGCATCACCTCCCATCCCATCCCATCCCATCCCAGTGGGACAGGGAGCAGCCGGGTCCCCCAGCACTGGCTGCTCTCGGTGCCCCCAGCCCCACAGCAGGGTCTCGGGGTGAACTGCGGCCTGTGGGAGGGCTTGGGGAGCTGTGCATCCACGGGACAAGGGTTTTGGCAGCCCCACGCAGGGCTGGCTGCTCCAGGAGGTGCTCCAAGGTCCCTGACCCCACTGTGGAGTGTCCCACCCCCTTGGTACAAACCCACAGTTCCCCAAAACCTGCCACTGACTCCCCTGTGTGGGTGCCCAGCTCCTCCCCCACGGCTCCCCTGAGTCCAAGGAGGAAAATCCACTGAAGCTGCACCAGCAGCGGCACAGGGGCAGCCCTGCGGTGTCGGTGGGGTGGGGACATCCCTCTCAAGGTCCCGACGCGCTGGGACAGGTGAAAGCTCAGCACTTCTGGCCCTGGCACGAGGCCACGGTGAAGGGCCCAGCTCCCTCCCCCTTCCCCCCCCCCACCGGCGCGTTTCAACACGAAAAATAATTACAATAAAATACAGTCACGGCACCCTGGGCTATGAGCTCACCAGAGCCAGCAGGGCTGGGCAGGAGCCAGCCTTTGATGGGAAGCACCGGGGTGCCGGGAGGAAACGCGCCGTGACTCAGGACGTGCTGCCCGGCTCGGCAGGAGCCCCAGAGCCGGGACATGGGGGACGCGCCGGTGCCGAGCCCTGGCGGTGCCCAGTCCCAGCCTGTGGAGTGCCAGGGACTCCTGGGCTCTGGGGAAAGTGAGGCACGAGCAGGGAAGTGACCCCGTGGCGCGTGCAGGAGCCGTGGGGTACCCAGGGACCAGCCTGGGCTGTGATGAGCTTTGCCAGGGCTCTGCTGCAGGAGGTTGGGCTGCACAAACCAGAACCTGCTCACCCCTGGAGTGGATCCCAGCAGCGGGGATGAACCCCTGTGAACCCCCCTGGCCCTCGCCCACCCCCAGCCCCTCCCCAGCCCCATCACAACATCGCCTGGTGCTGCCTTGGCCCCCAAGGCCCGGGACAGCAGCTCCTCGGGGGTCCCCAGTGGTGTCAGGGCTGGACCTGGGGAGAGCCCACTGAGGGACCCCAAAGCTCGGCCTCCACCTGGCCCCGAGCGCTCCCAGCCTGGGAACAGCCCCAGACCTGTAATTACCCAAAGCGGGGCAGCTGACGGGAAAAACGAGCCAAGGGCTCGTGCTGGTCCCTGACCCGATGGCCTGGGGACACCTGGACTGGTTAAACTGGAGGGTGGGGGGTGGGAGCTGCAGGTGCTGGTGCCCAGGAAGGGTTAACTGGGGGTGTCTGTCCATCCCTGGGGCTGCGGGTTCTCCCTGGCTTCCCAGGAGTTAACTGATTTCAACAGCTGCCGAAATTGCAGCGTGGCTGGGCCGTGTAGGAGGATGGTGCTCCCCGGCTCCCAGCCGGTCCGGCAACTTTCCCAGCCTGGGAAGGAGGCCCTGGATCCTCCTGTGAGAGGGTTGTGCTGCTGGGGAGTTCTCTGGGGTCCTTCTGTCCCCCTGCTCTACACAGGATGCTGGGACCCAGCTGGAAAGACCAGGGAGACACCAGGACCTTGATCCCCATCCTGGTCCTTGCCCAGTGGCTGTGGAATGCTCTCAGCACCCCGGAAGGGGCATCCAGAAAAAACTCTCAAATGTATGAGTTTTAGTGTCCTAAACACCATTAGAGCAAAGGGACTGGATGCCCCAGGGCCAGGGAGTGTCCCCCACCCTGCAGTCACTCTCCCAGGGGCTGGTAGCCATGGGGAAAAGGCCACCAGAACAGGTCTCTGAGGGCCAGCAGGGATGTTCTGCTGCCTGCAAAAGGCTCTGCCCATCCTGAGTGGGAGCTGCGGGAGCCACAGCCAGGCCTGTCCTTGTCACCAGCTCTCCCAGCCTCCTCCCAGGGTTTTGTGCCTGGGACTGGGGCTGGGGCTGGCTGGTCCTGGCTGAGGCACCACCAGTCTGGGCACCCAGACACGGGGTGTCCATCGCCCCTGGCCTCGGGGCAGCCTCCTGCCAGGCTGGCACCAGCGTCTGCTCTGGGGCCTTTGGGGTTTTTGGAGAGGTTTTTTACCCCCCTTAGAGAGCACCACTTGGGGAAACTCAGCTTTTGAGCAGGAGTTCCGTGATGGAGCCGCAAATTAGGGCTGGAACCCAGGAGGGGACCCAGCAAAGCCCAGCTCCGTGGCTGCGATTGATGCTCAAATCCCTCCATCCCCACAACAGTTCAGTCCAGGTCCAGTCCCACGGTCAGGGTGGGCTCAGCAGGTAGGACCAGCTCGGCAGAGCGCCGCGCCCCCTCCCAGGGATGTGCCTCGGTTGGGGTGACTCATCCTGGCCCTTGGCCCCGGCCGATTGCTCAAGGCAGCGATAGGAGCCAAAGTGTCACCTCCCTCAGCCCCGGGAGCCTGGCCGTGTCCCCTCCCAGCCTGGGGATGTGAGGATGCAGGAGCAGGCTGGATTTCACACCTGGATTTCACACCAGGCTCCAGCCTTTGCCTCCTCCTGGTCACCCTGAGCAGGAGCAGGATGGTCCCCACTGGGCTGGGGGTCCCAGTTCAGCCCCTGCTTCGTCTGTAGGAAGTTCCTTGGTGCAAAACTGCTGCAGTTTTGGGGCTGAAGCTCTCTGAGACCTCAGCATTTCTTGGCTTGAGCACAGCAGAGGATCCGTGGCCTGAGCTGAGTGGTTTCCATCCCCCTTGATTCCCATTTTCCTCAGCACTTGCAAGGCTGAGGCTGCAGATATTCAGGGCATTCAAATAAAAAAGCCCGAAAGCCACAAAAGCTTTGATGGTTCTTGCATAACTCAGCCTGACCTGACCATACCCTTTTAAGCCACCAAATCTCTCAAAGCCATGACAAAGCCACTATAAAATTAATATTTTTATGATCCCATCTCCCACCCCTTCACAGCAACTGCAGAGCTCCAAAGTGATGGGGACAAGGCCACGAGCCACAGGGTGAGGATGGAATTTCAGCTCAGTTATGGTTAGATTGGCTTCCAGAGCTTCAGCACCGAAATGCAGCCGCTGGGTTCCAGCCAGGAATACCCAGGGAAATTCCTGGGCTCACGGGAAGAGCTGAGGCACTGGCAGCACACAGGGGTTTGACCTTGATATCTAAAATCTGAGTTTCATTGGGAAGGGGTCTGGTTTATGTCTTTGTCCTCTCCCTGAGCTCCTCCTTGTCTCCAGATCCTGGCCACAGAGTTGGGAGATGTGGGAAAAATTCATTTTAATTCCTTGCCCAGCTGCCCGAGACTGTTCACATTTAGATCCATCGAGGATCTGGTCTCCAATCCCTCTGCCAGGGGCCAAACCATCCTGTGAGAAAATCCTGTTGTATTTTATGCAAGATCTTGGGCAAGAGGCGATGCTGAGTCTGCAGAGAGCTGGGATAGGGAGTCGTGCCTGCTCCCATCCCGTGTGGAGCTGCCGGGAGGCACTCGGAGACTCCCTGATGTGGACACCTCACTTGTCACCCCCCTGCCCTCCCGATCCATGCCCCAGCTGCTGCCTGGAGCAGGGAGCAGAGCAAGTGGCACACGAGGCTCAGAGCTGCTGCCGCCCCTGGGAGCTGCAGCAGGACAGCGAGAGGGAATTCCATGGGCAGGAGGGGAAGCCCCAGGATTTGGGACGTGGAGAAAGCAAGCCCAGAAAAAGGAAGGTGGATGAGGACACACCAGGCTGCTCCTGGGAAAGGCCCGACATGCAAACCATGGGCTGAGTCACACAGGGGCTTTCTTAACCAAAAGCCTCCAAGAGCCGAGCTGGCATTTTGCGCGCTGGGCTCCGTGCGGCCCCGCTCCAGCCTCCGGATCGCTCCTGGATCACCGGGAGTGACCTGCTTTCCCGTCCCACAGCCCTCCCTCCCTCCAGCAAGCACTGAGCCTGTTCTCAGGCAGATCAGAGAGGGCCAGGCCCCGGCCAACGCGGAGCTGCCGCTCTCGGCGCGGAGCTGCCGCCGCTCCCACCCGAGGCACTTTGGCCTCGGGCTCCGCAGCACTCTTGGGTTTATTTATTCAGGTTCAGCAAACTCGTAAGATGAAAGTGAGACCGAGGAGTGCTTTATTAAGAAAGAGTCCATCATTATTTCTAAGAAAAAGAAAAACAAACATCCTTCTGTCCTTGAGACGACGTGGAGGCGTCTCGGCTTGGATTCTCCTCGGAGCACGGGGCCCGTGCACAGTGCTCCTGCAGCAAGCCCAGGACTGGTGCCTCAAGTCTCCCTGCACATGAGGCAGCTCCAGCTGATTTTTCTGTCTCTGGATCTGTCCTGGACATGATGGAGGAGACTTTATCTTGCTTCTTTTCCTTGCTATTCCTGCCTTCCCTGGCTCAATCTCTCTGTTCCTAAGGGAAGACCCTCAGCCACCTCCTTTCTGCCAAATCCCTGCTCTGGGCAGCAGGGCCGAAGCTCGGGAGGTCAAACCCACCCAGAGAGGGAGTCCAGACCCTGCCTGGAAAGGCTTTCAGTTGCTCTGAGTCACAGCTTAAGCTCCGGGGAGGAAAAGGAGAGGTGTCAAAACAGAGGAGTGGGGGGGGAAGGGCGTGTCACAGATCCATCACCTCCTCTTCCACGGCTTTGTCCTGAGATTGCACATACTTCTCCTGCACTGCCAGGGTGCTGATAACACAGTAATTAAGGAAAACGAGGGGCTGGGCTCAAACACTCCCTTCTGCAGGAGCTCTGAACGTTCTCAGCGAGGAACCAGCCCAGCCTCACATTAGCCCGAAGGCCATCAGGAAGACGCAGCATCACCTGAGTTATTTCTGGCTCTGCCTGATCCCAGATCTGACAAGTGCAGGAGAATCAGTTGTATGGTTTGAAGGAGAAGGAAAGAACCCAACCGAGGGAGAGTGAGAGAGGAAAGTTGTCAAAAGATTCCTGACACGTTCACGGTATCTGCCCCGGGCTGGGCTGAGCACGCCCCACTCCCCACACGTGTATCACCCACCAGATGATGTCAGGAACAACCTGGGCCTGCAAATCCCAGCCTTTGTCCCCCAAGGAGAGAGAAATTAAATTCAGCACCACAGAGGATACGAAGAGAAGTGGAAGTCGGCCCCCACAGCTGCCGACATCAGCGCCTCCAGGCTGCGGTGCTCCTGGTCCCCGAAGGAATATCCGTTGGCTTTGTCCACGGCCTGCATCACCTGCCGCATGCTCTGCTTGTCCTGGGAGGAGGGACACGGCTCCCTGGGAACCTGCTCCTTCCCCACAGGCAGGAGCTCAGGCTGGGCTGTACTGGGGATGTTCTCTGGGGCTCTGGGCCACCCGGACAGCGCCCGAGGCCCCGGGGACACAAATGGGGACAAACAGGGACATTGGTACTGACACCCTCCACCCTCTCATTCCCTTTCACCACCTTGTCCCAGCCCATTGGCCTCTGTTGACACTTCTGCCAACTGCCTGATTAAGGACGTTTCCAGCCCCCCCTCCCCAATGTATTCCTCCCGATCTTCTCACTGTTTGCTGCTCCCTAATTTAACAAGGGTTTAGGTGATCCTCAGCCCAGACTTGAAATGAAGGCCAGAAGAGCTGAAGGAAGGGGGAGCCTGGATTCCCCACCTCAGGACACGAAGCCCAGGTAGCCCCAAGCTCATCAGCCTTTTCCCTTCCTTTGGCTGCCACAGATCATTTACAGCTCTGGGTGTGTTTCCCTGAGTCCCTTCACAGCGGAGGTTTCCAGCCCTGTGGCTCTGAGCAGGCAAAAAGGAGCTGCTACACATGCAAGGCTCCCAGTTCCCTCCTGCTGGGTCACCTGGACGTTGAGTGGCACGAAGGACACCAGGCTGTAGTCCTCGATCACCTCCACCAGCTTCTCGTTGAGGCGGCGGAAATTCCTGAAGAAGGGATCGGAGGCCAAATGGTCAACGAGGTAAGAGAGGTCCAGGACCTCGGTGTAATAATCCAGGTTGAAAGCTGCAGGGAGACAGGCATCTCTGAAGGCAAGCTGGAAGCTGAAGAGCACAGTGACATCTACAGCAGCTTCCCCTGCCACCCCCATTCCCAAAGAGCTGATTTGCACCTGACACGGCCCAATTCCACATCCCTCCCCCTCAAATTCCTCAAGCATCCAAGGCCAGGATGGAGCTCTGAGCAACCTGGGATAGTGGAAGGTGTCCCAGCCCACGGCAGGAAGGTAGAAGAGATGAGGCTTAAGGTCCCCTGCCCCCAAAGCATGCTGTGGTTCCATGGAATTCCCTTACCCAGCTTCCCGTACTGCTCGATCAGGTCCATCTTGGAGAGGACGTTGACGTGGGGCAGCTCCACGTGCAGCATGGTGGAGAGGGAGGTGCAGAGCACGGAGATGAACTTGCCGGGGTCTGTGCAGTAGTGGGAATCCACCAGGTGCACGGCAGCCAGCTGGGCAGCAAGGGCACAAAGGGACACACAAGGTCAGAGCCGTGGCAAGCCCATCCAGCTGCTCGTGGGACAGTCTGGAATGGCCACGGGACAATCAGCTCAGACCTGACTGCGCCGTGTGGGGAAAGGACCACCCCCCTCCCACCTCGTGCACATAAAACACAGGATCAGAGAACCTTGGAATGGTTTGGGTTGGAGAGGACCTTGCAGCTCACCTGGTCCCACCCCTGCCATGGGCAGGGACACCTTCCACTGTCCCAGGCTGCTCCCAACTCCGTCCAGCCTGGCCTTGGACACTGCCAGGGATCCAGGGGCAGCCACAGCTGCTCTGGACACCCTGTGCCAGGGCCTGCCCACCCCCACGATTCCTTCCCAATATCCCATCCAGCCCTGCCCTCTGGCACTGGGAAGCCATTCCCTGTGTTCTGTCCCTCCATCCCTTGTCCCCAGTCCCTCTGCAGCTCTCCTGGAGCCCCTTTAGGCCCTGGAAGCCTCTGAGCTCTCCCTGGAGTCTTCTCTTCTCCAGACTGAAAACATATCCATGTATATAAAGTGTCTATTGCCACATTCCCACCCTTGGACCACCACGGCTCAGAGCCAGGGAGGGGCTGTGGGGAGGCTTTTAGAGCTCCACCACCAGCACAAGAAACTTCACCCTGCAGCTGCTCCCCCCTTTCTCAGGGTTTCTCTCTTTGCAGCTGAAGTTTCCACACTCGCCTGAACTCTGCAGGGTTTTTGGGGTGGGAGCTGGGGCAGTTCCCCTCCTGAACAACACAACAGCCTCCGGATTCCCACCTCCCACAGGAATGCTCAGGCCCACTCGGGAGCAGTAACTGCAGCACACCAAGTTCTGCTGGGAGAGTCAATTGTGGCTTGCACTAATAATTAATAATTACACTAACGAGCAGTTCGGTTCCCTGGGTTTTGTGTGGCTGTAACAATGTGGTCCCAGAGCTGGGGAAGTCACTCCAAGTCAGGGCTCTGAGGTTGAGTCACAGCAGCAGAACCCAGCCAGTCTGGGGCTCCCAGGCAGGCGTGAGCACCTGGGAGAACACAAAACAGCCCTGTAAATGTCTTATTTTAGCAACTGCAATCCCATGTCCATTTATTCCAATGAAAATAAGCTCTAATGTGCAGATTCCCAGTGACATTCTCAAGCAAATGAAGTTGCCCTTCTTGCTCAGAGCACTCGGGGTTTGCACATTCATGGTCTGGCCCCGCCGCAGAGCAAGCGCAGCGTCAGCAGCTCCCGGGGCTGCTCTCACCTGCAGCTCCCGTTGTGCAAGGGAGCCCAGAGCACGTCCCACGGGGTGCACAGGGACCTGGCTGGGCTGCAGGACGGGCCTGGCACGGCCCCTGGATTCCTCAGGGCAGTGTCAAGGCTCCTGGCACACACAGAACCCCACTCTGGGTAAAACACACCCGGGTTGTGGGGAGGATCCTGGAGCACAGCAAGTGCTTGTCCCATCCCTGGAAGTATTCAAGGCCAGCTTGGAGCTATCTGGGCTCGTGGAAGGTGTCCCTGCCCATGGAATGGACTGGAATGAGATGAGCTTTGAGGTCCCTTCCAACCCAAACCATTCTGGGATTTTGTGCTAAGTGTGAGGAAGGAATCTGTGTTCCTGCTCCTAATCCCACTAAAAGCCCTAACACGCCATTTTTTGCCAATCCCTCCCAGCATAAAACAGGGCAAAATTCTTCTCCTTCCCTGACAAAGCCACTTCACATGAAAGGCCAAACAATTCCTGGAGGCAGCAGCCACGAGTACCCTCAGTGCCACTCTGTGCCCACGGGGCGTGGCCCCTGGAGCTCGTGGGGTGCCAGGCACTGACCCAGCCCATCCCTACCCTGAAATTCCACTTGGCCAGCTGGCCAAAGACGTTCTTCAGGGACTCGTGGTGGGTGTAGAGCTCCACCTGCCCGGGGCAGTCGAAGAGGACGTAGTGTCCCCTGAGCCCCTGCAGCTTGTCCCGCAGCCAGTCCGCGTTGGCCTCCAGGTACTCCATGCAGTAGATGAGGCCCCCGTTGGGGCCCAGCCCCAGGCTGGCCATGACGTCGGGCAGGGTGACCAGCTCGGCGATGTCCAGGGCGCAGGGGCAGGGCAGCGCCTCGTTGGCAGGGTCCAGGTTCACCACGGCCACCCTGCGGCCCAGCCGGCCCAGGAACTCCCGCATGGCCTGGCAGTAGGTCGTCTTCCCGGAGCCCGGCGGCCCGATGACCACCTGGCCAAAGGCCAGCGAGCTGCCCCTGCTGCCCTCAGACATGGTGGCTCATCTCCTCCTCCTGCCACGGGCTGAGACGGGACGACATCCCAATTACCGTTTGATCTGCGCTTATAGGGACGGGATCTGCTGGGATTCGCAGCCAGGAGCGGGCGGAGAGGAAAGGAAAGTGCCTGTACCCCGCTTTCTGACCACATTCCTCCTCCCCTTCCCCCGCGTCTCTCATTCCCCCCTCTGCTCACATCCCCCTTTCCCCTTCACATTCCCATTTCTCCACGTCTTCTTTTCTCCATCACCCCCTTTTCCCCCGAATCCCTCCCTCTGCCTACACCCCGTTCATCCCCACCTCCCCCTTCTCCCCATGTTTCCTTTTCCCTCGCGTCCCCTCTTCCTCCCTACGGCCCTCCTGACCCTCCTTCCGCACTCCCCGTTCCTCCCTCCCAGTTCCCCTCCTTGCCCAGACCGCTTCATCCCTTGTTACCCTCTCTGGTCCCGGTATCCCCCCCATCCCGGTGACCCCCCGATCCCGATATCCCCCCGATCCC